>NC_139217.1:199371716-199974095 GCF_055691185.1 Crinia signifera
GTTCACACCGCAAAGCAACACGGCAACGAACCGGTAAGAACCCTTCATTTTTACCGGTTTGCATTCCATGTTGCTACCGGTTTGCAGGACCCAATAACCTCTTTCACATTGCACAAATTACCAGGTTGAACTGGCAAGAAACCAGCATGAACCCGGTAATTAGGTGCAATGTGAAAGGGATACCAGAATCTCAGTAGGAACCTCAGAGTTAGATAATGTATTTTCTACAGATGTACAGAAAAGCAATTTGAAGCTTTTGTGAGCTTGGTGAGGAAGATTGTGATATAAAAATGCATCTCTTTAGGAAAGGATGTACAAACATCCAAATTTGTATTAGACTTTTATAACTCCCATATAGGAGGTCATTCTGGTTGACTCGCAAAGCTAAGAGATCTAACTAAGCTGCAAGCCAACTAAACACCGCCCGTGCGAACACCCACCCCACGCTTGACAGGGAATGTCCGCAAATCATTGATTTCTTAAGTGCTCGCAAATCTAAGTCTCTCTCTGGTGACTCAGATTTGAGGCTCCTGGCTACGTGAACAGGGTGGGGAGCTGACATCCGTTGACGTCAGCTGCCCGCCACTGGCAACCATATCACGCCACCATTTGCATGGGAATGGCCAGCGTTTGCATTGGAATGCCCATGAAAGGCTGGGCGTTTCCATGGGAGCGAACCAACTAGAATGACCTCCATAGTATATTCATGCTGTACAATGATAATTTGTAAATTGTCCTATAAAGGGTGCATGGGGGAGAGGGGTGCATGGGGTCATACTTTAGAATTATATGTTCAATTGAAAAATAGCAATACCATTGTGTGATGATTCAGAAATTTGATTGTATCTTTGTTATGATGTTTGGTCTCCTGCTCTCCATTCCTATCAGATTATACTGTATACTGTATATGCTGTATATCCTGTAGTACAGAATATTGCTGGGTGTTACTCATTTTTATATGTGTGCTTGTTTCGTAGTTTGAGTATGCTTTGCCCATACACCCTCCACCTTTGCCCGGTGTGCCGTCACTAGCACAGCCAATTAATCCAGGACAAGATGCACAGACTGCTTCACAGCAACACTCAGCACGGACTGATCAGATCATGCATCAGCCAGTACAGGCTCTAGGATTTCCAAATATACAGCAAGCAGATCCAGCACTTCTACCCCCAAAGGGCGGGCCGGCAGATGGTCAAATCCAAACGGTAGCATTGTTTATGGTAATCACTCACCCAGCTCAGTTTTAGCACATGCTGGTTTCTGCTATGATAAAAATCTTTTTTTTTTTTTTTTTAAACACGTAATATCACTTACAGTAACTAATACGGATTTTGTTACATTTCTGTCTTACGATCAATAAATATATTATTTTTTCTAAATTATAATTGCACTCTTTGTGTTAGGTTCAAAGGATAACTGCATCTAAAAAGAAATCCTTTAGTTAACCTTACCTTCAGGTTGGCAATACTCTGATTCAGCATCCTACTATATAAGTAGGTCCCAGTGGCCTGCTGCTGTGATCGGCATTACTACTTCTTCACACAAACAGTGGTAGTGTTGATGCCTCACTGCTGCTTTCTCCACAGTGGCGTGAATGGGATGCTCATAGCGAATGCCAATTATTACACCACTATCTGTTTGAATCAAGCAAGTGGTAGTAGGGGAGAGGATCCCAGCTTTGAGTTGGATATGGGCAATATATATACAGTATAGGGGTAATGCTGGACTGATGATAAGTAAGTTTGCATTGTTTCTTATCCAGCATTGTTAGTTTTGGATGTAAGTTTTCTGCAATGGGTTGTCTGTTTTTGAGCTTATAGTCAGGTCCCTGATCTTGTGTGAACCTTGCATGTTCTTGGTGTTTGCTGAGCCTAAGGGGTATGCCCATAGCAGCCAAACACAATTTATCTATCATTTATCAATTGCTTCCTGGTAAATGATAGACAGAATTTGATTGGTTGCTATGGGGAATATCTATAACTACTAAAAATGCTCTGCACTGGGGTTCTTATAACATAGATTAATGCACAACATTAAGAAACCAATCATTTTCTCACGAGACAAGACATGACATTCCTAACTAATATTATTTTTATAAATTTATGAAACTGTACTTGTATATTTGAAAATGTTTTACATTTCTTGATACTTCAGTACCAGACAATAATGAATAAATTATTGCAACAAGGAGCAGGAGATGCAGTACCAGACCCGGCAGGTATCCCGCCTGTACATCAACAACACGTAAGGCTCTGCTATCACTATAATTGAAGAAGATAACATTTATATAAATTACTGTTTGGGATCCTAGAATAGCTTAATTAATATTAATGTATAACTAGCCTTTTATGGTTATGCTGGTCACATTCTTAAGAAAATGTTAGAAACAAATTTGAATTAGAGATAGATGAGGTGTTTGGGTTTAATCTCGGCTTTGGCTTGCATCTAGACAGGTCCAGATTACATTATATAAAAATGTGAAAGAGCACTTAATATGTGGGTAGGAAAACACAAAACCAACCCAAAGTGTAATGAATAGGCAGGATATTTATTAATATTTTGGGGATTACTTCGGTGATGTGTACAGATTAGTGTTAGGATGGCACCAGGATGACCTGAATAACTGACCCTAACTTTCTCTGCACTATTGACTCCTGACAGGTTTGTTCTTAGGGTCTGATTCAGACATGTTTACTAGGCTATGTCTGTTCGCAGCCTAGCGAACAGGCAAAAGCTGCCTGCCGGCCGACCAAACGCCCGCCCCGTTCCCACCACCCAAATCCCCTCGCTAGCATGCGCAGGGATGTGTACGCAAACAGCGGTCACTCACCATCTAATGATTTTTATTCCCTTTGTGGGTAAAGGTAAGTGTATATGGGGGCTGGTGCTGATATCTTGTGACACTACGCAGGCAATGACACGCATCAACATGCCTGTATTCTCAGGGGAGCACCCAGGGATGCCCATAAAATGCTGGGTGTTCACCTACTACCACCACCTGCCCTCCATGTTGGGAGCAAACAGCTTGGCGAGTGTGATACTGGTGGAAGCTGTTCACTCCTGGGGTTTACGCTTGCGCATATTTGCACATGCGCAGACCCCAAACATCAGGGAAGGGTCCGAATTCACACACACAGGAATGGGTCTGAATCGGCCCCTTAGTGTGCTGCTGTCTCTCCCTGCTGCTGCTACCGAACCAGCGAACTTCCAGTGGCCAGGGCTGATAACGTCACATGAAACTCCTGTGTTCAACACTCAGCGGGTACGGAGTGTTGCGCAGTGGTTTCTATTTGCAGGGGTCCACGCTCACCAGCAATCAATTTGTTTTGTGTACATAGGGGCAGATGTATTAAGCCTTAACAAGAGATAAATGCAAGGGTGATAAGGAGAGATAAACGTCCAGCCAATCAGCTCCTTACCGACTTTTTTCAAACACAGGCTGTAACATGGCAGTTAGCAGGTGATTGGCTGGACATTTATCTCTCTTTATCGCCCTTGCATTTATCTCTTGTTAAGGCTTAATACATCTGCCCCATAGTACCTTGAAAAAGTGTTGAACACCAAAGTGCCGGGTGACTTCATTAGCCTCAGCTGCTGGAACCACACCACCAAAATAATCCCCAAAAGGACTGAAATATTAATAAATATTGGTGTCTATTCATTACATTTTAGGATTGGTTTTATGTTTAACCATTTCACATATTAAGAGCTCTTTCACAATTTTTGCTATTTATATACCATGTTATAGAAAAAGAAGTGCTATGGGGGTGCCAAGAAGCCTTAGACCGGCCCTGCTTGTAATAAATGTATATTTAATATGTACTGATATTATGTTTAAAATGTATGTGTTTTTTTTCCAGCCATACCCTGGGCTTTTCTTTATGAATTATGGAGGAGGAGCCGGAGTAAGTGACTGCAATAAGGTTTTCAAAGGTGTCCAGCCATAAATAACTGCTAGTGATGAAGTTTGCTTTCAGAATGTGAAGCAGTGCTCTCTGTAATACTGCTTTTATACCAAATAGCCAGGTCACACCTGGGATTATGTAACTGTCACCCAACCCGGGTGTGACCTGGCTTGTGATCCTTACACACTGCCAGCCCTACCTGACATATTGCTGGGAGGGGACATCAATGAAGGTGGGCCCTGAGACGGAGCTAAAGATGAGATTGTACCCAATTGCTGGCTATTTGATTGCAGAGAACAGGTCCTTGGCCGCATTGACCTAAGCTAACAGTTTATACTGCAAACTGAGCTGGGTTAAATCTGTGTTCAGCCCTACTTGCTAGGCGACATATTTCAGCTGGGTGTGTTTCCAATGCACAGTATCCCGGTTTCTACTTGTTCATGTGCAATATTTGAAGGAGAGAGAGAAAAGGGACTGTTTGATGGGGAACGCACTAATGGTTAGGTTTATTTAAAATATAACTTTTATTAGGTTATTTTTCTAAGTGTTCATGTGCAATATCCCAGGATATTTTGGGCAGTTTAAAAGCAGTTTTACCATAATCTTCTGTTAATTGTTTAGCACTGTATTAGCTAAAAGGCCAACTGTTCTCTTGATCCAAATAAGCACGATAAGTAGGATGCAAGCAACAAACTACTACCACTGATTTGAGTTTCCATTTAAGAGACATCAGAAAAGGATTACCTGGTTCATGGCCTCATACAGAGATGTGTGCAAATGTCTTTGCTGCTACATAGCGGCTGTACAAAAATATGAAAATTTTGCAGCTGCCTGAATTTGCATTGAGACAACCACCGGAGGTGTCTGAGATTCGCTGCTTGTGTACAAAGCAGTGCCAGATTAAGCCTTTGAGGGGCCCGGGGCACTTTTGACAGGGGGGCCCCTTGCACTTGTTATTACTGGCCACAAACTGCATGGGATAATATTACACTGTCAAAACACAGAGTAAAGGCAGTATAAACTTGGTCAATGGGTAACTGCAGGGGGGGATATAGATATATATACATACATACCACATGAAAAGCCTGTGTTTGTCCCTCTGCACCTTACTCTGTAGGACTGTAAGAGACCTCACAGGCTCAGTGCTCCCTCTGATTAAAAACCCTCCCATGACTCGGCTGCTGCTGTTGTCCTCCATGGGCTTGAGAAGCATGTAATGAGCTCCACCAATCAGAGCTCAGCACAAACCTCTCAGCCTCTGCCCTCTTGTGCAGTGTCACCCGATGCTCAGCACCATTAATCATTGTCACATTGGCAGATAGGTGAAGCTGCAACACCACCCCACTCCCATGCACAAAACCTTTAGCTAGAAAATATATATACTTAAAAAAAAATACATGCCAACCACAGGGGGCCCTAGCTAGAGGGGGGCCCAGGGGTACTGACCCCCTTTGCCCCCCCCCCCTTTAATCCGGCCCTGGTATGAAGACACAGACTTTGGATGCACATCGGTCCACAAATGATCCTCTGAGTAACATTATGGTCATGCTGCATAGTCATTGGCAGTAAGACGCCAGAAGCAAATTAACTGCATGTGTGATGCATTCGCAAGCTGTGATGCCTCTGAAATGGTCATAACACAGCTGCTTTTGAGTGCTCACCACCTTGCCACCCACACATGATCCCAATCACTCACTTTGCACATAAACCCTCACTGTGACCACCAACACAAGGCCAGCACAGCACATGGGCAGTACCACTTATATGCATGCAATGCCATACAATGAACCCACTGCATACATCATCATCTTTGTCTGAACCAGGCATCCAGCTGTAACTATAGTAGTACTGTATGTATATGATGTATGTGTATGTGTGTGTGTGTGTGTGTGTGTGTGTGTGTGTGTATGTGTGTGATAAAGTAATTGTAACTAAACTTTGTTTACTTTGTAGGGGCCACCAGCAAGGCTCGGTGTCATGAGCTCAGAGGAAATAATGGTAAATTAAAATGTAATATGATTATATTATTGCTGTAGTCGGCTTTGCTGGAAAATCCTTAGTATGTCTTCCAATAACATAAAAATAAGATATAGACATTTTCATATTCCCACATGGAATACACAATACTGTATTACTATTACTTTTATTGTAGCAATTATACTATTTAATTGTATACTGTAGATCATTCTCAAGTACACTGAATCTAATCCTACCAGTAGTAGAATTGAGCAACATGTTCTCTTCCTTGATGATAACTGCACTGATTTGTGTATTACAGGGGGGTCGCGCTGGAGCTGCACATCCCTTTAGTTCTTTGTATCCAGGGCTTCTAGGAGCAGGACACGGCCTTGGTAGCTTGCCCCAGAATCCAGCCCTTGCAGGAGATTTCACACTAGAAGATGATTCTCCAGGAGCAGGAGGAAAGCCAGTGGGTCAGGGAGCAGCACAAGGCCCAATTGAAGGTCCTTCAGTTGCTGGCTCAAACCCTACACTGCCCGGCTCAGAGGGAATTCCACCCGGCCAAGGAGATGCCATGCTATTCCCTAACATTAATCTACCTAATATGGGGTTTAATCCCTTGGGACAAAGCATGTTGCCACCGGCTGTAACTGCAGCCAATGCCCCACAACTAACACATGATACTGCTGGAGGATTTGTTCCATATGGTATTGATGAAACATTAACCTTCGGAGTCCAAAGAGATAACCCCACTAATGTAGATCTAACTCACACAAATAATGCCATAGATTCCCCTATGGTGCATACCGATATGCATCTACAGAATCATTATTTCCAGGAGCCATGACGGGACACAAAAGCCATCTGATAGCTCTGCATATATTTCTGCCAGGTTTACACTGCTCTATACTATTAAGTTATTAACATGTGCAATTACTCTCATTAGCTTTACACAGTCTAGTTTGTACATCCTTTATTATTTATAACCTAGTAATATATGGAAATGTGACTGAGATGCTGGAAATGTAATGCACCATAATATTGAAATGAACTAAAACAGGACAGGAATGTGACCTTAATTTGCAGAGGCCACTAAATACACCTCATGCTTTTTTCTAGATCCAAATAAAGCAAAAATGTTACAATTCCCAATAGTTGTTGATTGTATTACATCACAATTCTTATTCCTGGGGCACACGCATTGTCAGTTATAACACAAGCGCTTGTCTATGATAGTGCATAATGCATGGCTCATTTACTTGCTTTCAAACTTTCCAATTAGCAGCTTTTAATTTCTTGGTAGCTTCTAAATTATTGATTACAGTATCAACACTGTTACTTTATGTATAGTAAACAAGTGGTTCTAGGGGTTGGGATCATTTGGTCTATTGCATTATGGTCGAAAGTCATTAGGTCGAATCCATTAGGTCGACATGCTAAAAGGTCGACATGACTCTAGGTCGACATGGGAAAAGGTCGACATGATTCTAGGTCGAAAGGTCATTAGTTCGACAGGTCATTAGTTCGACAAGGTCATTAGTTCGACATTGTTTATGTCGACATTCACAAGGTCGACATGGGGTTTTTCACAGTTTTTTTACCTGAATGTCAACACAGTCGACATGGACACAGTTTAAAGTGCACTGCATCCCCTCGCATCGCTCGCTGCGCTCGCATCGCGTCGGGCACGGTGCCTCGCTACGCTCGGCACACTATTTTATTCTCCCACCACGCCCTAGTGGATGGTAGGGCATGAAATACCGCCTGTCGGCACATGTTGGCTCAAAAAACAGTGAAAAACTCCATGTCGACCTTGTGAATGTCGACATAGACAATGTCGAACTAATGACCTTGTCGAACTAATGACCTGTCGAACTAATGACCTTTCGAACTAGAATCATGTCGACCTTTTCCCATGTCGACCTAGAGTCATGTCGACCTTTTAGTATGTCGACCTAATGGATTCGACCTAATGACTGTCGACCATAATGCAGTAGACCAAATGACCGCATCCCGGTTCTAGTACTGTAGTTTGTATAATAAATGGATGGGAAACCCATTCCAGTTGCCATCACAGGTAGCAAACAGTAATTACACACAGTGCTACTACATAGTGCTACAATTCCATTAGATGAGGCCAACCACCATTATTTAGCTAGTAAATGTGTACAATATCTTTTTCTCTATAGTTTTGCTTAATTACAGCATATTCTAAAAAAGAAATTACAAAAAAAATCTAAATTTTTCTATTATATGTACTAACACATTGGGCGAAATGTAATAGGGTGCGATTTTTAGACTAAAAAAAAATCGCACCAAATCGCACCTTTAGGGCTGTTTCACACAGTACGGTTCCTGCCGCACGGTGAAATCCCGTACGGCCAGGGAGCCGTGCCGCACTCAGCAGTTGTGAATGGACACTATTGTGTCCATTCACACGGGACGGCCACGGCCCGGCCGCACGGCTGCAGCCGGATCCCCCCACTGGAAGGGACGGCTGCCGGGCTGTGGCCATCCCTGCCATTATAAAATTCTGAGTGCGGCGCGGCTCCCTGACCGTACGGGATTTCACCGTGCGGCAGGAACCGTACTGTGTGAAACAGCCCTTAAAAATCGCATTTTTTGCCGCGAATTCGCATATGTAATGAGATGCGAATTAGCGGCAAAAAATGCGATTTGCCGCGATTTGCCGCGATTTTTAGTCATGAAAATGTGCGCATTTTCAGTCATGAAAATGTGCGCATTTTCATAAATGCGATTTTGTTCAAAAAAAAAAAAGGAAAAAAAAAAACGGCGTGGGGTCCCCCCTCCTAAGCATAACCAGCCCCGGGCTCATTGAGCCGGACCTGGTTCCAAAAATACGGGGGGACAAAAAGCATAGGGGTCCCCCGTATTTCTGAAACCAGCCCCGGACTCTTGGACCGGTCCTGGTTCCAAAAATACGGGGGACAAAAAATCTGGGGTCCCCCGTATTTTGAAACCAGCACCGGGCTCCAACAGCCCGCGGTGTCATGCCACAGCCGGGGGACACTTTTTATACAAGGTCCCCCGGCCAAAACATGAGCACCGTGGCTGGTCAGCCTTGGACGGGGTACCTGGAGGAGTGGGGACCCCCCCAATAAAGGGGTCCCCCCCCCCCAGGCTTCACCCGTCCAGGGCTGAAGCCCGGGGCTGTCACCGGCGTCCGTGGCCAGTGGACGCCGGCCTGATAGGGTTAAATCCATCATACATATCATTACATTGCTTTTTACTGGCGAACTACAAGTGCCAGCAGACCTCCCCCGCATGCTGGGACTTGGAGAACCACAAGTCCCAGCATGCGGGGCATTAATGGGCCCGCTGGGACTTGTAGTCCACCTGTAAAAAGAATGTTTATAAAAAACACACACACAGAGAAGTACAAGTTTATTACACACACACACCTCAATTTTACACCAGCGTTACTTACCATTCCTGGATCCAGCGCTGGTCTGGCTGCTTCACAGCCGGCTCCCCCCCCGCACTGACAGGCAGCGGGGAGAACCGGCTGTCTCCGTTGCTTCTAACAGCCTCTGTAGCGCTGTCCGAGTGCTACAGAGGCTGAGAGCGTGATTGGCTGAGCTACAGTATGCGTCTCCATGGAGACGCATAGCTCAGTCCTGATTGGCTGAGCTATGCGTCTCCATGGAGACGCATACTGTAGCTCAGCCAATCACGCTCTCAGCCTCTGTAGCACTGGGACAGAGCTACAGAAGCTACGGAGAAAGCCGGTGACAGGCAACGGAGAAAGCGGTTCTCCCCGCTGCCTGTCAGTGCGGGGGGAGCCGGCTGTAAAGCAGCCAGACCAGCGCTGGATCCAGGAATGGTAAGTAACGCTGGTGTAAAATTGAGGTGTGTGTGTGTAATAAACTTGTACTTCTCTGTGTGTGTGTTTTTTATAAACATTCTTTTTACAGGTGGACTACAAGTCCCAGCGGGCCCATTAATGCCCCGCATGCTGGGACTTGTGGTTCTCCAAGTCCCAGCATGCGGGGGAGGTCTGCTGGCACTTGTAGTTCGCCAGTAAAAAGCAATGTAATGATATGTATGATGGATTTAACCCTATCAGGCCGGCGTCCACTGGCCACGGACGCCGGTGACAGCCCCGGGCTTCAGCCCTGGACGGGTGAAGCCTGGGGGGGGGGGACCCCTTTATTGGGGGGGTCCCCACTCCTCCAGGTACCCCGTCCAAGGCTGACCAGCCACGGTGCTCATGTTTTGGCCGGGGGACCTTGTATAAAAAGTGTCCCCCGGCTGTGGCATGACACCGCGGGCTGTTGGAGCCCGGTGCTGGTTTCAAAATACGGGGGACCCCCAGATTTTTTGTCCCCCGTATTTTTGGAACCAGGACCGGTCCAAGAGTCCGGGGCTGGTTTCAGAAATACGGGGGACCCCTATGCTTTTTGTCCCCCCGTATTTTTGGAACCAGGTCCGGCTCAATGAGCCCGGGGCTGGTTATGCTTAGGAGGGGGGACCCCACGCCGTTTTTTTTTTATAAAAACACTTTTACACATTTTTATTAACAGAACCATGCACAGATCTCAATGATCTGTGCATGGTTCTGTCAAATTCGCCTGTCAGAACCTGGTCTATTTTTTTTGCGATTTTTGGTAACATTGACCAAAAATCGCACCCTATTACATTTGCGAGTTGTATACTTTATAATGGGAAAACATCTGGATGCGAATTGAAATGTGACTAAAAATCGCACTTCGAAAAGTGCGATTTCGCGGTAAAAAGTGCGATTTTTTACCGCGATTTTCAACCTATTAAATGTGCGATTTTCGGAAAATGTGCGATTTCGGCCGTTTTTGACCAAAAATCGCACATGTCTAAAAAATCACACCCTATTACATTTCGCCCATTGTTTCATCCATGTTTACTTTTACAAGGAAATTTACTACTTAGTTAATGTCAGTATGGTGGCAATATGGAGCTTGTGAAATCATGTGTGTAGTGACATTTTCCACACATGGGTGCTGGGTCTCACTTACAGTAATATATATTCCTGTGATCTTATTGGGAGTTTATGTAATTTCTCAATGCATCATAGTTGGCTCTTTGCTTAATAAATAAAAAAATCTTTGGTCTTATGTTGTTGTTTTCATTTCATTTTTTTCATACTAAGTAAGCGAGCCAACACCTTCATTGTTGAGTATAGCAGGCTGAAGATATACAAAGTATATAATGTTTGATTTCCTGTACATTAGCCATTCATAAAATATACAGATTATAGACAAAAGTCACATTGTAGTTTCATTCAGCTGACCAGGCTTTGTCTACTAATCTATAATCTATATGTCTAGTGTCCATGTGTCCCTGAAGCCATCTGTTGGCAGCAAGTGAAACTACATCTACTGTATTAGCTTTCAAAGCATTAGTTTCGAGCGGGTTAATTTGTTAATTTGTTATTTACAATTTCTGACTTTGACGTCCATTATGTGGTCATTATTGTGAGTAAAACTAATAAAGGTGTAATTATTTACTACAGTATTATATTTGGACTGGCATCTGGTTACTGTTGTATATAGAAACTCTAACAATGTCTCTTTTTATTAGTTCCTATAAGGATTATATGACTAGTGCAAGAAGCCCATGTAGCCAGGGCCGCCAATAGGAATCGGGGGCCTGAGACTGACCTTCAGTCCGTGCCCCCCCAAGTACCATTACGGGCATGCAACCCCCCCCCCCAAGTACCATTATGGGCACCACCACCCACACCCCACCCCTTACTTACTTACTTACTTACTTAGTTGCAGCGGCGGTGCCCTTGTTCCTGCACACCTCCACATCTCCTCAGGAGTGCACACCGTACAGTGCAGCCAGCAGAGTGCTGAGCCCCTCTGTGTCCTAGGCTCGGCGCTCTGCAGGTTGCACTGTGTATTGTGCGTGCCTGGTTGGGGGGCCGCCGTATGGGGGAGGCGTGTGCGGCAGCAGGGGGGTTGGGGTGGCACCGTGCTGCTGTTGCTATGGGCAGCTGCCCAGGCCCCTCTAGATGACAGGGCCCAGGACAGCTGTACCCACAGAACCCCCATCAGGGGAACTGCACATAGCTGTACACTAACACTGTTGAATGACGGCCAAAATTTCTTGGGGGCCCGCTAGGGGAAGCTTTTTAACACTGAAATGACTTCAATCAGCAATTCTAACATACTTAGGCCCTTATTCAGATTGAAGCGGTACGGCCCGCATGCGGCCGTACCGCCGATGTTTTCTCTCTGCACATGCGCAGAGGTCACTCTGCGCATGTGCAGGGGAAATCTCCGTTTAAAAAAATTAGACGCCGCAAAGGGGGCGTATAGGGGCGTGAGGGGCTTCAGTCCCTCATTTCCCTATGTATACGCCCCGCGTTTCATGGGCGTTCCCATGCAAACGCGGGGCGTACGCATGGTAATGAGGGCATGACGCCACTCATGGGGGCGGAAAGCTGACGTCGGCGGATGTCAGCTTTCAGCCCCCATACAAGCTACCACACGGACGATTGTCCGTGTGGTCTCAGCTTGCGGGAGCTGCCGCGGCGTGCGGCCCTGCCTTCGATGGTCGTCGACCATCGAATGCAGGGGGCAGCTCCCACCATGGTGGAGGCGTACGCCTCCACCATTTTCGTGCGGATCGCCAGCCGTCCGTGTACGGACGGCCGTGGCGATCCGTAGCGTGGGCGGGGATTCGTCTGGTGCGGTCGGAGCCGCATATGCGGCTCGACCGCACCAACCAGAATAAGGGCCAATGTCTCCTTTTTACAATAAAATAAGTATTTACTTTAGAATACAATAAAGTACTAAAAGAAAAGATTTTATTTTAGATTAAACAAGTGAGTTGAGGGGAATTTGTCTTAAGTGATGGGAGCAAGTATTGCAGATTGCCATTTAATAGGTCTAGTATTTTGAAGCAACACAATCTCTTACATATTTGTTGTCTGTTATTTGTTTGTCAGGTATGCATTCGGACACTGTTGGGCTGTTTTGAACGAAACCAATGTGATGTGGATTAATTGGGTCCAGATTAGGTTCATGACCACTAAAACCCCTAAATCCTGACTCCTTGGGGGTCCCAGTGGCCCAAAAATGGGTCTGGACACTACACGAAGTGAGTCAGGGAAGCAAGATATGGCAATGTTGCATAACATAGAGGGAGTAGAGGACATGGGGCTTAACAAAATGAATGTGGCCACTAAGACTCCCAATCCTAACCCTGTGGGGGTCTTCGGGGCCCATAAAGGATTCTGGCTACTATACAAAGTGGATCAGGGAAGCAAGAGCAAGATATGGTAAAGTTGCATACCATAGAGGGAGTAGAGGACATGGTGTTTAACAACAACAAAAACTGGTCAGTTCTGGAAGCCGACCACAGAGAGGTGTATGCCAGGCACACCATGGAAATGCCTAAGTATGTGCTTGGGTTCCTGGTGTGACTTCAAATAATGTAAAATTTCAACTAATTTCAATATTGTTAATTGCACAATCAAACCCGAGCAAAACAGACTACCTCAGCTAGTATTAAACTAAAATTGTATCTCACTCAACATCAACCATCTGGCAACAACAAAAACATGCCTCACAGACTCAAACACTGCCTCGCCAACAGTCCTTACACATGATGGTTCGTTCATACTTGCATTTACTGAGTTCAACAGTCTTCCATCACACATGAAGGGCTCAACTAGAGTTTACTCCAAAAACCTAAATATAATGCAGGTCATGAACTTTCAGATTTTCCTATATTATATTTGGCACATCAGATTAAGGGGCAGATGTATTAATCCTTAACAAGAGATAAACGCAAGTGTGATAAGGAGAGATAAACATCCAGCCAATCAGCGGCTAATTGCCATGTTACAGACTGTGTTTGAAAAAAAGTCAGTAAGGAGGTGATTGGCTGGACATTTATCTCTCTTTATCACACTTGAATTTATCTCTTGTTAAGGCTTAACACATCTGCCCCAAAGTATTTTAATACATGTTGAGTATCCGTTATCCAAATTATTCCAAAAACCCTACATTCCAGAAAGTGACTTTTTTTTTTTTTTTTTTTTTTGCTAAAAGCACTTCTGGGGACATCTGTAACAGCACTACTGAGGACATAAGGGATACGGATTTTTAGACCAAGCATCTCTGATACCTAAACCCTTATAACATAATGATTTATCAGAATATATACAAACCTATTATATACACTAGCGATGTGCGGGCTCAGATTTTTCAGATCCGAGACTGCACGAACGTTGAGTATCCGAGCCCTGATCCGAGCAATGCTTGGAGCTTTCCGCCTGACTCGGATCCGGGCGCGTAGGCAACCTGTAATCGCCCTGCATCAGATTCTGTTGAGATCCAGAATTCCTTCACTCCAGTCTAGGAGCAGGGTGGGAAAGGGTGTGCTGCTGCTGCTGCTGTGTACTTTCTCTCTACCACCAGAATTTGCGTGGCCCAGGACTGACAAAGTAGGTAGGGCACCCCTAAAAAATAGCAGAACAGCTCTGTTTCCCTCTCTTTCAGGGATTCTGACAACTCCCTTGGGTCCTAGTGCTCTACAGATGCTCTCTCTTTTTGCGGCTCCTGTTACCAGACAACCAGGCAGGGCAATTAACCCCTGCAGCCCCAGTCCATAAGGGCTCCATAAGAAGCATTTGGCTGCAGTATCAGTTTAAGCACACAAACAGGGGTACCTCAGAAGTGGGGTACCAAACTTACATTACATGACAACAGCTTCGTCCGTGCACCAGCGCTGCACCAGACAAAAAGTACCCTATTTACATAGAAGAACACTGTGTGAGGTGCCCACTACTCTCATTGCATAAAGGCAGCAGCTTCATTCATCTGTGCTTCTGCACTGTCCCAGAAACACAGTCCCCGCGTTGCCGGTCAGGAGAGCAGCAGCAGCAGAAGATATAACAGGGTTGCCAGGGGCAGCCTCACTGCAGGCTCAGGCTGCATAAATAATAACCATTGGATGGCGGATGAATGAGGTGGCGCGGGTGCGGCCGGCCACGGCTCAGTCAGCAGTGAAGCTGTGTAGAAGGCAAGTGAAGGGGCGGGAGTGCTGTGGATATAGCTGCCTGGGCCCTAGCCTCTGTCAGAGCTTTGGGACTCGGGACTCAAGTACCCCCAGACCCCCCTGTTGTGTACTGTGTCTCCTCTCTGCTCAGTGGGATCACCATTGCAAGGATGACTGTGTCCTTCTGCTGTGTACTGTCTCTCCTTTGTGCTGTATAGTAGGGCACACTGAAAGTAAATTGAAATTGAGATATTCAAAATCGGCTAGTGTGGAAAAGTTGTGACTTGACCTGAATAAGAAACGTGCAAAAGCATTTTGATCTGAGTCAACATCTTCTGTTCTGGCAAGAGACCTAAAATTTAGCTTTTTAGGTTAAAAAAAAAGGAAACCTACAGATGGAGCCGGCTTCATCTTTGCAGGGGCTGGTGATTCTATCGCCGGCCTCTGCCAGCGCCAGCTCCCGCCAGGTAGGGCGCGTGCATGAGACGCCTGTGCTCCCCGTGGAAACGGAGCTTGCTGCGGGTCCCCGCTGCCATTGCCGCCGGTCCCCCTAGCCTCCCCGACTCCCCCCCCCTGAAGCGGAGACGGGCAGGGAGACCCTGCCCAGCCGCCGTGATACTGGGACGCACGTGTGCATGAGACGCACGCACGTCCCAGTCCCTATCGCCAGCGCTCGCCAGAGAAGGGGATCTGGCGGGCGCCGGCAAAGGATGAGCCAGGCTCCATCTGTATAAAGAAGCTCCGATCTAGTTAAAATTATGTCAGGATATCTTAGAGTGGTTCATTAATATACTTTAGCATAGTAAAAGAGAGTACGAGCTTGTCCTAGTGCAAAGTGACTGACTTTGGCGGGAGAGAAAATCCCTGATAATTGACCCATTTTCATGGTCACAATTGTGAATATTGTGTGTTTTCTCCTGAATGTGTTTATAATAGAAGAAGCACAAATATTCAAAATGGAATTTCAGTGACACTGTGTGAAATATAACACTGCATAATGGCCCTTAATCAGACCTGATCGCAGTACAATTTTTTCTCAAAATGGGCAAAAAAATGCTGCACTGCAGGTGGGGCAGATGTAACATGTGCAGAGCGAGTTAGATTTGTGTGAGTTATTTTGTTTCTGCGCAGGGTAAATACTGGCTGCATTATTTTTACACTGCAATTTAGATTTCAGTTTCAACACACCACTCAAATTTAACTCTCTCTGCACGTTACATCTGACCCACCTGCAGTGCAGCATGGTTTTGCCCATTTTGAAAACAAATTTGTACTGCGATCAGGTTTGAATAAGGGCCAAAAGGCAGTGATACAACAGTTCACAGAAAAGCCTCATTACCTTTTCACTAGTAATGTCCTACCAACCTTCCATATAACTGGACAATAGCACATATGGAGTAAAGCTGATTATATTTTTCGCAACTTTATATGAAAAAAACATACTATTTAGCATTGTTTGGAGCACTGTGAGTGCGGTATGTTTTGTCTTATCAATAACAGTGTCTGGTTGTTAGATCTTGTTTAATCTATCCCAGTGAGGAGGTAATTGGATTTATCCTGCTCTCTTTGCAGTCCATATACAAAGATAGACAATCCTGTGTACATAAATAAGAAATAACTGTTGCAGTCTGTTATTGAAAAACAGTAACTGTTACAATAAGTATTACAAGTAACAGTGTAAACTGTCTAATGTATCATTTAACATATCACTTTTGTTTATTGACAGAAAAACAGTTTTGCGTCCCCTATGCTGGGAACATGAATGGGCTGCATTACAACATATAATTATGCCAAAGATAAGCCAAAATATTAACAGTTTAATATGTTGAAGTGTATTATGATGTAATAAACAATACATCTAATGTTTAGAAAAATAAAATCAATTGATTCAATAATAACAGGTTTCAAAGATGTTGCACATACAGTATTGTCTTCTTATTGTTTTATGTTGTGTTTTGAGTTGTTTTATACAAACCAATTGTGATTGATGTCCGCTATTATTAGACTGTTAAATTGGGTCAATAAGCACATATAGTAAAAAGGAAATAAAGTATTGCTGATCAATCCTGCCTAGTAATTAACACAGTGATTGTCATATATGTATTGCTGGACACCAGTCATATAATGATTAACCTGTTATTTTTTTAATCAATGTTCTTATTTTTCTAAACATTAGATGTATTTGTTTATTAGATCATAATACACTTCAATGTATTTAACTGTTAATATATTGGCTTATCTTTGTCATAATTATATGCTGTAATGCAGCCTATTCATGTTCCCAGCATAAGGGATGCAAAACTGTTTTTCAGACCAATTCATGTTTAACCCCTTCCCGCCGCAGCCTGTTTTTGCCTTCCTGACAGAGCCCTTTTTTTCAAATCTGACAGGTATCACTTAAGTGGGGATAACTTTTTTTTGCTTTTACTTATCCCAGTGATTTTGAGATTGTTTTCTCGTGACACATTGTACTTCAAGTTAGTGGTAAATTTGGGTCGATACAGTCTGTGTTTTTTTGTGAAAAATACCAAAATGTCGTAAAAAAAATGGAAAATTTAGCAATTTTCAAAATGTTAAATTTTCTGCTTGTGAGACAAATAATCATACCACTCAAAATAGTTAATAACTAACATAGACCATATGTCTACTTTATGTTTCCATCATTATTTCAACATCCTTTTAATTTTTTTGGACACTAGGAGGCTTAAAATATGAATAGCAAATTCTCAAATTTTCAAGAAAATTTCAAACACTGATTTTTTTAGGGACCAGTTCAGTTCTGATGTGACTTTGAGGGACTTGTATGTGAGACACCCCAATAAATGATGCCATTTCAAAAACTGCACCCCTCACAGTATTCAAAACAGCATTTTGGAAGTTTGTTAACCCTTTAGGTGTTTCACAGGAATTAAAACAAAGTGTAGGTGAAATTTCAAAATTTAATTTTTTTTGCAGATTTGCAATTTTAATACATTTTTCTAAGGAACACAGTAGATTTTACTAGAGAAATGTGACTAAAAATTGATTCCCCCAATTCTTTTGTTTTCATAAATATCCTATATGTGGCCCTAGTGTGCACGTTGACCAAACCACAGGCTTCATAATAGAAGGAGCACCTACTTGATTTTGGAGCCTCCTTTTTATGAGATTATTTTTTAGGCACCATGTAGGTTTCTAGGCACCATAAGATGCTAAAAGTTAGGAACCCCCCCACAAGTGACCCCATTTTGCAAACTACACCCCTCAGGGAATTCATCTAGGGGTATAGTGTACATTTCAAACCCCCAGGGGTTTCACCAATTGTGGTACAACTGGGCAGTGAAAATGAAAAATTAATTTTTTTACACAAAAATGCAGTTCTGGCTCCAAATTTGTCATTTTCACAAGGAATGAAGGAGACAAAGCACCCCAAAATCTGTGCCCCAATTTCTCCCGAGTACGGCAATGCCTCACATGTGACCAAAAAATACCATTTGGGTGCATGGCAGGACTCAGAAGGGAAGGAGTGATTTTTGGATTTTGCAGCTCAGATTCTGGTGGAATGTTGGTGGGTGCTATGTCGCATTAGCAAGACCCCCGAAGCACCAATACAGTGGAACCCCCCCCCCACAAGTGACCCCATTTTGCAAACTACACCCCTCAGGGAATTCATCTAGGGGTATAGTGTACATTTCAAACCCCCAGGGGTTTCACCAATTTTGATACAACTGGGCTGTGCAAATGAAAAATTAAATTTTTTACACAAAAATGCAGTTCTGGCTCCAAATTTGTCATTTTCACAAGGAATGAAGGAGACAAAGCACCCCAAAATCTGTGCCCCAATTTCTCCCGAGTACGGCAATGCCTCACATGTGACCAAAAAATACCATTTGGGTGCATGGCAGGACTCAGAAGGGAAGGAGTGATTTTTGGATTTTGCAGCTCAGATTCTGGTGGAATGTTGGTGGGTGCTATGTCGCATTAGCAAGACCCCCGAAGCACCAATACAGTGGAACCCCCCCACAAGTGACCCCATTTTGCAAACTACACCCCTCAGGGAATTCATCTAGGGGTATAGTGTACATTTCAAAACCCCAGGGGTTTCACCAATTTTGATACAACTGGGCTGTGCAAATGAAAAATTACATTTTTTACACAAAAATGCAGTTCTGGCTCAACATTTTTCATTTTCACAAGGAATGAAGGAGACAAAGCACCCCAAAATCTGTGCCCCAATTTCTCCCGAGTACGACAATGCCTCATGTGTGACCAAAAAATGGCAGGACTCAGAAGGGAAGGAGTGATTTTTGGATTTTGCAGCTCAGATTCTGGTGGAATGTTGGTGGGTGCTATGTCGCATTAGCAAGACCCCCGAAGCACCAATACAGTGGAACCCCCCCACAAGTGACCCCATTTTGCAAACTACACCCCTCAGGGAATTCTACTAGGGGTATAGTGTACATTTCAAACCCCCAGGGGTTTCACCAATTTTGATACAACTGGGCTGTGCAAATGAAAAATTACATTTTTTACACAAAAATGCAGTTCTGGCTCAACATTTTTCATTTTCACAAGGAATGAAGGAGACAAAGCACCCCAAAATCTGTGCCCCAATTTCTCCCGAGTACGGCAATGCCTCACATGTGACCAAAAAATACCATTTGGGTGCATGGCAGGACTCAGAAGGGAAGGAGTGATTTTTGGATTTTGCAGCTCAGATTCTGGTGGAATGTTGGTGGGTGCTATGTCGCATTAGCAAGACCCCCGAAGCACCAATACAGTGGAACCCCCCCACAAGTGACCCCATTTTGCAAACTACACCCCTCAGGGAATTCTACTAGGGGTATAGTGTACATTTCAAACCCCCAGGGGTTTCACCAATTTTGATACAACTGGGCTGTGCAAATGAAAAATTACATTTTTTACACAAAAATGCAGTTCTGGCTCAACATTTTTCATTTTCACAAGGAATGAAGGAGACAAAGCACCCCAAAATCTGTGCCCCAATTCCTCCCGAGTACGGTAATGCCTCACATGTGACCAAAAAATACCATTTGGGTGCATGGCAGGACTCAGAAGGGAAGGAGTGATTTTTGGATTTTGCAGCTCAGATTCTGGTGGAATGTTGGTGGGTGCTATGTCGCATTAGCAAGACCCCCGAAGCACCAATACAGTGGAACCCCCCCACAAGTGACCCCATTTTGCAAACTACACCCCTCAGGGAATTCTACTAGGGGTATAGTGTACATTTCAAACCCCCAGGGGTTTCACCAATTTTTATACAACTGGGCTGTGCAAATGAAAAATTACATTTTTTACACAAAAATGCAGTTCTGGCTCAACATTTTTCATTTTCACAAGGAATGAAGGAGACAAAGCACCCCAAAATCTGTGCCCCAATTTCTCCCGAGTACGGCAATGCCTCACATGTGACCAAAAAATACCATTTGGGTGCATGGCAGGACTCAGAAGGGAAGGAGTGATTTTTGGATTTTGCAGCTCAGATTCTGGTGGAATGTTGGTGGGTGCTATGTCGCATTAGCAAGACCCCCGAAGCACCAATACAGTGGAACCCCCCCACAAGTGACCCCATTTTGCAAACTACACCTCTCAGGGAATTCATCTAGGGGTATAGTGTACATTTCAAAACCCCAGGGGTTTCACCAATTTTGATACAACTGGGCTGTGCAAATGAAAAATTACATTTTTTACACAAAAATGCAGTTCTGGCTCAAAATTTTTCATTTTCACAAGGAATGAAGGAGACAAAGCACCCCAAAATCTGTGCCCCAATTTCTCCCGAGTACGACAATGCCTCATGTGTGACCAAAAAATGGCAGGACTCAGAAGGGAAGGAGTGATTTTTGGATTTTGCAGCTCAGATTCTGGTGGAATGTTGGTGGGTGCTATGTCGCATTAGCAAGACCCCCGAAGCACCAATACAGTGGAACCCCCCCACAAGTGACCCCATTTTGCAAACTACACCCCTCAGGGAATTCTACTAGGGGTATAGTGTACATTTCAAACCCCCAGGGGTTTCACCAATTTTGATACAACTGGGCTGTGCAAATGAAAAATTACATTTTTTACACAAAAATGCAGTTCTGGCTCAACATTTTTCATTTTCACAAGGAATGAAGGAGACAAAGCACCCCAAAATCTGTGCCCCAATTTCTCCCGAGTATGGCAATGCCTCACATGTGACCAAAAAATACCATTTGGGTGCATGGCAGGACTCAGAAGGGAAGGAGTGATTTTTGGATTTTGCAGCTCAGATTCTGGTGGAATGTTGGTGGGTGCTATGTCGCATTAGCAAGACCCCCGAAGCACCAATACAGTGGAACCCCCCCACAAGTGACCCCATTTTGCAAACTACACCCCTCAGGGAATTCATCTAGGGCTATAGTGTACATTTCAAACCCCCAGGGGTTTCACCAATTTTGATACAACTGGGCTGTGCAAATGAAAAATTACATTTTTTACACAAAAATGCAGTTCTGGCTCAACATTTTTCATTTTCACAAGGAATGAAGGAGACAAAGCACCCCAAAATCTGTGCCCCAATTTCTCCCGAGTACGGCAATGCCTCACATGTGACCAAAAAATACCATTTGGGTGCATGGCAGGACTCAGAAGGGAAGGAGTGATTTTTGGATTTTGCAGCTCAGATTCTGGTGGAATGTTGGTGGGTGCTATGTCGCATTAGCAAGACCCCCGAAGCACCAATACAGTGGAACCCCCCACAAGTGACCCCATTTTGCAAACTACACCCCTCAGGGAATTCATCTAGGGGTATAGTGTACATTTCAAACCCCCAGGGGTTTCACCAATTTTGATACAACTGGGCTGTGCAAATGAAAAATTACATTTTTTACACAAAAATGCAGTTCTGGCTCAACATTTTTCATTTTCACAAGGAATGAAGGAGACAAAGCACCCCAAAATCTGTGCCCCAATTTCTCCCGAGTACGGCAATGCCTCACATGTGACCAAAAAATACCATTTGGGTGCATGGCAGGACTCAGAAGGGAAGGAGTGATTTTTGGATTTTGCAGCTCAGATTCTGGTGGAATGTTGGTGGGTGCTATGTCGCATTAGCAAGACCCCCGAAGCACCAATACAGTGGAACCCCCCCACAAGTGACCCCATTTTGCAAACTACACCCCTCAGGGAATTCTACTAGGGGTATAGTGTACATTTCAAACCCCCAGGGGTTTCACCAATTTTTATACAACTGGGCTGTGCAAATGAAAAATTACATTTTTTACACAAAAATGCAGTTCTGGCTCAACATTTTTCATTTTCACAAGGAATGAAGGAGACAAAGCACCCCAAAATCTGTGCCCCAATTTCTCCCGAGTACGGCAATGCCTCACATGTGACCAAAAAATACCATTTGGGTGCATGGCAGGACTCAGAAGGGAAGGAGTGATTTTTGGATTTTGCAGCTCAGATTCTGGTGGAATGTTGGTGGGTGCTATGTCGCATTAGCAAGACCCCCGAAGCACCAATACAGTGGAACCCCCCCACAAGTGACCCCATTTTGCAAACTACACCCCTCAGGGAATTCTACTAGGGGTATAGTGTACATTTCAAACCCCCAGGGGTTTCACCAATTTTTATACAACTGGGCTGTGCAAATGAAAAATTATATTTTTTACACAAAAATGCAGTTCTGGCTCAACATTTTTCATTTTCACAAGGAATGAAGGAGACAAAGCACCCCAAAATCTGTGCCCCAATTTCTCCCGAGTACGGCAATGCCTCACATGTGACCAAAAAATACCATTTGGGTGCATGGCAGGACTCAGAAGGGAAGGAGTGATTTTTGGATTTTGCAGCTCAGATTCTGGTGGAATGTTGGTGGGTGCTATGTCGCATTAGCAAGACCCCCGAAGCACCAATACAGTGGAACCCCCCCACAAGTGACCCCATTTTGCAAACTACACCCCTCAGGGAATTCATCTAGGGCTATAGTGTACATTTCAAACCCCCAGGGGTTTCACCAATTTTGATACAACTGGGCTGTGCAAATGAAAAATTACATTTTTTACACAAAAATGCAGTTCTGGCTCAACATTTTTCATTTTCACAAGGAATGAAGGAGACAAAGCACCCCAAAATCTGTGCCCCAATTTCTCCCGAGTACGGCAATGCCTCACATGTGACCAAAAAATACCATTTGGGTGCATGGCAGGACTCAGAAGGGAAGGAGTGATTTTTGGATTTTGCAGCTCAGATTCTGGTGGAATGTTGGTGGGTGCTATGTCGCATTAGCAAGACCCCCGAAGCACCAATACAGTGGAACCCCCCACAAGTGACCCCATTTTGCAAACTACACCCCTCAGGGAATTCATCTAGGGGTATAGTGTACATTTCAAACCCCCAGGGGTTTCACCAATTGTGGTACAACTGGGCAGTGAAAATGAAAAATTACATTTTTTACACAAAAATGCAGTTCTGGCTCAAAATTTTTCATTTTCACAAGGAATGAAGGAGACAAAGCACCCCAAAATCTGTGCCCCAATTTCTCCCGAGTACGGCAATGCCTCACATGTGACCAAAAAATACCATTTGGGTGCATGGCAGGACTCAGAAGGGAAGGAGTGATTTTTGGATTTTGCAGCTCAGATTCTGGTGGAATGTTGGTGGGTGCTATGTCGCATTAGCAAGACCCCCGAAGCACCAATACAGTGGAACCCCCCCCACAAGTGACCCCATTTTGCAAACTACACCCCTCAGGGAATTAATCTAGGGGTATAGTGTACATTTCAAACCCCCAGGGGTTTCACCAATTTTGATACAACTGGGCTGTGCAAATGAAAAATTAAATTTTTTACACAAAAATGCAGTTCTGGCTCCAAATTTGTCATTTTCACAAGGAATGAAGGAGACAAAGCACCCCAAAATCTGTGCCCCAATTTCTCCCGAGTACGGCAATGCCTCACATGTGACCAAAAAATACCATTTGGGTGCATGGCAGGACTCAGAAGGGAAGGAGTGATTTTTGGATTTTGCAGCTCAGATTCTGGTGGAATGTTGGTGGGTGCTATGTCGCATTAGCAAGACCCCCGAAGCACCAATACAGTGGAACCCCCCCACAAGTGACCCCATTTTGCAAACTACACCCCTCAGGGAATTCATCTAGGGGTATAGTGTACATTTCAAAACCCCAGGGGTTTCACCAATTTTGATACAACTGGGCTGTGCAAATGAAAAATTACATTTTTTACACAAAAATGCAGTTCTGGCTCAAAATTTTTCATTTTCACAAGGAATGAAGGAGACAAAGCACCCCAAAATCTGTGCCCCAATTTCTCCCGAGTACGACAATGCCTCATGTGTGACCAAAAAATGGCAGGACTCAGAAGGGAAGGAGTGATTTTTGGATTTTGCAGCTCAGATTCTGGTGGAATGTTGGTGGGTGCTATGTCGCATTAGCAAGACCCCCGAAGCACCAATACAGTGGAACCCCCCCCACAAGTGACCCCATTTTGCAAACTACACCCCTCAGGGAATTCTACTAGGGGTATAGTGTACATTTCAAACCCCCAGGGGTTTCACCAATTTTGATACAACTGGGCTGTGCAAATGAAAAATTACATTTTTTACACAAAAATGCAGTTCTGGCTCAACATTTTTCATTTTCACAAGGAATGAAGGAGACAAAGCACCCCAAAATCTGTGCCCCAATTTCTCCCGAGTACGGCAATGCCTCACATGTGACCAAAAAATACCATTTGGGTGCATGGCAGGACTCAGAAGGGAAGGAGTGATTTTTGGATTTTGCAGCTCAGATTCTGGTGGAATGTTGGTGGGTGCTATGTCGCATTAGCAAGACCCCCGAAGCACCAATACAGTGGAACCCCCCCACAAGTGACCCCATTTTGCAAACTACACCCCTCAGGGAATTCTACTAGGGGTATAGTGTACATTTCAAACCCCCAGGGGTTTCACCAATTTTTATACAACTGGGCTGTGCAAATGAAAAATTACATTTTTTACACAAAAATGCAGTTCTGGCTCAACATTTTTCATTTTCACAAGGAATGAAGGAGACAAAGCACCCCAAAATCTGTGCCCCAATTTCTCCCGAGTACGGCAATGCCTCACATGTGACCAAAAAATACCATTTGGGTGCATGGCAGGACTCAGAAGAGAAGGAGTGATTTTTGGATTTTGCAGCTCAGATTCTGGTGGAATGTTGGTGGGTGCTATGTCGCATTAGCAAGACCCCCGAAGCACCAATACAGTGGAACCCCCCCACAAGTGACCCCATTTTGCAAACTACACCCCTCAGGGAATTCATCTAGGGCTATAGTGTACATTTCAAACCCCCAGGGGTTTCACCAATTTTGATACAACTGGGCTGTGCAAATGAAAAATTACATTTTTTACACAAAAATGCAGTTCTGGCTCAACATTTTTCATTTTCACAAGGAATGAAGGAGACAAAGCACCCCAAAATCTGTGCCCCAATTTCTCCCGAGTACGGCAATGCCTCACATGTGACCAAAAAATACCATTTGGGTGCATGGCAGGACTCAGAAGGAAAGGAGTGATTTTTGGATTTTGCAGCTCAGATTCTGGTGGAATGTTGGTGGGTGCTATGTCGCATTAGCAAGACCCCCGAAGCACCAATACAGTGGAACCCCCCCACAAGTGACCCCATTTTGCAAACTACACCCCTCAGGGAATTCATCTAGGGCTATAGTGTACATTTCAAACCCCCAGGGGTTTCACCAATTTTGATACAACTGGGCTGTGCAAATGAAAAATTACATTTTTTACACAAAAATGCAGTTCTGGCTCAACATTTTTCATTTTCACAAGGAATGAAGGAGACAAAGCACCCCAAAATCTGTGCCCCAATTTCTCCCGAGTACGGCAATGCCTCACATGTGACCAAAAAATACCATTTGGGTGCATGGCAGGACTCAGAAGGGAAGGAGTGATTTTTGGATTTTGCAGCTCAGATTCTGGTGGAATGTTGGTGGGTGCTATGTCGCATTAGCAAGACCCCCGAAGCACCAATACAGTGGAACCCCCCACAAGTGACCCCATTTTGCAAACTACACCCCTCAGGGAATTCATCTAGGGGTATAGTGTACATTTCAAACCCCCAGGGGTTTCACCAATTGTGGTACAACTGGGCAGTGAAAATGAAAAATTACATTTTTTACACAAAAATGCAGTTCTGGCTCAAAATTTTTCATTTTCACAAGGAATGAAGGAGACAAAGCACCCCAAAATCTGTGCCCCAATTTCTCCCGAGTACGGCAATGCCTCACATGTGACCAAAAAATACCATTTGGGTGCATGGCAGGACTCAGAAGGGAAGGAGTGATTTTTGGATTTTGCAGCTCAGATTCTGGTGGAATGTTGGTGGGTGCTATGTCGCATTAGCAAGACCCCCGAAGCACCAATACAGTGGAACCCCCCACAAGTGACCCCATTTTGCAAACTACACCCCTCAGGGAATTCATCTAGGGGTATAGTGTACATTTCAAACCCCCAGGGGTTTCACCAATTGTGGTACAACTGGGCAGTGAAAATGAAAAATTACATTTTTTACACAAAAATGCAGTTCTGGCTCAAAATTTTTCATTTTCACAAGGAATGAAGGAGACAAAGCACCCCAAAATCTGTGCCCCAATTTCTCCCGAGTACGGCAATGCCTCACATGTGACCAAAAAATACCATTTGGGTGCATGGCAGGACTCAGAAGGGAAGGAGTGATTTTTGGATTTTGCAGCTCAGATTCTGGTGGAATGTTGGTGGGTGCTATGTCGCATTAGCAAGACCCCCGAAGCACCAATACAGTGGAACCCCCCCACAAGTGACCCCATTTTGCAAACTACACCCCTCAGGGAATTCTACTAGGGGTATAGTGTACATTTCAAACCCCCAGGGGTTTCACCAATTTTTATACAACTGGGCTGTGCAAATGAAAAATTACATTTTTTACACAAAAATGCAGTTCTGGCTCAACATTTTTCATTTTCAAAAGGAATGAAGGAGACAAAGCACCCCAAAATCTGTGCCCCAATTTCTCCCGAGTACGGCAATGCCTCACATGTGACCAAAAAATACCATTTGGGTGCATGGCAGGACTCAGAAGGGAAGGAGTGATTTTTGGATTTTGCAGCTCAGATTCTGGTGGAATGTTGGTGGGTGCTATGTCGCATTAGCAAGACCCCCGAAGCACCAATACAGTGGAACCCCCCCACAAGTGACCCCATTTTGCAAACTACACCCCTCAGGGAATTCTACTAGGGGTATAGTGTACATTTCAAACCCCCAGGGGTTTCACCAATTTTTATACAACTGGGCTGTGCAAATGAAAAATTATATTTTTTACACAAAAATGCAGTTCTGGCTCAACATTTTTCATTTTCACAAGGAATGAAGGAGACAAAGCACCCCAAAATCTGTGCCCCAATTTCTCCCGAGTACGGCAATGCCTCACATGTGACCAAAAAATACCATTTGGGTGCATGGCAGGACTCAGAAGGGAAGGAGTGATTTTTGGATTTTGCAGCTCAGATTCTGGTGGAATGTTGGTGGGTGCTATGTCGCATTAGCAAGACCCCCGAAGCACCAATACAGTGGAACCCCCCCACAAGTGACCCCATTTTGCAAACTACACCCCTCAGGGAATTCATCTAGGGCTATAGTGTACATTTCAAACCCCCAGGGGTTTCACCAATTTTGATACAACTGGGCTGTGCAAATGAAAAATTACATTTTTTACACAAAAATGCAGTTCTGGCTCAACATTTTTCATTTTCACAAGGAATGAAGGAGACAAAGCACCCCAAAATCTGTGCCCCAATTTCTCCCGAGTACGGCAATGCCTCACATGTGACCAAAAAATACCATTTGGGTGCATGGCAGGACTCAGAAGGGAAGGAGTGATTTTTGGATTTTGCAGCTCAGATTCTGGTGGAATGTTGGTGGGTGCTATGTCGCATTAGCAAGACCCCCGAAGCACCAATACAGTGGAACCCCCCACAAGTGACCCCATTTTGCAAACTACACCCCTCAGGGAATTCATCTAGGGGTATAGTGTACATTTCAAACCCCCAGGGGTTTCACCAATTGTGGTACAACTGGGCAGTGAAAATGAAAAATTACATTTTTTACACAAAAATGCAGTTCTGGCTCAAAATTTTTCATTTTCACAAGGAATGAAGGAGACAAAGCACCCCAAAATCTGTGCCCCAATTTCTCCCGAGTACGGCAATGCCTCACATGTGACCAAAAAATACCATTTGGGTGCATGGCAGGACTCAGAAGGGAAGGAGTGATTTTTGGATTTTGCAGCTCAGATTCTGGTGGAATGTTGGTGGGTGCTATGTCGCATTAGCAAGACCCCCGAAGCACCAATACAGTGGAACCCCCCCCACAAGTGACCCCATTTTGCAAACTACACCCCTCAGGGAATTCATCTAGGGGTATAGTGTACATTTAAAACCCCCAGGGGTTTCACCAATTTTGATACAACTGGGCTGTGCAAATGAAAAATTAAATTTTTTACACAAAAATGCAGTTCTGGCTCCAAATTTGTCATTTTCACAAGGAATGAAGGAGACAAAGCACCCCAAAATCTGTGCCCCAATTTCTCCCGAGTACGGCAATGCCTCACATGTGACCAAAAAATACCATTTGGGTGCATGGCAGGACTCAGAAGGGAAGGAGTGATTTTTGGATTTTGCAGCTCAGATTCTGGTGGAATGTTGGTGGGTGCTATGTCGCATTAGCAAGACCCCCGAAGCACCAATACAGTGGAACCCCCCCACAAGTGACCCCATTTTGCAAACTACACCCCTCAGGGAATTCATCTAGGGGTATAGTGTACATTTCAAAACCCCAGGGGTTTCACCAATTTTGATACAACTGGGCTGTGCAAATGAAAAATTACATTTTTTACACAAAAATGCAGTTCTGGCTCAAAATTTTTCATTTTCACAAGGAATGAAGGAGACAAAGCACCCCAAAATCTGTGCCCCAATTTCTCCCGAGTACGACAATGCCTCATGTGTGACCAAAAAATGGCAGGACTCAGAAGGGAAGGAGTGATTTTTGGATTTTGCAGCTCAGATTCTGGTGGAATGTTGGTGGGTGCTATGTCGCATTAGCAAGACCCCCGAAGCACCAATACAGTGGAACCCCCCCCACAAGTGACCCCATTTTGCAAACTACACCCCTCAGGGAATTCTACTAGGGGTATAGTGTACATTTCAAACCCCCAGGGGTTTCACCAATTTTGATACAACTGGGCTGTGCAAATGAAAAATTACATTTTTTACACAAAAATGCAGTTCTGGCTCAACATTTTTCATTTTCACAAGGAATGAAGGAGACAAAGCACCCCAAAATCTGTGCCCCAATTTCTCCCGAGTACGGCAATGCCTCACATGTGACCAAAAAATACCATTTGGGTGCATGGCAGGACTCAGAAGGGAAGGAGTGATTTTTGGATTTTGCAGCTCAGATTCTGGTGGAATGTTGGTGGGTGCTATGTCGCATTAGCAAGACCCCCGAAGCACCAATACAGTGGAACCCCCCCACAAGTGACCCCATTTTGCAAACTACACCCCTCAGGGAATTCTACTAGGGGTATAGTGTACATTTCAAACCCCCAGGGGTTTCACCAATTTTTATACAACTGGGCTGTGCAAATGAAAAATTACATTTTTTACACAAAAATGCAGTTCTGGCTCAACATTTTTCATTTTCACAAGGAATGAAGGAGACAAAGCACCCCAAAATCTGTGCCCCAATTTCTCCCGAGTACGGCAATGCCTCACATGTGACCAAAAAATACCATTTGGGTGCATGGCAGGACTCAGAAGAGAAGGAGTGATTTTTGGATTTTGCAGCTCAGATTCTGGTGGAATGTTGGTGGGTGCTATGTCGCATTAGCAAGACCCCCGAAGCACCAATACAGTGGAACCCCCCCACAAGTGACCCCATTTTGCAAACTACACCCCTCAGGGAATTCATCTAGGGCTATAGTGTACATTTCAAACCCCCAGGGGTTTCACCAATTTTGATACAACTGGGCTGTGCAAATGAAAAATTACATTTTTTACACAAAAATGCAGTTCTGGCTCAACATTTTTCATTTTCACAAGGAATGAAGGAGACAAAGCACCCCAAAATCTGTGCCCCAATTTCTCCCGAGTACGGCAATGCCTCACATGTGACCAAAAAATACCATTTGGGTGCATGGCAGGACTCAGAAGGAAAGGAGTGATTTTTGGATTTTGCAGCTCAGATTCTGGTGGAATGTTGGTGGGTGCTATGTCGCATTAGCAAGACCCCCGAAGCACCAATACAGTGGAACCCCCCCACAAGTGACCCCATTTTGCAAACTACACCCCTCAGGGAATTCATCTAGGGCTATAGTGTACATTTCAAACCCCCAGGGGTTTCACCAATTTTGATACAACTGGGCTGTGCAAATGAAAAATTACATTTTTTACACAAAAATGCAGTTCTGGCTCAACATTTTTCATTTTCACAAGGAATGAAGGAGACAAAGCACCCCAAAATCTGTGCCCCAATTTCTCCCGAGTACGGCAATGCCTCACATGTGACCAAAAAATACCATTTGGGTGCATGGCAGGACTCAGAAGGGAAGGAGTGATTTTTGGATTTTGCAGCTCAGATTCTGGTGGAATGTTGGTGGGTGCTATGTCGCATTAGCAAGACCCCCGAAGCACCAATACAGTGGAACCCCCCACAAGTGACCCCATTTTGCAAACTACACCCCTCAGGGAATTCATCTAGGGGTATAGTGTACATTTCAAACCCCCAGGGGTTTCACCAATTGTGGTACAACTGGGCAGTGAAAATGAAAAATTACATTTTTTACACAAAAATGCAGTTCTGGCTCAAAATTTTTCATTTTCACAAGGAATGAAGGAGACAAAGCACCCCAAAATCTGTGCCCCAATTTCTCCCGAGTACGGCAATGCCTCACATGTGACCAAAAAATACCATTTGGGTGCATGGCAGGACTCAGAAGGGAAGGAGTGATTTTTGGATTTTGCAGCTCAGATTCTGGTGGAATGTTGGTGGGTGCTATGTCGCATTAGCAAGACCCCCGAAGCACCAATACAGTGGAACCCCCCCACAAGTGACCCCATTTTGCAAACTACACCCCTCAGGGAATTCATCTAGGGGTATAGTGTACATTTCAAACCCCCAGGGGTTTCACCAATTTTGATACAACTGGGCTGTGCAAATGAAAAATTACATTTTTTACACAAAAATGCAGTTCTGGCTCAAAAATTTTCATTTTCACAAGGAATGAAGGAGACAAAGCACCCCAAAATCTGTGCCCCAATTTCTCCCGAGTACGACAATGCCTCATGTGTGACCAAAAAATGGCAGGACTCAGAAGGGAAGGAGTGATTTTTGGATTTTGCAGCTCAGATTCTGGTGGGATGTTGGTGGGTGCTATGTCGCATTAGCAAGACCCCCGAAGCACCAATACAGTGGAACCCCCACAAGTGACCCCATTTTGCAAACTACACCCCTCAGGGAATTCATCTAGGGGTATAGTGTACATTTCAAACCCCCAGGGGTTTCACCAATTTTGATACAACTGGGCTGTGCAAATGAAAAATTACATTTTTTACACAAAAATGCAGTTCTGGCTCAACATTTTTCATTTTCACAAGGAATGAAGGAGACAAAGCACCCCAAAATCTGTGCCCCAATTTCTCCCGAGTACGGCAATGCCTCACATGTGACCAAAAAATACCATTTGGGTGCATGGCAGGACTCAGAAGGGAAGGAGTGATTTTTGGATTTTGCAGCTCAGATTCTGGTGGAATGTTGGTGGGTGCTATGTCGCATTAGCAAGACCCCCGAAGCACCAATACAGTGGAACCCCCCCACAAGTGACCCCATTTTGCAAACTACACCCCTCAGGGAATTCATCTAGGGCTATAGTGTACATTTCAAACCCCCAGGGGTTTCATCAATTTTGATACAACTGGGCTGTGCAAATGAAAAATTACATTTTTTACACAAAAATGCAGTTCTGGCTCAACATTTTTCATTTTCACAAGGAATGAAGGAGACAAAGCACCCCAAAATCTGTGCCCCAATTTCTCCCGAGTACGGCAATGCCTCACATGTGACCAAAAAATACCATTTGGGTGCATGGCAGGACTCAGAAGGGAAGGAGTGATTTTTGGATTTTGCAGCTCAGATTCTGGTGGAATGTTGGTGGGTGCTATGTCGCATTAGCAAGACCCCCGAAGCACCAATACAGTGGAACCCCCCCACAAGTGACCCCATTTTGCAAACTACACCCCTCAGGGAATTCATCTAGGGCTATAGTGTACATTTCAAACCCCCAGGGGTTTCACCAATTTTGATACAACTGGGCTGTGCAAATGAAAAATTACATTTTTTACACAAAAATGCAGTTCTGGCTCAACATTTTTCATTTTCACAAGGAATGAAGGAGACAAAGCACCCCAAAATCTGTGCCCCAATTTCTCCCGAGTACGGCAATGCCTCACATGTGACCAAAAAATACCATTTGGGTGCATGGCAGGACTCAGAAGGGAAGGAGTGATTTTTGGATTTTGCAGCTCAGATTCTGGTGGAATGTTGGTGGGTGCTATGTCGCATTAGCAAGACCCCCGAAGCACCAATACAGTGGAACCCCCCCACAAGTGACCCCATTTTGCAAACTACACCCCTCAGGGAATTCATCTAGGGGTATAGTGTACATTTCAAACCCCCAGGGGTTTCACCAATTGTGGTACAACTGGGCAGTGAAAATGAAAAATTACATTTTTTACACAAAAATGCAGTTCTGGCTCCAAATTTGTCATTTTCACAAGGAATGAAGGAGACAAAGCACCCCAAAATCTGTGCCCCAATTTCTCCCGAGTACGGCAATGCCTCATGTGTGACCAAAAAATGGCAGGACTCAGAAGGGAAGGAGTGATATTTGGATTTTGCAGCACAGATTCTGGTGGAATGTTGGTGAGTGCTATGTCGCATTAGCAAGACCCCCAAAGCACCAATACAGTGGAACCCCCCACAAGTGACCCCATTTTGCAAACTACACCCCTCAGGGAATTAATCTAGGGGTATAGTGTACATTTCAAACCCCCAGGGGTTTCACCAATTTTGATACAACTGGGCTGTGCAAATGAAAAATTACATTTTTTACACAAAAATGCAGTTCTGGCTCAAAATGTTTCATTTTCACAAGGAATGAAGGAGACAAAGCACCCCAAAATCTGTGCCCCAATTTCTCCCGAGTACGGCAATGCCTCACATGTGACCAAAAAATACCATTTGGGTGCATGGCAGGACTCAGAAGGGAAGGAGTGATTTTTGGATTTTGCAGCTCAGATTCTGGTGGAATGTTGGTGGGTGCTATGTCGCATTAGCAAGACCCCCGAAGCACCAATACAGTGGAACCCCCCCACAAGTGACCCCATTTTGCAAACTACACCCCTCAGGGAATTCATCTAGGGGTATAGTGTACATTTCAAACCCCCAGGGGTTTCACCAATTATGGTACAACTGGGCAGTGAAAATGAAAAATTACATTTTTTACACAAAAATGCAGTTCTGGCTCCAAATTTGTCATTTTCACAAGGAATGAAGGAGACAAAGCACCCCAAAATCTGTGCCCCAATTTCTCCCGAGTACGGCAATGCCTCATGTGTGACCAAAAAATGGCAGGACTCAGAAGGGAAGGAGTGATATTTGGATTTTGCAGCACAGATTCTGGTGGAATGTTGGTGGGTGCTATGTCGCATTAGCAAGACCCCCAAAGCACCAATACAGTGGAACCCCCCACAAGTGACCCCATTTTGCAAACTACACCCCTCAGTGAATTCATCTAGGGGTATAGTGTACATTTCAAACCCCCAGGGGTTTCACCAATTTTGATACAACTGGGCTGTGCAAATGAAAAATTACATTTTTTACACAAAAATGCAGTTCTGGCTCAAAATGTTTCATTTTCACAAGGAATGAAGGAGACAAAGCACCCCAAAATCTGTGCCCCAATTTCTCCCGAGTACGGCAATGCCTCACATGTGACCAAAAAATACCATTTGGGTGCATGGCAGGACTCAGAAGGGAAGGAGTGATTTTTGGATTTTGCAGCTCAGATTCTGGTGGAATGTTGGTGGGTGCTATGTCGCATTAGCAAGACCCCCGAAGCACCAATACAGTGGAACCCCCCCACAAGTGACCCCATTTTGCAAACTACACCCCTCAGGGAATTCATCTAGGGGTATAGTGTACATTTCAAACCCCCAGGGGTTTCACCAATTATGGTACAACTGGGCAGTGAAAATGAAAAATTACATTTTTTACACAAAAATGCAGTTCTGGCTCCAAATTTGTCATTTTCACAAGGAATGAAGGAGACAAAGCACCCCAAAATCTGTGCCCCAATTTCTCCCGAGTACGGCAATGCCTCATGTGTGACCAAAAAATGGCAGGACTCAGAAGGGAAGGAGTGATATTTGGATTTTGCAGCACAGATTCTGGTGGAATGTTGGTGGGTGCTATGTCGCATTAGCAAGACCCCCAAAGCACCAATACAGTGGAACCCCCCACAAGTGACCCCATTTTGCAAACTACACCCCTCAGGGAATTCATCTAGGGGTATAGTGTACATTTCAAACCCCCAGGGGTTTCACCAATTTTGATACAACTGGGCTGTGCAAATGAAAAATTACATTTTTTACACAAAAATGCAGTTCTGGCTCAAAATGTTTCATTTTCACAAGGAATGAAGGAGACAAAGCACCCCAAAATCTGTGCCCCAATTTCTCCCGAGTATGGCAATGCCTCATATGTGACCAAAAAATACCAGTTGGGTGCATGGCAGGACTCAGAAGGGAAGGAGTGATTTTTGGATTTTGCAGCTCAGATTCTGGTGGAATGAATGGTGGGTGCTATGTGGCATTAGCAAGACCCCTGAAGCATGGTGAAATGATGAACCTAATAATCCATAGATGTGTGGTATATTTTAAAACACTCCTTTATACATAGGCCGGGTTTGTCGGGGCAAGTTTCACAGTGGAAAATAGTATCCTTTCTTATTCCCTTTTTATAGCAATCTTTGCACCTTTTTTGTGTCCTGCCCTTTCTTGCAGTGGAGGGGATTTCGTTAGGAAAATGCTGCCCTGGTACAATACGGGGGCCAGTACTAGAAGTACTGGGGCCCTCTGCCTGCTGGTTCCCAAATATTAGGCCCTTTATGACTTCCTCTTGAAAGTGCATAAATGTCCCCCTCTGGCTGGTAGAATGGAATAGCACGTAAGCGTTATACAGTGCCATCTGGATGATATACACGGCCAGCTTCTTGTACCAGATTTTTGTTTTCCGCAGGGGACTGTACGGCTTCAGTACCTGATCTGAAAGATCCACTCCGCCCATGTACTTATTGTAATCTAGGATACAATTAGGTTTTGAGGTGTGGGTACTGGTACCTCGTACAGGGATGGAGGTGGTACTGTCTCCATGAATTGTTGTCAGTATAAGGACATCCCTCTTGTCCTTATATTTGACCAACAACATATTTTCGGTGCATATTCCCCTGCTTTCACCCCTTCTCAGTAATTGGGCAACGTGCGTTTTTGGGAGGCCTCTTTGGTTCTTGCGCACAGTACCGCAAGCTGCTGTACCTCTTGAACCAAGGGCCTTAAACAGGGGGATGCTAGTGTAAAAGTTATCCACATAGAGGTGATAACCTTTATCCAGGAAGGGGTGCACTAAATCCCAGACAATTTTTCCACTAACACCTACGAGGGAGGGGGGGCATTCTGGCGGTTCAATTCTTGAATCCTTCCCTTCATATACCCTAAACCTGTGGGTGTACCCTGAGGTGCTTTCACACAGTTTATACATTTTTATGCCATACCTTGCCCTCTTACTGGGAAGGTACTGGTGGAATTTAACCCTTCCTTTAAAATGTATAAGGGACTCGTCGATACAAATACATTTTTCAGGGATGTACATCTCTGCAAATTTGGCACTGAAATGATCAATGACCGGCCTGACTTTGAATAGCCGGTCAAAGGTGGGATCATCTCTGGGTGGGCACTGTGCATTATCGGTGTAATGTAAAAATTTAAGGATTATCTCAAAACGAGTCCGAATCATGGCCATACGGTTAAGTGGGGTGCTGTACAGAACATCTGTACTCCAATATTGCCTAATTTCTGGCTTTTTTACTATGCCCATATGTAACACCAGACCCCAAAACGTCATCATCTCTACTGCATCTACAGGGGTCCACCTAGCAAATGATGACGTGGGGTTTTGAGCAATAAACTGCTGGGCATATAAATTACTTTGGTCCACCATTAAATTTATAAAATCATCAGAGAAAAATAATTTGAAAAAGTCAATTTCTCTGAGACCTGTTGAATCAAATTGGATTCCTGGGATGGCCAAAAACTCAGGAACCTGGGGCTCAAAATTGTCTGGTGGTGGGGTCCATACGGGATCAATCATTTGGGGGGGGGTCTCAGCTGCTCTACGGGGGCGTCTTTGAGGGGGTCCCTCATCACTAGAGGAGGAAGAGGAGCTTAAGACGAATCCTTCAAATTCCCCGCTTGCATCACTGGCTGTGTCAGAGTCAGAGGCAAGCATGGCATATGCCTCCTCCGCTGAATACATTCTTCTGGATGACTGGGATGACATTTGGGATGACATTTGGGATGCCATTTTTATTTTTGTGTTTCTGTAAGTGTAATGTTTCAACACGTGTATAGTGTTGGGGGGGTACAAACTTTATTTCAACACGGGGGGTATGTAGTGTGTAGTGTGTATGTAGTGCAGAAAAAAAAATACTTTATACAGGAATTTGATCCCAATAAAAAAAAAAAAATTGAAGGGGTTAAAAAAAAAAAAAAAAAAAGGTCCTGCGCCAAAAATTGAGCACAGATGTTGGTCAGTAACGTCCGTCACTGAACAGCGCTCAAAGGCAACAGGTGTAAAAACAATTTAAAAAAAAAAAATACCACAGCACTCTCCAAAAAAAAAAACAATTTAAAAAGACTGCAGAAAAAAAATATCAACCCTGTTCCAAAAATGTTGTTCAGTGATGTATGTCACTGATCAGCGGCCACAGGACACCCACAAAAGCACCCACAAAAGCAACGTGGGTGTAAAAACAAAACCCCACTGCAATCCCCCCCCCCAAAAAAAAACTGCAGATCAGTGATGCAGTGATGCGACACTGATTAGCAGTGAGGGGCAGCAGGCAGACAACTGTGGGTGCAACCTGCTAGGGTATATATATAAAAAAAAAACCTGGACCCCCAAAAAGTTGCTGATCAGTTAATTAATTTAAACTGATCAGCACAAAAGGGGGGGCAGCAGTCAGTTGCACAGGCAGCACAACCTTTGGTGCAACTGACAGGTATATATATAAAAAAAAAAAAACCCCAAAAAAGTTGCTGATCAGCACAGATATACTGATCAGCACAAAAGGGGTGCAGCAGACACAAAATATAGCACTCTCTATCACTCTCTATCACTCTCTATCACTCTCTATCACTCTCTGTCACTATCTCTCACGATCTGTGACTCTATGACACTGCAGCAGCAGGACACAGGAAGTCACAAGATCCAGGAAGCATCCAACTGCTGGCAGCACGCTTCCAGCGGTGATCAGCGGTGATCAGGTAAGTATCAGGCAAGGTTCAGGTATGTATATCACAAGAGAGTGGCCGGTGACCGCTCTGCACGCAATTCCAGACCGGAATGGCATCTGCAGCGCAGTCACCGTTAGTTTAAATGGCGCGCCTTGGCTGTGATTGGTCCTTCGGTCCGACGGACCAATCACAGCCTTGGGGGCAGGTGGGGTGAGGTGTCGTCGTCACCGATGACCCCCTCATGCCCCCTCACACCCGGCGGTGATTGACACCTGTGTTACCGAGCGTCTGATTCGCTGGTAACACAGGAAAACGCTGCGAATGGCTGTTCACATTGAACAGCCAATCACAGCGATCGCCGACGGGGGGGCGGCATCGCCGCCCCCCCTGGGCATGCAGGGACATGTCTGCTGTCAGGGACAGCAGACATCGTCCCTCTGTCACTGCGTCTCGAGACGCAGTGGCACTTTGAAGTCATGACGTATATATACGTCATGTGTCGGGAAGTACATCCCGGCCATGACGTATATATACGTCAAATGTCGGGAAGGGGTTAAAATAAACTGCCACAAGTAAAGACAATAACCAGAAGTGTTTTAAATACTGCACCTAAAGAACAGAGTGTAATGCATTGTTTACTGAACTTACTGGAGCATTCAGTAAAGAGTTTGTTGGACATTAGAAGACACAGGTGTGCATTATTCTATTAAGGGCAAACAAAAGGTATTTACCCTGATTTTTTGCCCCAAGTTTTTTTCTTGGTCACTTCAATTACCGAGCATCCTCTCCAAAAAAAATATTCAGGAGAAAACACAATATTCACAATTGTGACCATGAAAATGGGTCAATTATCAGGGATTTTTTTTCTACCGCCAAAGTCAGTCACTTTGCACTAGGACAAGCTTGTACTCTTTTTACTATGCTAAAGTATATTAATGAACCACTCTAAGACATCCTGACTTAATTTTAACTAGATCGGAGCATCTTCATAGGTTTAGTTATTTTCACCTAAAAAGTGAAACTTTAGGCCTCTTGCCAGAACAGAAGATGTTGACTCAGGTCAAAATGCTTTTGCACATTTCTTATTCAGGTCAAGTCACAACTTTTCCACACTAGCCGATTTTGAATTTCTCAATTTCAATTTTTTTCACTCCGCCCTACTGTATAGTCCACTGGTGCTGCTAATGCCTGCACTGCCTAGTGGCTGCCAGTACCTACCTACTGCAGTATATAATTCCAGTCTGCTGGTGCCCTGCCAACCAGTACCTATCGCAGTATATATAATTCCAGTCTGCGGTTGCCACTGGCTACCAGTACCTATTGCAGTTGTATCTACAGCTGTTTCGGCATAGGAGTTGCCGTCGTCAGGAGCATGCCCCTGACGACGGCAACTCCTATGCTGAATCAGCTGTAGAGCATGGCTGACTTGCAGTGGTGTCTTTCCTATGTACTTTTTGACTGATAAGTATGGATTTATACACTTGAATATCTGATGTTCTACTGCAATATGATCTGGATTTAACTTTTTCACTATAAAACTCTTTAACATTTTTGCAATGGTGTGCCTACCTCTAATTACTCTACATTATCATTTATGTATGGTCTGAGCACCCGCTCTTTGTGCTGAAGAAGTGCAGATGGCAGTGTTTCGGAGACTTGCAGATAATAGACATATACATATATAGATGGGTGGTATCCTTTATGTGTATATTTAAGTTCATTTTTAACTAACCATTCTGTGATCATAGCTTTCTTCTGCACCCCAGATAAGCTAATTTATCTTAAACCTGTGAAAGCTGCATCCTTATGGGCCCTACACCCTGCCTGGGTGAAGAATGCAGATGCAGTTTAGTAAAAATATTTTTTAAAACCCATATTTCCATATTTACAGGGGGGGCCTTTAATGCCCAACATGCTGGTACCTGTAGTTCTCCCAAGTAACAGCATGTGAACCAGGCTTGCTGGGACCTGTAGTAATACTGTAAAGGACAAAATTACTGTTTAAACCACCTATCAACCCTGCACCACCACCCAGTATTGTATTCCTACAATAAAGGAAAAACAAACTGAAAAATAAATCACACACACACACAGATTAATGAAAAATACTTTTATTGAAGTCATAATTAGCCTAGAAAGTAGAAACTGTTTATAGATACAAGCATAGGCGTGCGCAGCACATTTTAGTAGGGGGTGCACCACCTATTGTGCATGTCTAACACCACCAATCAGGCGTGTCTACCATCATCTATTGGCACTCACTACAATATAAAAGTCTCTCAGCCACAACATAATCTCCTGCCTATTTCAGTCAGTTTTTAATCTTCTTATTACTCTCTGTAACAGTTCATGCAAATAAAGTCAAAAACATATATGGATGACGCCGTTATATAGCGATATGACAATGGTCTAGTACAATTAACAATAGAATACAGTTCTAAAAAGCAAAAGTCTTTGGTAAAAGGTATTGCTGGTTCAGGGGCGGATCCAGGATAAAATGACAGGGGGGGCACCATGATAAAAAAGGGTTTGGGTGGGGGAGGGGCGGTGTTAGTGGTGCCAGTGTACATGCTAAGAGAGCGGCAGGAGAGGGTGGGAATGGAATTAAAAATAGGCCCTGGCATTTAAAGTACGCAGGCCCACCATGGCGACAAAAGTGAAGGATGTAGTTGTGCGTGCGCCAAAGGCGCGCTCCGGAAAAGGGAGTGTGGCCACTCAACAGGGTGCGTGTCAACACCATATACAACTTCTACACATTATGCAACAAAATACTAGACCCCATTATGCTTGCCCCTTACACATGATGCCAAATGGAATGAGCCAAAATTCAAATAATGCCACATGGATTGAGCCAAAATTTACATAATAACTAGTGATGAGCGGGTCCGGATCTCCGAGATCCGGATCCGCACGGACGTCCTGAATCCGAATCCGGATCCAGGACGTCCGCGGACTCCCGCGCAGGCCCGGAGCCGAAATCGAGGCCCGACGTCACATTGGTGACGTCGGATTCTCGCGAGATCCGGATTACATAAAAGCCGGGACCCGCCGCCGCCATCTTCATTCTGTGGGGCGACGCAGAGCAGGCAGCAGTGCTGCCAGAGAGGGGGGTTTTATTTATTGCTCCGTGAGGGGGGTTTGCTGGAGCGTTGTGTGTGTCACTGTGCTGCTTGCTGCTAAAGAGCTGCAAGTACAGAGGGGGTTTAATCATTTTTATTGTGCTGCTGGAGAGTGATTTTTTTTTCTATATTGCTGTAGCCTGCTCATCTGTAATTTGTGTCACTGCTGCTGCTACAGAATACTACAGACAAAGGGGGGTTTATTGTACTGCCGCAGAGGGGGTTTTCTTTCTATATTGCTATAGCCTGCTCATCTCTAATTGTGTCACTGCTGCTGCTAGCCTGCTACAGAATACTACAGACAGAGGGGGGTTTAATAATTTTTATTGTGCTGCCAGAGAGGGTTTTTGTGCTGCCTGGCTACCTGTTATATGGTTGTAAACACCTACCAGGCAGTCACCTCTGTTGTTGCCAGTGCCACTACCTTGTACCTACCTCTCAGAGTATATAAAAAAAAATTAAAAAAAAATTAAAAATATATAAAAATATAAAAAAAAATAATTAAGTTGTTGTTGTTGCTGACACCACTGGCTGCCGTTAGATATCGCAGACTCAGTAATTAAATTTTTAACTGTGGTTTGCTGACGCCACTTGTTGTGTTACCTACCAGTGTATCCACTTTTGTATCTTGCTGCTGTTGTCACTGGCTAGTGACAACAACCAGCTGATATCTGGGTATCCAGTTTGCTGCCACCGCTGCCGTTACATATATCGCAGTAAATAACTCCGGTTTGCTGACGCCACTTGTTGTGTTACCTACCAGTGTATCCACAAAATAAATATTGTATCTTGCTGCTGTTGTCACTGGCTAGTGACAACCAGCTGATATCTGGGTATCCAGTTTGCTGCCACCGCTGCCGTTACATATATCGCAGTAAATAACTCCGGTTTGCTGACGCCACTTGTTGTGTTACCTACCAGTGTAACTATCCACAAAATAAATATTGTATCTTGCTGCTGTTGTCACTGGCTAGTGACAACCAGCTGATATCTGGGTATCCAGTTTGCTGCCACCGCTGCCGTTACATATATCGCAGTAAATAACTCCGGTTTGCTGACGCCACTTGTTGTGTTACCTACCAGTGTAACTATCCACAAAATAAATATTGTATCTTGCTGCTGTTGTCACTGGCTAGTGACAACCAGCTGATATCTGGGTATCCAGTTTGCTGCCACCGCTGCCGTTACATATATCGCAGTAAATAACTCCGGTTTGCTGACGCCACTTGTTGTGTTACCTACCAGTGTAACTATCCACAAAATAAATATTGTATCTTGCTGCTGTTGTCACTGGCTAGTGACAATCAGCTGATATCTGGGTATCCAGTTTGCTGCCACCGCTGCCGTTACATATATCGCAGTAAATAACTCCGGTTTGCTGACGCCACCTGTTGTGTTACCTACCAGTGTAACTATCCACAAAATAAATATTGTATCTTGCTGCTGTTGTCACTGGCTAGTGACAACAACCAGCTGATATCTGGGTATCCAGTTTGCTGCCACCGCTGCCGTTACATATATCGCAGTAAATAACTCCGGTTTGCTGACGCCACCTGTTGTGTTACCTACCAGTGTAACTATCCACAAAATAAATATTGTATCTTGCTGCTGTTGTCACTGGCTAGTGACAACAACCAGCTAATATCTGGGTATCCAGTTTGCTGCCACTGCTGCCGTTACATATATCGCAGTAAATAACTCCGGTTTGCTGACGCCACTTGTTGTGTTACCTACCAGTGTATCCACTTTTGTATCTTGCTGCTGTTGTCACTGGCTAGTGACAACAACCAGCTGATATCTGGGTATCCAGTTTGCTGCCACTGCTGCCGTTACATATATCGCAGTAAATAACTCCGGTTTGCTGACGCCACTTGTTGTGTTACCTACCAGTGTATCCACAAAATAAATATTGTATCTTGCTGCTGTTGTCACTGGCTAGTGACAACAACCAGCTGATATCTGGGTATCCAGTTTGCTGCCACCGCTGCCGTTACATATATCGCAGTAAATAACTCCGGTTTGCTGACGCCACTTGTTGTGTTACCTACCAGTGTAACTATCCACAAAATAAATATTGTATCTTGCTGCTGTTGTCACTGGCTAGTGACAACAACCAGCTGATATCTGGGTATCCAGTTTGCTGCCACTGCTGCCGTTACATATATCGCAGTAAATAACTCCGGTTTGCTGACGCCACTTGTTGTGTTACCTACCAGTGTAACTATCCACAAAATAAATATTGTATCTTGCTGCTGTTGTCACTGGCTAGTGACAACAACCAGCTGATATCTGGGTATCCAGTTTGCTGCCACCGCTGCCGTTACATATATCGCAGTAAATAACTCCGGTTTGCTGACGCCACCTGTTGTGTTACCTACCAGTGTAACTATCCACAAAATAAATATTGTATCTTGCTGCTGTTGTCACTGGCTAGTGACAACAACCAGCTGATATCTGGGTATCCAGTTTGCTGCCACTGCTGCCGTTACATATATCGCAGTAAATAACTCCGGTTTGCTGACGCCACTTGTTGTGTTACCTACCAGTGTATCCACTTTTGTATCTTGCTGCTGTTGTCACTGGCTAGTGACAACAACCAGCTGATATCTGGGTATCCAGTTTGCTGCCACTGCTGCCGTTACATATATCGCAGTAAATAACTCCGGTTTGCTGACGCCACTTGTTGTGTTACCTACCAGTGTATCCACAAAATAAATATTGTATCTTGCTGCTGTTGTCACTGGCTAGTGACAACAACCAGCTGATATCTGGGTATCCAGTTTGCTGCCACTGCTGCCGTTACATATATCGCAGTAAATAACTCCGGTTTGCTGACGCCACTTGTTGTGTTACCTACCAGTGTAACTATCCACAAAATAAATATTGTATCTTGCTGCTGTTGTCACTGGCTAGTGACAACAACCAGCTGATATCTGGGTATCCAGTTTGCTGCCACTGCTGCCGTTACATATATCGCAGTAAATAACTCCGGTTTGCTGACGCCACTTGTTGTGTTACCTACCAGTGTATCCACTTTTGTATCTTGCTGCTGTTGTCACTGGCTAGTGACAACAACCAGCTGATATCTGGGTATCCAGTTTGCTGCCACTGCTGCCGTTACATATATCGCAGTAAATAACTCCGGTTTGCTGACGCCACTTGTTGTGTTACCTACCAGTGTATCCACAAAATAAATATTGTATCTTGCTGCTGTTGTCACTGGCTAGTGACAACAACCAGCTGATATCTGGGTATCCAGTTTGCTGCCACTGCTGCCGTTACATATATCGCAGTAAATAACTCCGGTTTGCTGACGCCACTTGTTGTGTTACCTACCAGTGTAACTATCCACAAAATAAATATTGTATCTTGCTGCTGTTGTCACTGGCTAGTGACAACAACCAGCTGATATCTGGGTATCCAGTTTGCTGCCACTGCTGCCGTTACATATATCGCAGTAAATAACTCCGGTTTGCTGACGCCACTTGTTGTGTTACCTACCAGTGTATCCACTTTTGTATCTTGCTGCTGTTGTCACTGGCTAGTGACAACAACCAGCTGATATCTGGGTATCCAGTTTGCTGCCACTGCTGCCGTTACATATATCGCAGTAAATAACTCCGGTTTGCTGACGCCACTTGTTGTGTTACCTACCAGTGTATCCACAAAATAAATATTGTATCTTGCTGCTGTTGTCACTGGCTAGTGACAACAACCAGCTGATATCTGGGTATCCAGTTTGCTGCCACCGCTGCCGTTACATATATCGCAGTAAATAACTCCGGTTTGCTGACGCCACTTGTTGTGTTACCTACCAGTGTAACTATCCACAAAATAAATATTGTATCTTGCTGCTGTTGTCACTGGCTAGTGACAACAACCAGCTGTTATCTCGGTATCCAGTTTGCTGCCACCGCTGCCTACCGTTAGATATCGCAGTACATAACTCTGGTTTGCTGACGCCACTTGTTGTGTTACTGATATATATCCACTTTTGTATCTTGCTGCTGTTGTCACTGGATAGTGACAACAACCAGCTGATATCTCGGTATCCAGTTTGCTGACACCGCTGCCTACCGTTAGATATCCAAAATATGGAGGATAAAAAAAAAGGAAAAGATGAGGAGCCACTTCGTCGTGCTTCTGAAGCTGATGCCACTAGTCATCATGACATAGGCGATGAAATGCCATCGACGTCGTCTGCCAAGGCCGATGCCCAGTGTCAAAGTAGAGGGCATGTAAAATCCAAAAAGCCAAAGTTGAGTAAAAGGCCCTTAAAAAGAAAAAGCAAATCATTGGAGGAGAAACTTAAAGTTGCCAGTGTGCCATTTACAACGCGGAGTGGCAAGGAACGGCTACGGCCATGGCCTATGTTCATGACTAGTGGCTCAGCTTCACAAGATGATCAAAGTCCTCCTCCTCCTCCTCCTCCTCCTCCTCCTCCTCCTCCTCCTCCTCCTCCTTCTCCCACTTTAAAATTTAAGAGATTTAAGGTGTCACCAACAAAAATCCAGCAAACAACTCTGCCTTCCAAAGAAGACATGGTATCACAAATCCCAGTGGAGAGTCCAAGGGTGTTGGTGGTTGCGATGCCTGACCTTCCCATCACTGTACGGGAAGAGGATGCTCCTTTCAGCATTCGCAGCACACCCTCTGCATGTGCTGGAAGGATCACAGACAGTGCAGTTGCAGATGTCGATAATGAAGGTGTCAGTGTTGTACACCAGGAGGAGGATATTGATGAAGCTGGTGCTGAGGGAGAAATTGACGAGGAGGACGATGCTGATGCGGTTTGCTTAAATGAGGCACCGGGCAAGACAGTTGTTGTCCGTGAGATCCCAAAGGGCATCACCATGCCTGGACAGAAGACCAATAAATCCACCTCTTCGGTCTGGAATTATTTTTATCCCAAACCGTCCAACAATTGTTTTGCCATATGTAGCTTATGCAAAGCTCAAATAAGCAGGGGTAAGGACGTTTCCCACCTAGGGACATCCTCCCTTCTACGTCACTTGAAGAGCGTTCATAAGTTGCTGTTTAGTTCAGAAACTGTGGCTAAGAATGTACACAGTCCAGGGACAACTAAATCCCTTTGTCCTGTTGTGTCCACGTGCCCAACTACACCGCAAAGTCCCTCCTCGTCAATTTCTTCCTCAATGAGGATTGGGAGTAGTCCTATAGGCCATGTTACTTGCCTGACTGACTCCTCTCCTATCCGGGATTCTTCTGGAGGATCCTGCATTGCTACGCCTCCTACTGCTGCCGCTGCTGCTGTTGCTGCTGGGAGTCATTCATCATCCCGGAGGGGAAGTCGGAACACTTATTTCACTAAGCAATTGACTGTCCAACAGTCCTTTGCCATGAAGATGAAGTATGACAGCAGTCATCCAATGGCAAAGCGGGTAACTGAGGCCTTAGCAGATCTGATTGTATTAGATGTGCTTCCGGTGTCCATAACTGCTGGAGTAGGATTTAGACGATTGATGGACTTAGTGTGTCCCCGTTACAAAATACCGTAAAGATTCCACTTCGCTAGACAGGCGATACCGAAGCTGTACAGTAAAGTGCATAAAAGTGTTCTCAGTGCCCTGAAAAATGCGGTCATACCCACTGTCCACTTAACAACGGACATGTGGACAAGTGGAAAAGGGCAGACTAGGGATTACATGACCGTGACAGCCCACTGGGTAGATGAATCACCTTGTCCAGCAGCAACAACAGCAGCAGCACCAGTAGTAGGACCTGGGAAATGCCAGCTCCTTCCTAGGCAGGCTACGTTGTGTGTAACCGCTTTCCGTAAGAGGCACACCGCCGATAACCTCTTACAGAAACTGAGGGTAATCATTGGGCAATGGCTTACCCCTCTTAGACTCTCCTGGGGATTTGTGGTGTCAGACAATGCCTGCAATATCGTGCGGGCATTAAAGCAGGGCAAATTCCAGCATGTGCCCTGTTTTGCTCACACGATAAATTTGGTGGTCCAGAGTTTTCTAAGAGACAACAGAGCTGTGCAGGGGACTCTTTCGGTGGCCCGAAAAATTTGTGGCCACTTTCGTCATTCGGCGGCTGCATGCCAAAGACTGGAGCGGCAGCAAACACTGTTGAACCTGCCCCTCCATCAGCTGAAGCAAGAGGTCGTAACGCGGTGGGACTCAACCCTCTATATGCTTCAGAGGATGGAGGAGCAGCAAAGGGCCATTCAAGCCTATACATCCACCTATGACATAGGCAAAGGAGGGGGTATGCACCTGACTCAAGCACAGTGGAGAATGATTTCAGTGTTGTGCAAGATTCTCCAACCCTTCGAACTTGCCACACGTGAAGTCAGTTCAGACACTGCCAGCTTGAGTCAGGTCATTCCCCTCATCAGGCTTTTGCAGAAACAGTTGGAGAAAGTGAAGGAGGAGCTGAGACGGAGCGAGTCCTCTAAGCATGTGGGACTTGTGGATGAAGTCCTTCATACGCTTTGCCAGGATTCGAGGGTGGTACAAATTTTGAAATCAGAGGAGTACATTTTGGCCACCGTGCTCGATCCTCGGTTTAAAGCCTACGTGGTGTCACTCTTTCCGGCGGACACAAGCCTGCAGAAGTGCAAAGAACTGCTGGTTAGAAAACTGTCATCTTCTGAAGTGGAAAGTGACTCAGCAGCACCTTCTCCTTCATTTTCTCCAGCAACTGGTTCTGCAAGGAAACAACTGCGATTTCCTAAACCCCCCGCTGGTGGTGATAAAGGACCAAGTTTGGACATTTGGTCTGGGCTGAAGGACCTTCCAACAATTTCTGACATGTCTACTTCCACTGCCTATGATGCTATCACCATTGACAGAATGGTGGAGGATTATATGGGTGACAGCACCCAAGTAGGCATGTCAGAGAGTCCTTACCAGTACTGGCAGAAAAAAAAGGAAATTTGGAAGCCCCTGTACAAACTGGCTCTATATTACCTCAGTTGCCCTTCCTCCAGTGTGTACTCCGAAAGAGTTTTTAGTGCAGCTGGGAACCTTGTCAGCAATAAGCGTAGGAGGTTGCTTCCAAAAAATGTGGAGAAGATGATGTTCATAAAAATGAATTATCAATTCTACGAGAAAGACCAGCGTCCACAAAGTACACAGGAACCTGTGGTGGTGGATTCCAGCGGGGACGAATTAATACTCTGTGAGGGTGAGGAAGAACAAGATACTGATGGTGGTGAGGAATCGCTGGATGAGGATGAGGACGACCTTTTGCCTCTGTAGAGCCAGTTTGTGCAGGGACATATTAAATGGCAGCTTGTGATGTGGGGGCCCAAACGAACCAATCATTTCAGCCACAGTCGTGTGGCAGACCCTGTGGCTGAAATGATTGGTTTGTTAAAGTGTGCGTGTCCTGTTTATACAACATAAGGGTGGGTGGGAGGGCCCAAGGACAATTCCATCTTGCACCTCTTTTTTGTCTTTTGAATAATGTGCTCTTTGGGGCCTAGTTTGGGTGGGAGTGCCGTAGGACAATTCCATCTTGCACCTCTTTTTTGTCTTTTGAATAATGTGCTCTTTGGGGCCTAGTTTGGGTGGGAGTGCCCTTGGACACTTCCATCTTGCACCTCTTTTTTGTCTTTTGAATAATGTGCTCTTTGGGGCCTAGTTTGGGTGGGAGTGCCGTAGGACAATTCCATCTTGCACCTCTTTTTTGTCTTTTGAATAATGTGCTCTTTGGGGCCTAGTTTGGGTGGGAGTGCCGTAGGACAATTCCATCTTGCACCTCTTTTTTGTCTTTTGAATAATGTGCTCTTTGGGGCCTAGTTTGGGTGGGAGTGCCGTAGGACAATTCCATCTTGCACCTCTTTTTTGTCTTTTGAATAATGTGCTCTTTGGGGCCTAGTTTGGGTGGGAGTGCCGTAGGACAATTCCATCTTGCACCTCTTTTTTGTCTTTTGAATAATGTGCTCTTTGGGGCCTAGTTTGGGTGGGAGTGCCCTTGGACACTTCCATCTTGCACCTCTTTTTTGTCTTTTGAATAATGTGCTCTTTGGGGCCTAGTTTGGGTGGGAGTGCCGTAGGACAATTCCATCTTGCACCTCTTTTTTGTCTTTTGAATGATGTGCTCTTTGGGGCCTAGTTTGGGTGGGAGGGCCCTTGGACAATTCCATCTTGCACCTCTTTTTTTCTTTTGAATAATGTGCTCTTTGGGGCCTAGTTTTTCTATCTGCCACTGCAGTGCCACTCCTAGATGGGCCACGTGTTTGTGCCGCCCATTTGTCTTGCTTATCATAGTCATCCAGCTACCTCGGTGCAACATTTTGGCCTAAAAACAATATTGTGAGGTGTGAGGTCTTCAGAATAGACTGTAAATGAGTGGAGAAGAAAGCTGATGGGGTTAATAATAGCATAGGAGCAAAAAAACACCTAAATTATGCAATGTTAACCATTTTTATGCTTTTTTCAAAAAAATCAGAACCCAAAACCCAAAACCCAAAACCTTTAGGGGGTGTTTTGGCAAAACCCATTAGAACCCAAAACCTGAAGGTAATCAGAACCCAAAACCCAAAACCCAAAACGCGAAAAAGTGTCCGGTGCACATCTCTAATAATAACACACACAGAATTGAGCCAAAATTCACATAATGCCAAATGGATTGTGTCAAATTTCACATAATGCCACACGGATTGAGCCAAATGCATAAAATGCCATACGGATTGAGCCAAAATTCACATAATGCCACATGGATTGAGCCAAATGCATAAAATGCCATACGGATTGAGCCAAAATTCACATAATGCCACATGGATTGAGCCAAAATTCACATAATGCCACACGGATTGAGCCAAAATTCACACAATGCCACATGGATTGAGCCAAAATTCACATAATGCCACACGGATTGAGCCAGAATTCACATAATGTCCACCAAAGGCTCATATTAAACATTTACACCATAATATCCTTTACACGTTAAGTTACACGCCATTATGTCCATTATGTATTATGCCAAACACCATAATGCCTATTAAAAATTATGCTACATAAGTGCTGCTTCTCTACATGCTCATTGCCAAGGGTTCTATGCTCATTGCCAGAGGTTCCATGCTCGTTGCCATGTGGGATTACATGCTCATTGCCAAGGGGGAATACATGCTCGTGGTAAATGGGGGACAGCCGCCGCCAGGCAGAAGTGATAGCCACTGACAGTGGCAGAGCCTGGCTGTATTCAGAGCACTGCAGGTCCCGGCTATTTGAAATAATACCCCTTTCACACCAGAAAATGCATTCCCAGGTTGGCCCCTTTTACACCAGCCTAGTCTCTGCATTTTCTGGTGTATGGGGTAGAGAAAACCACCCCTCCCCCCTTTAACCAGTTATCTCATTTAACCGGCTATATCTTCGGAACCAACTGACCCATTTACATGAGACAAGTATCATATTGAAGAACTTTTGAGTGAGCTTTGAATGGCTTTGGTCCAGTGAAACTGGAATGTTTGGTTCCAGAGTAATCTGCCCTCAAACATGAACAGCCATGAAATTACATTTCAAAAATAAAAAAATCGGTTTACAAGCAATATCTCTGGAACTGATTGACCGATTTAGACCAGCCTGCTATCATATTGAAGGCCCAGTGATTTGGAATTGAATGAAATCAACCCACAAGCATCTGTGATGCCAGGGCGGGAACTGGCATCCGTCAGAACCGGGTGGGGGTCGGAATTGACGGGTCCCATATTATCCTATGGGGAAAAAACGTTACAGGTTTGCCAGGCGATATCTCTGGTTCCCGGGGGGCTAGAGACACGGGGCTGGGCTCGTTGGAAAGCTCTGGTCCTCATCTACAAAATGAATGACAGGGGGGGCACGTGCCCAGGTGCCCCCCCCCTGAATCCGCCACTGTGCTGGTTGCTAGTGGCAGGGAGGTGTTTATAAGGGCGGGCACAGCATTAGGGGGGTGCCTGTACACCCCTAACACTCTATATACGCACGCCTATGGATACAAGACACCATCAACAAACAGTATACAACTGTTTTTTAAACACAATTCTTTCAACACTTTCATGCACTTCTTTTAATTTAAAAAATGATTACATCTTGATATATGGAAGTTTTATTGGAACATAATAAAAAAATAATTTTTATCATATTTTTCTTCAAGTAAGCCTAGAAATATAATCCTATGAGTGCACCAGTACAAGTCTCTTTCTTTTTTTCGCCGTTATACTGTATATATATGCCACCTCCAGGGCACTAGGCCCTGTGCAATCGTAGTACTTGCACCTAGTTAAAGCCCTGTCGATGGAGGTGGATCAGCTTTGGGGAAAAAAAGTCGTTGTGTCAGCTGTTTTTCACATTGTTTCACATCTTCAACTGGAACTTATGCATACACTGTATGCATATTTCATCATCGATGCCTCAGAGAACTTCCAGTGAGGGCTAGGGATGGTTGTATACATTTGGAGCTCTAAACTCCCATCCACAGAACTCCCTATTTTTGGCCCCCGAAGAAGCGTGGTGGAGGCGGTTGGAGATAGATGGAGGAGGCAAGATGAGTGTGAGGAGGCTGGAGTGTGTCGAGTGTACCCTGGCATAGCACACGGCGACACCGGAGGCGGGCGGTGCTGTGGGGGCCCCCGGCATAGAGATATTGAGAGCACCTTTGGCCAGGGGACACCCCCACCCCATGGAGACCACTAGGTATGCCTAGGCCGGAAGGATTCCTGGCCATGACCGAAACACCTGGCAGCGATAGCGGAGATAGCAGTGGTCCCCAGCCGAGAACTGCTGGAGCCCGCACCCCCCATCGATGTTCCTGCTTGAGGCTGCCCAGGTGAACTTATTAGTGCCCAAGGGAGGAGGTAACGGCTCCTGAATGGGGGGGGGGGGTGAACCTCAGCTCAGAGAGGGACCAACAATGGCCCCTGGCCTCACTGACTCTCCACCACTGACTGACTAACCCTTCCCCCCCCCAATGCTGGCTCTCTCCCCAGCTGCAGCTCCAGGCAGGGTCCCTGACACACTGGCCCATCCACTGTCACTGTTTACTTGTTACCTACCTGGCTGTTGCACAGCAATCCAAATCTAATTCCTCGTATATGCAAGTATACCCGGCCAATAAAGCTGATTCTGATTATACAACAGGAGCTCTGCTGTAACCTATCCGCTATAAACATTAGCTGAGGAACATTGTTTGAAAATAATTATTGTGATCTTTGATGATTTAGGGGATGATTCAGACAAGCTCGTAGTGGGCCGAAATTGTCCCTGTCCCCGATGGTCTGGGTTTGCTCTTGCGCAAAAATGTGCAAACCCCGGGAGTGAATTCCGTGGGTGCTGGAAAGGTAAGTCCAGGCTGACTTTTCTTAGCGAAGGCAGGAGAAATCAATCTGAGCGTCCATGGAAAGATTTATGCTCCTTGCAGCCGCAGGGGAGGGGATTTGTTCGGCAGGGCGGCATTATATGCAGGTGTGAATAAGGCCTTTAGGTGTTTCAGAACTTACACAGTACAATTAAGGGCTGTGTATACTAGCTGAAATGTACAGTAAAAGTATGTAGTGGAAACATCACCTAGAAATTCTGTATACAGTATAATAAATGAGGCTAATATATATATATATATATATATATATATATATATATATATATATATATATATATATATATATATATATATATATATATATATATAATGGGGTCAAAGAGAGGAAAATTGCAAAAATGCAAAGAAAACTACGATATGATGAGGTAATGTGATTTCTTGCCCTGGACACTTAAGGGCCCCATACATCAGCAATTAATTGTGACAATTTTCAGATATGGAGATTATTGCCACAATTAATTTTAGATGTGTGGGCTCCCCCTTTTGGCAATCCCAATCAAAATCGCCAATCGATTGCTTAATCAGGTTTTTAAACATGTTTAATAATCTGGTATTATCTGCAGATCTTTTTTATATGTGTGGGCATTCCCAATTCGTCTTCTTCATCTATTTACATTATGAACAGCTGAAATGACAATCTATTGGGACAATTTCCAGATATGAAGATGCAATCTTTAGATGGAAAAATCTGTCGATCACTGAAATAAATCTGTAATGTGTGGGCAAAGTCAGATAGATTGTAAAATCCATTTATCTGGCCAAAAAATCCCTGTATCTGGAAATCCATAAATTGTGATTGCTGATGTATGGGGCCCATTACATTTCAAGTTGCAGCTCTGATGAATTGCAGTGCCCCAGAATGCATTGGGACAGTATCACACACCTACTACATGTATGACCATTTCAGCAGCAAAGTAAACCATAGTTTTACTGTATATAGTTTTTCTGATCAATCATAGAAACCTACATGTGTCCCTATAATATTTATACCAAATGCTATCATTCTTCACAACACATTAAGACTCGGTAAAAAAATATTAATGAATCATGCAGATAAAGGTGAATAGGTTTTGCATATAGCAATAGTAATTAAAGAAAAAAATGTTGTTACAAACATTCATTGACCCTGCTGATTATTTGAAAACTCTTCCTTAGGCATCAGCACAATTCTACCCCATAGACATATAATTACTATCTGCAGCTAAACCATAAGCTAAAAGAAAATATCCCAGCAGGTATTACTTTCCTTTAGCATGACAGTTAGTGTACACACTAAAAACAGAAGAAAAAAACACGCATGGGCACATTTACGACATGCTGAAATGATGTTTGTACCAGTGTAGTAATTGCATAGGTACACACCAGTGGATGGCTGAATCTCATACTTGCCTAGGCTCCCACACTATTTTTGGGTAGTCCCCCACCCACAGAAGAGTAGAAAAATCTCCTGCATCCCATCCTCTTCCTAGTGAAGCGGGTGGGAGTCCTAGTGAAGTGGGTAGGAGCAGGGCCGCCAAGAGAAATCCTGGGCCCCGGTACAACAACTTCCTGGGGCCCCCACGGACGGAGCTCCCGCACACTCTACGGACCCGTTGTTACGCCACTGCTTCCAAGGTGGATACACGTACAAAAATTTACACTGTAATGCCTATTACACATGTCACACACCCATTACATATTATACCACATGCCATAATGCTCATTACACGTTATGCCACACACCGTAATGTATATTAAGGGGTTAACATGCTCTGCCAGGGGTTAACATTCTCTGCCAGGGATTAACCTGCCTGCCCTGATTTATATGCTCTGCCAGGGGTTAACATGCTCTGCCAGGGGTTACATGCTCTTTGCAAAGGATTTACACATACCCTCCAACATGGCCCATTCCATTAGTTACAAAATGCTCTGTTCCTGGACTTCCCTGCCAGTGGCAGTTACAGATGTGAGCCTGCAGCACAGTCCAATATTCAAAAAGGGGGGGTCATATATACTGCCACCCCAAGCATCACTGTCCTGGACTCACTGGCAGTTGATGTGACTGTCCCTCTTTGAATTTTGGACTGTGCTGGAGTCCAACCTCTGTAACTGCCACTGGCAGGGAAGTCCAGGAACAGAGCATTTTGTACCTAATGGAATGGGTCATGTTGGGGGTACTTGCCACAAAATAAAAAAAACCATGTGTGTCCAGACCAGGGCCCCCCTGACAGGCCCGGGCCCGGGTAAATTGTACCTGCTCCCCCCCTCTCTCGGCACCCCTGGGTAGGAGTAGGCGAATATACCTGGTGTTTGTGCCTCTGTGTGTAGAGGGTGGGACTAAGTACCACATGGACATGTAATGGAACTGATGTCATGGGTTAGATGCCCACCCTGGCTCTAACTGTGTGGAGTTTGTTTAGTTCGAGTGATCCGGTTTTTCCTTCCACAATCTTTAAATATACCTACAGTATAGGTTAATTGGCTGCAAACAAAAAATTACCCTAGCGTGAATGTGTGTGCGTGTATATGTGGTAGGAAAGCTCCACAGGGGCAGGTCATTTGAATTAGGAAGTATTGTCTGTGTATCACTGTGGAATATCTGTGCACTATATGAATAACTCGATAATCTATAAATAACAATAAATAAAATTGTCTCAAATAATTAGCCCTGCCCCTGCCTGTGGATCTGTGAATTACTGCATTTTGCCATGATAAGTGGGGGGCCCAGTGATGTGCTGGCCTGGCCTCACTCCCTAAAGTGGCCCACAGAGTCTACTCTTTGAACTTCTCCTGGGGAGGAGAAATTAAAAGTAGGCAAGTATACAGAAAGTATATTATGAACAGCCCAGTTACTTAGTTAATGATGTTAGTTTATCAATAGATAGCACATCCAGCCGTTGATTGCTTGGTGTTAACTGGTATATGTTCAGGGTATCTAGAACAGATTTTATAGCAGGTTATATCCATGTGTCTCATGGGACCTTAGCAGGACACTTCTGTGTCCCACCATGTCACGCTACACATTACAGATCGCAGTAGACATCTTGGGATAGGACATGAAGCCTCCCAGGAGAACAGGAAACCTAGTAAACCTGTACAGTGGCACATTTTATGTCACCAATCAATAATATTACTAAGGTTCATTTTACTGGCTCTCATCTTAGCAATAATTTTTTATGTAAAGTTCATCAAAGTCAATTATACAATTGTAAAGTACAACGGAAGATGCTGCGCTATATAAGAAACTGAAAAAAAATATGGGTACTTTTTTAGTTTCACGGTGGCAGCATGGCCGCGTGTCTGAGTACCCTTGCGGGACTCGCTGCGGTTGCCCACGCTATGGGCTCGGAGGCTCGCTGCGCTCGCCACACTATCTAAAATCAACTCCATGCCAACGTGGATAGTGGGGGTATGAACTATCCACGTTGGCATGGAGTTTATTTAGTTTATTTTAGAAAGTTGCCGAGCGCCGAACCCGGAAGTAGCACGGCGCCATGCTGCCGCCGTGAAACTAAACAACTACCAAAATATGTCAAACAGTAATTTTATTCAGCAAAGATATTTCAGATGCTTTGATAAAGCATAGCCACTGAAGAACATTTGTATTAGCCAGAAAGTTAGAAAGATTTTTTTTTGTGTTAAAAACCTGAGAAGACACAAAGTTTAAGGATCACTAGTTAGTGCTGAGTGTAGTCAACAGTTGTATGAACATTTCCCATTAGTGGTTACTTTAGGAAAGGAAAACAATTAAAGTAATGCTTCCAAGGTTAGGAAAAAAAGTACATGACTGTTCTGGTTAAGTAACATGTGAGCACCGTATCTGACATACAATATAAGCATACTGTAGGTGTAGTATAAACACTTTGATTATAGTAATAATTACACAATAATGATAGTCTTCCTATATATTTATTTTTAACTGGAAGCTGTTCAAAGATCCTCTGGACCTGAGGGTTCGATTCAGTCCTGCTTGCTGGGCTGTGTGTGTTCAGAGCCCAGTGAGCAGGTTAACACTGTCCTGCCGAAATGCATGTCGCCTATATGCTACCCTTGCCCATATGCAGGGCTGCAAATGGATGTGTACAGGTACACATCAGTTCGCTATTGCCTGCACAGAGGAGAAATCCTTTGATGGTTACTTACCATCAAAGGATTTCTCCCCAGCGATTGCAGTTGCTGTCTGACTCAGGAGTCACTTGGTGGCTGCATGTCTTTCCACGAATCAGACAGGGGAACACCTGCGTTCCGACATGCCCGCCCACACCTGAATGCTCCCCACCTATGAGTGCCTCTGCAAGGGAGAAATTAGTGACAAGGCAAATGCACAGTGGCTCACCAATCGAAAGAGGGGCCGAATTCGGACTGATACATGCTGGTCTGAATCATCCCATGATTCTAAGTTGCATGCAAGTCTGTGTGCATGGATGTTGAGATTTTTTAAGAGTCAGAGCAAGCATATGATACTTGAGCAACTACGGATGATTTGAATCCATCTCAGCTGTATATATATATGGATAAGCAGGTGTGATTGGGGGCAACTGAGACAGTGCTAAATGGTCAGCATACATAGAGAACCAAGCTATAGGGCTGGTGCAAATAATTAATGATACTGATATCTACTTTCACAACTGGATGAAGCATAAGGGTAGTGTATCTGCATTTACAATTTCCAAGTACAGAATGCTTCTGATGTGCAAATGACTTTGCATGAAAGGCATGCTAAGTGCCCAAATCCTACTTTTACAAGGACATTTCTTAAACAAAAAATAGCATTTTCCATTACTTTGCATTATTATGCATAGAACCTATTGCAGGAATTTTTATCAGCATACATGTACACTTACAAAATACGATATTTTATTCCTATGCCATAACATGCATGCCAAGGTTTTGTTTGTTTTTTCTTCGAAACCATCATCATCAGTAACAGTTCACATTGTCCAGGTCACCCGACAGGTGCACTCATTAATCACTGACACATTTTAAAACATCCACAGGTGGAGCTAATTATTTCTCTTGCGATTTTGTGTGGAGACCTGCAAAACATGCACTGTTGGGGTAATTGAGGACCAGGGTTGAGAAACACTGCTCTAGAGTATCATAATAGTTTTCATTACAAGCCTAGGCCAAACGCTTATTTCTGATAAATTTAGAAAAATAATTAAAGTAAGTGAATTGTGCTTATATTTCATCCTTATAGAGGCTACACACAGTGAGCTTTTAGCAGCATTCGATGCAGATACGATCCCGATGCGCCTTCACATATAGTAGAAATCGAAAAGAAAAATAGTCTTGCCAGGCAAGACTATGTAGTTGAAATCGAACAGCATATCGAATCGAAATCAAATAAAATGCTAACACCTTTATAGTGGTGAGATATGCCCTATTTTTTATTCAATTTTGCTTACAATACCAAAATCCAATCGAAATTGAATCAAAATCAAATCCAAATTGAATGCTTTTAGCAGCATTCGATGCAGATTCAATCCCGATACGTGCTCCGATGTAGTGCAAATCGAATAGAAATACAGGCAGACAAGACTGTATGGTACAGATTTGTACTATATAATCCAAATCGAATCACAAGCAAAATTGGACCGTGATTACCCACTATTAGGTTCAATTATGTAGTAAAGGACAAGATGTGCTTGTGTTTGTCCACATATTTTATGATTTGCAGCCACAAGCACTGGTTTTGCATACATTTTGGACCACCCATCCAAGGCACTCAGTTCCATGTACATTTTTTGGAGCATTTCATGATTACAGTCCTACTGGTAAAAGTGACTCATTCTGCTCAGATCAGAGATACTGTACAAAGTTTAGAAATGTTTGATTTGTTGTCTCGCTTACAAAACTTACTGTTCTAAGCAAAATTTACTGACTAGTAATTACCTATAATATAAGATCTGCTTTACAGACAGAATGTATTTGATGAACGGTTTTATTGTGTCGTTCATAAAATTATAATGCATGGAAAGTTCTCTTGAGCACTAGTGATTGGTCCTGTTCACATCAAAAACTTCTTAAAGGCTCAAATCAACCAAACACTGACATGATGGTTTTACACTTTTATGTTCCTCAACCTTGATTTCACATCTAAGGTAATGTTTGCAACTTTATTGAATTATATTTTTGACACTCAAAAGAATTTATATCTTTAACATTTATCTGTTAATTTCTTCAATAGATATTACTATGTTAAAGGTTGTATTTGTAATTATTTATATATATCTTTAACCTTGAGTTTTCTGTTGCTACAGTCTCGCTGCATTAGATACAGCTATACAGTAACTAACTGTATAGTGCACATTAGGTAATGTTAAATGTACATGTATGTGTTGGTGTTAAAACATGGTAATGTAGTTATTTGGGGGAATGGGGGTGTCCTGGGAATTTAAAGAATGAGAGGTATGGAGGCACTACAATTAATAGATTATTATATTGCATTGTAGTAGTATTTATTATTTATTAACAGTTTCTTATATAGCACACACATATTCCGCAGCGCTTTACAGAGAATATTTGAACATTCACATAAATCGCTGCCGCAGTGGAGCTTACAATCTATATTCCATACCACATGTACATGCACACACATTCATTTTAGGGTTAATTTTGTTAGGAGCCAAATAACCTACCAGTATATTTTTGGATTGTGGGAGGAAACCGGAGTACCCGGAGGAACCCACGCAAGTGCAGGGAGAATATACAAAGTCAGTGCTGTGAGGCAGTAATGCTAACCATTACACCATCCGTACTGCTAGTACAAATACATAGTTGCTAGAGAGTAGATTTGGGTTGTCACAGGCTAGGTATAATTATAATTGGATTTAATTTAATTTTATAGTAACCAACATGAGACCAATAGGTTTAAGATAATCTATTGTGGTGCTTGGTTGGTGGTACTCTCAAGGTTCAACAAGTACGTATACTCAAAAAAGATGTCTAAAGAGGAAGGATGAACGAAGTAGGTTTCTTGGAGCACACTTAAGGATTTAATAAATAGTGAGTGAAAAAAGTGAGGAATGGGTGCTTTCAAAACATAACCTTTATTTCATCACTTAAAAAGACATCACATTTACCAAAGAGGGTGATGTGATAATATAATATCAAAACAATATTTATATGTACAATATACAATAGCTTTCTTTTGAGAGTATACTTTAGCTTACAGCAGACAGTATACTCTCAAAAGAAAGCTAATTCAAAGTATTATTATATGAATATGTATAAGAGTATATGTACCAGCACATTTGTGTGCCATTAATCCTTCAATCTGGATACCTTATTTTAAGAAATTTTCGGCTACAATACCTGATTGGCACTGCCATTGTATATTGTAAATATAAATATTGTTTTGATATTATATTATCACATCACCCTCTTTGGTAAATGTGATGTCTTTTTAAGTGATGAAATAAAGGTTATGTTTTGAACGTACTCATTCCTCATTTTTTTTTACTCACTATTTATTAAATCCTTAAGTGTGCCCCAAGAAACCTATTTTGTTCATCATTTGTCTTCCTCTTTAGACATCTTTTTTTAGTACAAATACATAGTTGTAATGTAATTTGATGAAAGTTTCCCTTAACTTTTTTATGTAATCCTCTACATTGTGTACTGTTGTATATCCCCTAAGGGGAGTATAAATTAGATATTGTAGATATTAAAGGCAAGAATTACAATAACATTGAGAAGTTAGGTAAACACCAATTATAACTGTCTAATTAATAATAATAATTACTTGCATTATAATCACTGTAATGGGCCCCATACATCAGCAATTAATAGTGACAATCCTTAGTTCTGGAGACGATTGTCACAATTAATTTTTAATGTGTGGGCTCCACCTTTTGGCGATCCCAATCAAAAATTGATCGGGATCGCCAGACGATTGCTGAATCAGATTTTTAACCATGTTTAATAATCTGGTATTATCTGCGGTTCTTTTTCATATGTGTGGGCATTCCCATTTCGTCTTCTTCTTCTATTTTAATTAATGAAAATAAATAACATCTAAAATGATGGTGATGTATAGGCACTTTCCAGATATGAAGATGCAATCTTTAGATGGGAAAAATCTGCCGATCACTGAAATAAGTCTGTAATGTGTGGGCAAGTCAAATAGATTGTAGAAACCATTTATCTGGCCAAAAAATCACTGGATCTGGAAAACCATTAATTGTGATTGCTGATGCATGGGGCCCATAACTCAATGGTTCTGTTCCAGTCTTGTTTTGTCAAAGTCTGGTTATTACAAATATTGCTTTGTATTAATGTACACTAGGTACTCATATAAAACAAAGTTTAATTGCAAATCAGTACGCAGAACATTCTGAGTAATGTGTCATTAATCTGAATATTTTTTCTTTGCATACACATGCACACACACATTTGTACAATGATGCAGAAGAATGGACCCAAGTAGGTTATTTAAAATGAGAAATAGTATAATCAAACATCCATATGTGACAAAAAAATATGCATATCGGTGTACTCCTTTGAGTACTTGTCTTTATTTGATCAGTTTATGCTGACGGTCTGTCATTTAACAATGACCATGGCATGAGAGAAGCAACAGTCTTAGTAAATATTTAAAAAAAATGTCCAAAAAATATATCTGTCTACCTATCTATTTTATGTGTCTTTACCACCATCAACGTTGTCTTTGTTAAAGTTTGCACTCTCCCACGACACTGGTGGAGGTGGATATTGGGTGGTACTACAGTATTTCGCATCTTTTTTCGCCTATTTCATCACATACTGGTAGCACAAACAAAACTTCTGCTAGAAACAATCTGCCAGGATGTAGTTAAAAATGCAGACAACTTAAAATAAAGGTTAAGGTTAGGCTGCAGGAGGAAGGCGGGTTAGTAACTACTCTGGACATTAATGTACACATTGGTCGTTTCATACATCTGATTTGTTCATACTAGGCTCTATCAAGCATATTTAACTAATGTGAATGAAATAAGTGGTCATGAGAAGGTTAAACTTCCCATACTGTATTAATGAAATACATTAATACAGAATAAGAATCTCCACCCCCCTTCGCCTCTCTTCGCAATTATAATTATCGCATACAGTATGTTCTAACATATGCGATAATTATAGCAAAGGACAGCTCTTGCGTTAAGAGCTGTCCTTTGCGGTGAGAGTCATTGGGTCCCAGCAGGTCCCGGCGGCTCCCCCCTCCCTCCCACACCCGGCGCTGCTGCGCAGGGCTCTCCTCCTCCCTGCACCCGGAAGAGGATCAGTGCAGGGAGGAGGTCACAGGTCCGTGCAGCACAGCTCTGTGCTGCTCGGACACAGGTAAGGGGGGAGGGGGAATGCGGGGCGGCGGGGGTCCATGCGGGGTCGTTGCGGGGCTGTGGTGGGATGCGGTAGAAGCCCATTGGCTTCTATGGGGCATCGCCAGATTTTTCTGGCGATGCCCCCCGCCACGGTAACCCGGCGGGGGATGCTTACAGCATCCCAAAATGCGGTAAAAACCCGATAACGGGGTTTTTACCGCATTTTTAGCTTAGAGAATCTCCCCCATAATAATATAATAGAACCAATAAGAGACAGAACTGCACTTTCTAAGCACACATTCTCCCATCTCATTGTAAAGATCCTGTCTCCTGGTACTGGTCCAGTGCACTGAGGAGTGTGACGGGTAGATTCAGGGTGGTTGCAGTTCCCTTGCAATGCTCTCTGCAGGTAGGGAGAATGAATGACAAAGGATGCCAAAACAGGAATGCTGGACCCCGCGTATTCCTCTAGATTGTGTACCCATTGAGGGGGGGAGTGGGGCTTCAAGCAGGGCCAGAGCTTCCACTAGGCAGCTTTAGCTATTTAGTATTTTAAGACAGAAGAAAAAAAGGGACTGTTATGTGGGGAGCGCACTGAAAAAAAGGATTCTTAAAATGTAACCTTTATTATTTTATCATTGATAATCCCCCAATTTTACTGTATGGGAATTGTGGTTTGCAGCGAAAAATAGAGGTTAAAAAGACTTACAGACACATACACACTCAATGTGCTCAAAGATAAGAAATAAAGTGTTTAAAATCACTCGGATCCAATTTGAAAGATGTTTGTTTGGTATTAGCCGATGGTACTGTGTAACATATAATTGTTTTCTTTATTGATAAGCGTTTCCAGCTGTGTGATAGGTTTTTTTGCACTAAAATCAGATATTACAAGATTTACACACTGCCTGATGTTCTGGTGTGGTACAAATGGTCCTGAACCATCTGTTTATAGAAAATTTATGTATGCCACCTACTGGTGGTTAATCAGGTTTACACCAGTTAGTTCAAATAGGACTTGTAATGGTGGTTCTTGGATGCCACCTACTGGTGGTTAACCAGGTTTACACCAATTGGTTCAAATAAGACTTCTATTGGAGGTATTTATGTATTTATCCACTTAATTATAATTAGTCCTTTGGTGCCATCTACTGGTGGTTACTTGTATTATATTTCTATTTTGTGCATTCAAGTCAGAAAGGACTTGTTCGCACAGTCAAGTTCTTTATCAAGAAAAGGGGAGGGTGATTTCTTTTAGAGAGGCAAAGAAAACCACACACAAAAAAACCTTAATATATAGGAGTACAGAATATGTCTGTTGGTATATTTATATGTTCCAACAGAGATATTGCTCAGATGTACTGGTGCGCCTGGGTAGGTGTGTCCTGTGCAAAAGTGTGGTAGAGTTAAGTTACTCATATACCACCCTCAGATATTTTTTAGTTCTGATGGATTTGCACTTGGTAGATGGACACTGCCTTTCTCACCCTGGGTGTTGTATTATTTCTAACACCTGGGAGGTTCTGCTGGCGCACTGTTACACTAATATCACATTATTTACAATATATTTAGGCTAACAAAACATTTCAATTGGATACACAAGCCAACACATGTGTTTTACTGACTGACTCAGCTTTATCAAGGCCTTGATAAAGCTGAGTCAGTCAGTAAAACACATGTGTCAGGTGTTAGAAATAATACAACACCCAGGGTGAGAAAGGCAGTTTTAACAGTAACAGTCCCTTTTTTTCTTCTGTCTTAAAATACTATATACCCGACTGTTGGGAACAGCACCCCCTTCGCTTGATTAAATCATTTGGGGTCTCTCTTCAAAATATTACAAATATTTGGTGTGCAGATGTGCAAAAATAGCTCCCTAGTGGAGCTAGTACCAGCTTTAGGTATTTGCCTATGGGCAGTGGCCACTGGAGGGCGGCATCAAGTTGCAGTAAATAATCAGCTGTCCGCCCATTAACCATCCCAGCCAGTCTGGGCCAATGCCGCCAGTAGTATCGCACCCCCTCCCCCAGGGAGCTGGCTAGTGGCTGTTGATAGCACCCCCACAGGCCATGAACAGAAACCCCCAGATTAGCGGCAACAGTGGCCGCAAGTAGCACACACACACAACTCCCCCATGGGGCAGGTCAGCAGCCAAGGAGCACCCCACCGTGGAGCAGTATAATGGTGATAGTACCTGTGGAGATGGATAGTGGTGGTAGCACCACCTGGTAGCACCCAGTCGCTCTCGTGGAGATGGATAGCGGCTGTAGTACCCCTGCTCCCCCCCTTGGAGATGGATAGTGCCACCCATGAAACTAGGGGCCTGATTCAGATCCGTTCGGTACTGCGTGCATTCGCACGCAGTACCGATGTTGTGCGTCTGTGCATGTGCATGCCCCATTAACATATGGGAACGTCCAGCGTTCCATGGGCGTTCCCATGAGAACGCTGGGCGTATTCATGGAAATGAGGCAGTGACCCGGGTGTGGGGGGCGGGGGGCTGACATCACCGGATGTCAGCTGCCCGGCCGTATCCACGCCAGCGTGCACGCATATATACGCAACTGAAAAGTCACTTATATATGCGTGCACGCTAAACATCATTCGATGGTCGATGACCATCGAAAGATGTGGGCGGTTACCCGAGTCATGCGAATGGATGTTTATGCAAATCATCCATTCGCAGCTGTTCGGGCGAAGCCGCACTTTGAGGGGGCGGCAGGAAGGCGGTCGTTCGCTGGGCGGGGTTTGGTGGACTCGCAAGGCTGCGAATTCGCAGCCTTGCGAATCAACCTGAATAACCCCCTAGGTTTGCCTGGGGTGCCTGGATGTCTTGCACTGCCCCTGGCTGCAAGTGAAGGCACTGAACTGATGGAGAGAACCTCAAGTCTTCACTTTAGTTGTCATCGATATTAGCGTTCTCCGGGATGACCATGGTACTGGTAAAAGGGGCGAAGGTAGCCAAAGATGGCTGCTGGAGCCAGATAAGAGGGAGTAACTTGTGGCAGTCCGTGAATCAACGGCGGGAACTCTGGGGGGAAGGTGGGGTAGCAGTATAAAAAATCATCTTTCAGGTTCCTACTGATGCGTATAAGGTGATACCTTCTCTTCACCCCTGCAGTGGCAATTTTTCAACACCTCTTGAAAATTCTAGCCATGGAGATTACCCAGCAGGCCAAATTGAGTAAGCCTAGCAATGATTGGGTCTTCTCTAGGGCAACTTTGCTAGCTCTGGCGCATGCCCTTATTTCACTGCCTAGTTTCTCCACCTTCTCAGCCCGCAGCCAGCATTCCATTCTTCCCTTGAAGAAGCAGCCTCTAGAAGAAACAGGTGGCATGGCAGCAGGCAACAGTCAGCACACACACTGACAGAAGAGAAGATTTTTTTTTTATTTTGCGCTTCCAGATCTCCCTATTTTTCAATACTTTCTATTCAGTACTATTCAATTTGGACCTTCTGTTTGTGTTAAGTAGGTGTTTTATGATGCACAAAAGTAAATTCTAAATAAATCCAATGACGTGATATGCTATTGTGGTGCTCATTTTTCCATTAAGAGATCCGGAGGTGCTAGCTTACTCACCTAAATTATGTGTTTATAGCAGCTTTCACACTCAACAATAATTGCATTTGTTTCTTTCTGGTTGGGGACTCTTTATGAAAATTTAAAATCGCCCAAGAAAAAAATTGGCACTATCAGAAAAAAGTATTACAACAAATTACAATATTTTGGAGCACAATAACGAGATATGTGACTCATCTATTGAGGACAGGGGAACAAGAATCCTGGATTTTCTTTAAAATTATTTTTTAACTAATTTTTATTGATCAATTACTTATTACATGTACCTACACAGTTGTGCAATAAAGACAGCAGTATACCTACAGTATATACTGTAATACACTGAAATATCTTGTTTTAGTAAGGTGAATTTTATTCCAAGTACAAGTTAGGAGAAATTGGTGGCCCTGGTTCTTAGCCTTAGTACACATAGATAATTTGGTATACTGTATTGGTTAATTTACCAGGACATGGAAAATGGGGATAACAAAGAGCACATGTGGTTCCACCAAAACATTCACTATGGATACCAGGCATCACCAGCAAAGACTGGTGGTGGCGCCATAGTAGGACAGATGAAGTAGCATGGGGTCTCCCTGCCATAATGCCCAACCATTCCAAGGTTGGTCAGCTGATAGTACTAATTAAAATAATGTATAAGGTGTTTTTTACTGGAACAATGTAGTCCCAGCAAGCTCCGTCTTTGTCAATTTTAATGATGACCAGGGTGATTAAAATGGGAAAACCTCAAGGGTCAGCATGACCGAGCTTCCAGGGCCACCTTGACACAAAACAAATCACATCAAACAATGCAGGAGTTGTCCTAAGCAGACCCCACCAAAAATTACATGGATGGTATTTGCTATTCCCAGTGAACTAAATGGTCAGAATTAGAGTTCTGCTATTCACATTGGAGAGTACCCAGAAGATTAAATATGAAATTAAAATACATGTGATGTTCCAAAATCCACCAAATGTATATGATTATGATGCATTAGGGGCTTACAGGGCCAGCAACAGAAATCTTGGGGCCTGATGAACTTCGTTTTGTGCTCCCCCTCCCCCTTCCTTGGCATGTACAGGGCAATTGACCATTAGCTCATCCCCCAATCTTTTTTCACACTCCTCACCTGTATCACTCCAACCTCATCCTTGCCTGTGTCTCTCCAGCACCATCCCCACCATCGCTTTGTCTCCAGCCTCACCCCCTGTGACTCTTCCTCTCCATCCATGCACACATCTCATTTCCTGTCTCTCTTAGCTTCACCCTCCTTGTTTCTAAGCCTCATTCCCCACCATGTGTCTTTAAACCTCAGCCTCCCCATCTCTCAGCTTCTTCATTTCTCTCATTCTCCCCATCCCTGTGTATCTCAGCCTACTATTTTTGTTTCTCAGTCTTACCATGCCTCTGTGTATAAGCCTCCTCCTGTGCCTCTCAGCTGCCCATCTTTTTTCAGCTCCTCCACCATGTGCCCCGCAGCCTCCCACTGTGGCTTCTCTTCCCCCTGTGTCTTTCAACATTCCCCTATGCTTCCCTATCCCCCTTATCATTTAAGCTCCACGCTCCCAAACCCTACTTGTCCTTTTTCTTCCCAGCTCAACCCAGGCCACACTTACCTCCTACTGAAGCTTGAATCATGTATGGCTCAGTTCCTCTCTAATGCAGTGGCATGATGTAATGATATCACATGGGCAGCATCAGTATCATACAAACTTGTCTGTGCCACCAGCCAGGGGCCAACCATGTCCCTCTCTGTCTGCCTAACTGTCTGCTGTATACAGAATGGCACAGGCAAGGGGGGATATAGTAATTCATGTCTAAGATTCCCAAGGGTACAAGGGACTTTGAGATCTTGGGACCTGGTACAAGTGTGCTTCTTTTTTAAGAGCAAATAAAACATTAGAACTGCATTGAGAGAGATTTAAAATGTGAGATTAGATTACAATAGATAAGGTAAATACACACACTGGACGTTTTTGGCCAGTGTGTATGGATAACGATGATGGGGAAAATCACTGGACTGAAAAATGCTCAGTGCATACACATTGAGAATTTTTCGCCCATTTTAGCAATTTTCCCCTTCATGGATGACTTTCCATATCAGGACTCTATGGAAAGCTGTCCACTCCATCGCTCATCTCTCATTTTCTGGTAATTCCAGCAGATGAGCGGCCGGGCCAGTGATGATGCAGGAGTGCCCATCAGCACTCACTGCTCATCGCTACCCCATACACACTGGGTGGCTTTCGAGCTGATAGCAGCTCAAAGTCTCCCAGCCTGTATGGGTCTAAATTTCAGGGGTAGATTTATTAAGCTCGGTGAAATGATAAACTGTCTGGTTTTTATCACCGACCAATCAGCTCCTACTGTACCTGTGAAGCTACAGGCTTGGTTTGAAAAATGACAGGTAAGAGCTGATTAGCCGGTGATAAAAACCAGACAGTTTATCACTTCACCGAGCTTAATAAATCTACCCCTCAGTGAGAAAAATTTTCAGTGAGAAAAACAAAGCTGTCCAATATTTCCTAAATGCAGAACCAAACAATTGCTTTCACTGTAGTCAAAAACAATAACATTGCAACATTTACCTTGCAACATGGATTTCCCAGAAGAAAATAGGCCAATGTTTTAATATGTTGCATCAGCTCCCAGATGACAATTCTATTGTATGAGCTAGAGAAACAATTACGGAATGACTGCAATCTGAATATGTGTGGTCAGGAATTGTTCACAGTGATTGGTCACAGTGTGATTCGGTTGAGCCACTTCTATGACCAAATCAGAGACAGTATTATGGTTTGGCTATCAGGCCAAAAAAACAAATGTGTACATTTTGAAGTTGAGCCTATTAGGCAGAATACAAATATACACTGGCTTTGGAATGGATATGCCTATTTATTAACAATATTGTGTTTATTTTAGTGGTTGTCAAAAAATGATCTCCGTCCTTGTGTTTCTACAACTCCTGCAGCCGTCCGCTGCTTTCCCTGTAAGTCAACTAAGATAATAATGAAATAATACTGAATACTTAAATAATTGAGTTTAGTGATTGGTAACTATAAAATAAACACTATACTCTTCCAGATGCAGCTTCCGTACAGAGGCAGCAATAGTGAAGAGGTAAGAAGATTTAATTTATCAATAAACATTCAGTTTTATTGAATTTTTTCTACATAAAACTACACTGCAAGAACTGATTTTAATGTTAATAATGCAATTTTCATGGAGCACCCTATGGATCATACAACTATCTAAATATGCAGGTAAGAGAAAGCACAACTGGTGCTAAATGTAGAGAAGCTGGAGATGCTGGATTTTGGGGGTTATTCTGGTTGATTCGCAAGGCTGCAGATTCGCAGCCTTGCGAGTCCACCAAACCCCGCCTTGTGAGGGACATCCAGTATTCTCATAGGAATACCCATGGAACACTGGGCGTTCCCATATGTCAGGGCCGAAAATAGGGTTTCTGGCGCCCGGGGCAAGGCAGCCATTTGGTGCCCCCCCCCCCTTCCCCTGACCGGGGGGGGGGGGGTTTGACCAAATGACCGCCTTGCCCCTGGCGCCGGAGACCTCACCCCTCCCCGCTGACAACATACATATTATATACATGCAGCCAGCGGGGGTCCGGGGACAGGCAGCGGGGTTCCGGGGACTGGTGTAGCCGCTGTAGCGGCAGCTTGACACCGTCCGTCTCTCCTACTAGCGCGTCGGCGGGAAGCGCTGATGACTTTGAAAAGACTTGCCGGACGCTGATTGGCTGAATTCAGCCAATCAGCGTCCAGCAAGTAGGGATGGCCATCGGTGCAGACGCCATCGATGGTTGCCATTGATGGCAATTCTGCACCCATCCATCGATAGTGGCAAACTATTTGATGGATAACCATCGATAGTTTTAGCTATCGATGGTCATCCATTATATTTGACTGAACGGCCTGTGGGTCAATCAGAACCTGGGGGCGGGACTTCCGGGTGTTGGGGGGCAGAGCTATGCTCCGTGTCCCGGCACCTTGAAAAAAAAAAAAAAAGGAAACATCGCTTCTCCTTTGCCATCGACGTAGGGAAACCATTTGGTACTCCCACATTGATGGCAAAAGTATTCGACATCGGCCACAAACCATCAATGATTTTAAATCATCGATGGTCGATGGCCATCCCTACCGGCAAGTCTTTTAAAGTCATCAGCGCTTCCCGCCGCGCTAGTAGGAGAGACGGACAGAGTCAAGCTGCCGCTACAGCGGCTACCCGGAACCCCACTGCCTGTCACCGGACCTCCGCTGGCTGTCCCCGGACCTGACAGCGCCCCCCCCCCCCCCCCCCTCCAGCGCCCGGTGCGCGTGACCCCCCAGCCCCCCCCCCTAGTTACGGCCCTGCATATGTTAATGGAACTGGCCAGCGCCCCACACCACTCTCCGCCCCACGCCCACGGTGTGGGGTGCGTGCACTCGGCGAACAGAAATGAGCATCCACACTAACAAAACATTGGTTCCCATGCAAACGCAGGCAAACTGTGAACGGACCTGAATAAGGTCCTTTGTGTAAGAATGCCCACATTTTTAAAGTGGCAATTATTTAAGGTGCCCATACAAGGTACAATGAACTCCGTGCTTTTAGTACTAGATTGCCTTGTATCTAGTACACAAAGCATACAATGTGCTACAGCACCGTGCATTTCGTACAAGACACAATGCAATCTAGTACTAAAAGCACGGGCATCACATACTTTATGTGCTGTGCAATGGGATTTGCATGGGAGCACGCATCTCGTCACGGTGTGAGGCATAATGTGTAATTGCCATTATGGCTAAACAGTGTATATTAATTAATGTAGCCTGTCATTGTTTGGGATTGATTTGTGAGGCGTACTGGGTCACAGTGTGGGCCTTTATGTTTATATGTCACTATAATGTATGTTCAGCCTTGCCCCTTATATTAAGCCACACCCCTTTTTACGACCCACGCATGGAGATAAATTGTCTAGAAACCGCCATGGACATACTGTAGTAGTAATGTGTGTCTGGCTGTCTTTATTTCTTAGATGCCTCCTGGTCCTTTGCATGGATTTGGTCTTCCAAGTTACTCACAGATGATACAGTGGCAACAAGCCTTATCCAGGCAACCTTTTCCATGGCAGCCACAAGGTGCATCCCAGGCTCAGCAGAATAATAGAGAGAGTATTTCCCCCCAAGTGCCATGGTATCAGCACAAACCACAACTCCCACAGCAGCCATCTATTCCAGTGCCATCTATTCCAGTGCCACAGCCACAACCAAACTATCAACACATAACGAAACAGCCTATGCAGCTGCCTCCGGCACCTGATCCCCAGATACCACAGGTACTGTAGGTATTAACAAATAACGGAAGCAACAAAATGTACAAATTACCTCATTTATATTTTTATAGATCGTTTCCTTTCAACAATGAAACAGGTTCCCCCCTATGTAAAAGTACTTACCTGTATGTTATGTGTTTTTTCCTGCAGATGTTTCTCCCATTTGCAAATCCAGGGAACCCATTCTGGCCACAGGTACGTTACAGTCATAAAATGGGTTAATGCTTACACCTTCATTATTATTGTGTAGGATGTACAATATGCATTCCTTGCAATAATAATGTAGATGTAAGTGTCATTGGGGCATGTATTAAGGCTGGAGATTAAGTGGAAGGTGATAATGCACCAGCCAATCAACTCCTAACTGTAATTTCCAAACACAGCTGATTGGCTGATGACTTATCACCTCTTTCTTTATCTCCACTTGATCTCTTCACCAGGCGTAATATACATCTGTGCCAATATTAGATAAAAACAAAAGTGAAAAAAGGGAAAATGGAAAGTCACACCCAAATCCCTTAAAACAGATTATTGTATTTAAGACAATAGGGAAACTACACATATGAAAAAAGGGTACTTGTTTCCTAGAACGGCCACAATCGTGAGTGATCGTGGCTCTTAATTAAGGGACACGATCCTCACGATGTGGCCGATTTTTTACAATTTTTTCACTTTGATTGACAGAAATCGGGTCAATCGGTCGGTCGCGACCAATTAAAATCGGCCGCGATGCGACCGACCGATTGACCCGATTTTTCCATAGACTTCAATGTTAAAAAATCTTTTAACATTGAAATCGGTCGGTCTTGTGCCATTATAATGGCACAAGATGAGATGGACTTGATTAAGTCCATCTCACATAGGGAAAAATGATAAAAAAGGTGAAATGGGCCAATATGACCCATTTCACATTTTTTATGTGCCCGCCATGACCCCACGATAGACGTGAACCCGAAGCGTGGCGAGCGCAGCGAGCCCGCGAGGGGCGGCGGTGCGCGTCCTCCGACCTTTTCATTCCCCTACTATCCACTAGGGCGTGGAGTGAGAATAGAATAGTGTGGCGAGCGCAGCGAGCCACCGAGCCCGAAGCGTGGCGAGCGCAGCGAGCCCCGCGAGGGGACGCGTATACCTGTGAAGTTAGACGCGTCCCCTCGCGGGGCTCGCTGCGCTCGCCACGCTTCGGGCTCGGTGGCTCGCTGCGCTCGCCACACTATTATATTCTCACTCCACGCCCTAGTGGATAGTAGGGGAATGAAAAGGTCGGAGGACGCGCAACGCCGCCCCTCACGGGCTCGCTGCGCTCGCCACGCTTCGGGTTCACGTCTATCGTGGGGTCTAGCACACTTATTAACATTTGGGGGGGCAATTGAAACAAATCTGGTGAAAAAAAAAAAATAATCGGGTGAAAAATCGGTCGATCGGATCGGTCGCATCGTATGCGACCAAATCGCATGCGATGCGATCGATCCGATTTTTTATCTTACGACCACAACGATCTAAATCGTTGTGGCCGTTCTAGGAAACAAGTACCGAAAAAAGTTGTACACCTACAATACAGTACATACATACATGGCGAGCATACATACCTACTAATGCTAGGAAAATATCTGCAAGATGTATTTACTTAGACAGAGCAGGTGATTACTTAATCTATACACATTTACTATATTTGCAGCCATATGAATGAATACATGAATGTGATATGAGTGTATGGTATGTGACACACATCAAGCATACATTGTCCTTTATGCTAGTTCACTCGCAGATACAAATTCCTTCTCAAATGGACAAAACCATGTGCACTGCAGGTGGGGCAGATGTAACTTGTGCAGTAGAGAATTAGATTTGGGTGGGGTTTTACTTCAAAGTACGGATGGTGTAATGGTTAGCATTATTGTCTCACACCACCTGAGGTCATGGGTTCAAATCCCACCATGGCTCTAACTGTGCAGAGTTTGTATATTCTCCCCGTACTTGTGTGGATTTACTCCGGGTACTCCGGTTTCCTCCCACAATCCAAAAATATACTGGTAGGTTAATTGGCTTCCAACAAAAATTAACCCTAGAATGTCTGTGTGTGCGTGTACATGTGGTAGGGAATATAGATGTAAGCTCCACTGGGGCAGGGACTGATGTGAATGTTCAAATATTCTCTGTAAAGCGCTGCAGAATATGTATGCACTTTATAAGAAACTGTTAATAAATAAAGTGAGATCTATATTGCAGTGTAAAAATAAAGCAGTCAGTATTTTCCCTGCAAAGAAACAAAATAACTCACCTGGTGTCGGCGGCGCAGCAGCATCTTCTCCCGGGACTCGGGGCTCGGATCACTCACTGCACAGTGCAGCCTGCAGAGCGCCGAGCCCCTCTGTATCCTAGGCTCGGTGCTCTGCAGGCTGCACTGTGTATTGTGCGAGCCTGGCCGCCAGCGCCGGGTGGGGGCATTTGTGCGGGTGTGCGCGGGAAGGGGGGGTGCCTTGCCACTGTGGGCAGCTGCCTGGGCCCCGGGACAGTTGTACCCCTTGCACCCCCCTGTTGGCGGCCCTGTCCAAGGATGCAGTATCGGATCTTCCCGAGCCCCATTGGCCAGTTGCAGCTGCTATCTAGAGTCCGGGAAATCTTTCTCCTCTGATGGAGATCCTGGCCTTTTCCTTCCCCTGCAACAGTGGTGATATGCCTCCGTTTGGAGAAACGGTGGATGTCGCTGCCCTCTGCATATGCTCAAAGGTCATCAGACTGTCAATCACTGACAGACTGAGACCCTTATTCTGGTTGACTCGCAAAGTCAAATTCCTTCTCAAATGGACAAAACCATGTGCACTGCAGGTGGGGCTAATGTAACATGTGCAGAGAGAGTTACATTTGGGTGGGTCATTTTGTTTTTGTTTCTGTGCAGGGAAAATACTGGCTGCTTTATTTTTTTCTGCAATATAGATCTAATTTTGAAAAGTACAACCCCACCCAAATCAAATTCTCTCTGCACAAGTTACGTCTGCCCCAGCCCCCCCCCCCCCCTTAGTGCACATGATTTATTTTTTCCATTTGAGAAAGAAATTGTCTTTGCGAGTGAACCAGAATAAGGGCCTGATTCTGTTCTACTCCTACACATTCGCAAAGTACCAATAGTCAGTATTTTGCAGTAGATACTGTAGCATAGTAACAACAGTCCTAAATGAGGTCCATTAATTGTTGGTTCAAAAAAAACATAAGTTTGAATAGGTGTTAGACCAAGAACACCAGAACCTTAAATGCAAGTATGAAACTGAATAAGATACTGTATATTCTGTTTTTAAAACAGATTGAATACAATTCAAGTTATTACCAATGATTTATACTTTATTTTTTTAATAAAGTTTTTTTTTATTTTTTATAAGAGTAAACGTGGTACAGCGTGATCAATACATTGCATAGTTATGAAGTGTATATATCTTCATACTTGGCAAACATGGAGATACAACATATCCAATAAATACCATCACATTATTGTATGAATTATGCAAGAATATCTGCACGTGTACATAGCATACATTAAAGCCTTTATTTTTTATTTTACCCCCCAAAACAAAAAAGAAATATGCCCAAACATTAACATCAACCCAATAAACATAATATATGGTAACTTGCTGGATGTCTTCATACGCCAATTCCAATCGCGCTATTCAACATATCATCCTACACATTGCTGCCTTCATGCACGTCCGCCTGGCCTTCAAATGCTGGGCACTCTGCACGCTTAGCTAGTGCCCTCCTGTGTATAGTACGGGGATTCCATCGATTTCAACCAGATTTTATCAAATTTAGCGCTGGCTTGCCTACTCATATAGACATCTTGCTCATGAGCAATGGTGGAGTTTACAAGAGCACGGAAGGCAGAGAATTCAGGACCATTAGCAGCCATCCATGAGCGGGCAATAATGACCTTAGCCAAAGCACATACATTTATAACATATAGTAGTTCCACTCGAAGTAGCGCCCCCTCATTTATACTTTATTTTTTAAATATTTATTGATTGATAAAGCATATGGTGTTATTAATAAATGAACCTTCAAAATGTCAATCTTTCAACAGGGCAATTACTTTGGATACTTTGGCCTTGGTGGCAGGCCTCCATATAATTCTGAGGAAGCCAATGAAGATGAAGAAGCAATTAAAGAGAAAGAACCAAAAGTAGCAGATCCTCCGGTGACAGAGTCCAGCAATACAACAGCTGACACTAATTCAACAACAATGGACCATGGTGTAGGAAACAGTACAGCACAGAATGGCAGCTTTGTGGGAGAGAATCCACAAAGTACCAATGTTAGGTTTGATGGCCAAAGGACATATTCAGCCGGTATGCCTATGACACCTTCTATCCATGGGAGACATGTAAACATATTTTCTGGTGCACCAAGGCCATCACACAACTTCATTAGGTCACCACATCATGAAAATATTCTGAGAAACCAGCAACAGAAGCATTACACAGTTAACAGAGTTTTAACTGGACGTGGAGATCACCCAAGTAGTATTCAACCAAATGGTCATTTAGTTAATAAATCCCCTCATCCGCATCAGTTACCCCCTGAAAAACGGGTCTCCACCGGAGAAGAACTACCAACTTATGAAGGCAAATTCCCAGGTAGAGTAGCTCCCCCAGGACAAAGTGAAATAAGGGGAATACTACACAGTACAACAGAGGGTATTGTAAGAAATGTAGGACAACAATACAATGGGAATAATTTAGTAAACCTTCAAGGTTTCTCAAAACGAACTGAGACTGTTCATCCAAGAGAATATCCAGTTTGGCTAGGCAATAAAAATAATGTGCCCAACCATAATGTTATTATTGTCCACCCAGAACGTAGTGAATATTTTACAGAGTATTCCAGACATCCTCTAGTTGAAGTAAAGAAACCATATAGTCCCAGGGGTATCTTTTCAAGCGACCACAATAGTCAACTTCAACCAAAACAAATTGAGACAACTCCAAAAAGTAATATTTATGAAAACAGAGAGACCGCAGTAAGTCAGAACAGCAATATAATTTTAAAAAAGGATGACCCATACAAACAAAGTGGAACTTTTGACACAGGCAGTACATGGAGCAACAGACACTTTACAGCACAAATCAGCACAGGAGATCCTGGACCAGTGCAAGAGACTATTTATTTAGTAAGTGCAGATAATGCTGCAGGATATGCTCATCATAAACCAAAACTAAATCAGTTTGAAAATCCTATAGAACACAGAGGAAGTCTGGATTACTCAGAGGGCCAAAGAAAAATGATTTATCCAGAAAATGAGTTTACAACAACTCAATTTGACAATTTGCAACTCCAACCAAACAGTTGGGTAGGCCCTGCAAGGAGCATACAAGTCCCTTCAGAAGAACACAATAGGAGAAAATTATACATCCCCAGTGATAGATTTCAAAACAACCAAAGGCAGTTCTTGTTGATTTCAAACCCTGGTCCTTTAAAAACCCAAGAGCAACTGCAGTTTTCTACTAGTGGACCTTCATATCAGTTTAAGGAAATAGCTCCAGGTTCCCCAAAACAAGTCAGTACTTTGGATCCTGCTATATACTTTCCAGAATATGAAACTGATTTACCAACTGTAAATAGCAATACACAGTACAGTGTAAGCAGACCTTATGACCAAGTTGAAAGTATCCATTATACCCATGGGGAGGAGGTGAATCTTGGCCAAGAAAACCCTATTCATGTGCAAATATCAGCTTTCCCTGAAACACAACCTTGGATCTACAATCCAGAGGAGCTTCCATCAGAACACAAAGCAAGCTATCCTTCTGGTATGAGAGGACAAATGCCCTATCGCAGAGAGGTGGGAATGGACTATCGAGGTTATCGACTTTATACTTGTACTTTACCCTTTACAGAATACGACTCAGGAAGAGGACCCACTGACTCTCTGCTATACGTTTGCTGTAAACTCACTCATGTAGAACAAGGGAGCCCTTCTGGGCCTGTAGATAACCCCCATGAATTCAGACTATCTTTAAAGGATTATAATGATTGGGTGCCATACCAGGAAAGAACTCACAGACAACACACAAGAAATGTGATAGACACCCCAAATACTGAGTACAACCAACAGAGCAATAGTGTGAGACCAAACTGCAATGTCTCAAACATAAATGAAAATACAATGACTTCTGGAAGAGAACAGGTAGAGGGTACAAGCTGCTTAAAAAAAGCATGTAATGAGCAAAACGAGCAATATCCACATCATGGTCCTGATGTTGGTTCTATATCACCATGCCGGGCTAGGGGAGATGCTGATAACTACCCGCCACCTAAACAGGAAGTATTGAGCTCACAGAAGAAAATCTTTATTGGTAGTGAAAAAACAGACATATTGCCAGTCAATGTCCAAGATGATGGGACAATTCATGGTGGAATAGGGAATGATGTGAGAGGGAAAAAGGCTACTGGAAAATTATTGCGAGTACTGACATGTCCCCAAGGACAAATTCACGGCAGAAATAAACCAAATGCATTTTCCATGAAGCATGAAATTCCCAATGGACAGCCAGGTGTGGATGAGCAGGACGATACTTTGGTGATGCACTCAGGAATTGATCCTGTGAGTAGTACGTCAGACTGTTTAATCCTGAACAAATAATATCTGTAAAAGATAAGTCTCTGGATGCAAAAGACTTTGGATGTCTAGTACCTACTGTACAATGGGACTACTTCAAATAAATACTGTAAATGTTATTACATTTGCTACAATAAAAAAAATGAAAAGAAAAAATAGCAGCTATTATAGTTGTTAAATGTAAAAGAATAAAAACTTGTTTTAGTGGTACAACTGCAGATTTACATATTCACGTTCATATATAAAAAAGATCATTAAGACACACTTAGGGCCTCAAAGTTACCCACAGTGCTTCTTTTCTGGAAGAATAGGTTCAGGAACGCTTCTTCTTTAAAGAAACTTTAAAATAAAACGTCAAAACATTTTTGAAAATACATTTTGACCTAGAACAGGTCAAGGAAAGCCATTCCTGATTATAAAAGAGATATTGAGGCCAAACCACCCTGCGCTCCCCTTGGTGCTGCCCTGATGTTTCTTTGGTGTTTCCCGAACACCTAGGGAATTGGTTGTGAGTGAAAGCAAGAAACACTGAGGGCGCAATAAGGTAGTGGCACACTAGTTCCAGAAAGTGATATAATATAAATTTATTCGTTAAAAAAGGTAAAACTTCATGTGACAATGGATAAAAAGACTGTAAACTTGATGCAAAAAACTTGATACAAAAAATAGGTTGCAAAGTCCTCCCTTACCCAGATCTGGAGGTGGAGCCAGGGATGGTAAAACAAGGTGTTCACAACTGGTGAGATGGACACCCTGTAGGCTCCACAAGCATATGCTGGATAGGGTCCTGGACAAAGTCCTGCTGGTAGCAATCCTGTGGGCCAACGCGTTTCGAGTTCTCTGACTCTTTTTCAAGGCTGAAGATTGCTTAGTGTGCTTCGGTATTTATGTGAAAAAAGGCGGGAAGAAAGGGCGGGAAAACTCGTCACTAGTGGTATCGAGGGGACCCGGATACCTGTGAAGCCCGCGAGGGGACGCGTATACTGTAGCTGTGAAGGTATCCACGTCCGCTCGCCACGCTTCGGGCTCGGTGGCTCGTTGCGCTCGCCACACTATATAAAATCAACTCCACGCCGACGTGGATTGTGGGGGTATGAAAAGGTTGGAGGACGCGTAACGCCGCCGCTCGCCACGCTTCGGGTTGGCGTTGATAGTGGGGTGGCGTTAACAATGGGGGCATTTAGCCATCAGGGTGGGAATACAATTAAAAATGGGGTCTTGGGGGCCATTTCACATACAGTATGAAACAGGCATCTGGGTACATCTGTACATACTGTACAGTATTAAAATCGCATCAAATCGCATCGTATGCAATACAATAGCATACAATTCTATTCTATTCTATTCTAAATAGCATATTCTCAATGGCGCTACAGTATCTCTACTGCACTGTGCAGCCATGTCGATTCCCAACATGGCTGAAAATCACGATATCACATGTGCTCCTATTACTGACTGAGCCTGCGAAACAGTCCGTAAACATGAGAAAAACACCGGTCCCCTCGTTTGAGGAAAAAATACGTTATTTACGGTATTACACCAATGGTATTACGGAGAGAACTAGTATTTAGCAGCCTAAAGTAGCCCACCCTAATAGAGTACTGTCATCGCTAGTCGGGGATCTGCGGCCCATACACACCAGGCAATTTTAACACATTGTACAATATTCCACATGGCGCTATCTCTACTGCACTGTGCAGCAATGTCGATTCCCAACATGGCTGAAAATCACGATACAGTATGACATGTGCTCCTATTACTGACTGAGCCTGCGAAACAGTCCGTAAACATGAGAAAAACATCGGTCCCCTCGTTTGAGGAAAAAATACGTTATTTACGGTATTACACTAATGGTATTACGGAGAGAACTATACTGTAATTTAGCAGCCTACAGTAGCCCACCCTAATAGAGTATTGTCATCGCTAGTCGGGGATCTGCGGCCCATACACACCAGGTATTTTAACACATTGTACAATATTCCACATGGCGCTATCTCTACTGCACTGCACTGAACGTGTAAGGCATCAAAAATCACGATATCACTACTCGATACTGTATACAGTAAGTCTGCGAAACAGACTCTAGTATTTACGGACAGTGGGGCAGATGTATTAAGCTTTAACAAGAGGTAAATCCAAGGGTGATAAGGAGAGATAAACATCCAGCCAATCACCTCCTAACTGCCATGTTACAGGCTGTGTTTGAAAAAAGTCAGAAAGGAGATGATTGGCTGGACGTTTATCTCTCCTTATCACCCTTGGATTGAATCTCTTATTAAGGCTTAATACATCTGCCCCAATACTCATAGCGGCAGCCTGCAGTATCTGAATACAGTATACACAGCAGGCGATTGTATACAGTATTCTGCACCGGGTGCATTTGAACAGTAGGAAAAGAAGGGAAACAGCTTCATTCAGGGAAGGGTGGGAACCGAGCGCTTCCGCGCAGGGACCGTTTTGTAGTGCTGCTTACTGTATACTGTAATGCAGCAATCAGTGAAATGTACAAATGACTGTACTACTGTATAGTGTACTTACTGCTCCAGCGAGAAGATACAGTACTGTACTCTTTGTGCGGAAGGAAGGCAGTATGATGGTAAAGCTTGGTAGAACAGGAACGCAGCAACAACTTGACTTTGGATTCAGCAGAATGAATAGTCCAGGTGTACAGGTACAATCTCGTGCTTGTATACAGGCAAGAGATGAAGAGACGATCCGTAGCAATTCTACACGGTTTAGATGCAGAAAAACAAACTGGATACAGTAGTTTGACAATTTTAGTATCTGTAGCTGAATTTATGCTGGCAGAGACAAAGGAAATCCTTCATGAAGCTGATAGGTGCATTTGAATTATGTACAATTACCAGCGAAACAAAAAGGCAGACTGCAATTAACATATGACTGCAATCAACATCTTATTGTCTGAGGTGTCGGTCTGTGTCTGAGTTTGGAGAAATCTATTGTTGCGGAAAAAAAACGTTCTCTGTAGCGCAGTACAGTACTGTATGTACAGTATGGGTATTAACTATCGTGTACATGGATGCCTGCCATTGTGAATTTTTGTTTGTGGAAAAGTCCGAAAGAATTTGATAAGCACCAACTACTGTAACTACAGTACCTGTATTGGTTTAAAAAAAAAAAAGAACGTTTAAAAAATAAAAATATAATGTAACCAACTGAGGATCGAACTACTGATACTGAGATAGTGAAGCCGTGCCTCTACCCGCTAGGCCACTGTTGCCTGTGATTAACTGTGCTCCCTTGGTGTATGATATACTGTACAGCAACGTCCAATACAAGACATGCCCCACAAAGTATAGTACTGAACGTACTGTATGACATGCTCCGTATGATACTGTAGGTCTTCAAATAATGTTTGAAGTACTGTAGTCATCCAGCAATAGCAAAGGTTACCATGGCTTCTGCACCAATTACATAAATTACCGTACGTCACTGCGGCTGCGAATAAAATAAAATAACTCTGTCCGTAAAGTAAGGACAAAATCCGTAGTGTAAAGTATGATACTGTAGGTCCTCAAATAATGTTTTAAGTAGTCATCCAGCAATAGCAAAGGTTAGCATGGCTTCTGTACCAATTACATAAATGACCGTACGTAGCTGCTTCTGCGAATAAATACAAAACACTCTGTCCGTAAAGTAAGGACAAAATCCGTAGTGAAAAGTGGCTGGTTAGCAAAAATCAGTAGCGTAAAGTCTTAACGTGGAGCATTAGTCACCCAGTGGTTAAACTATGTATTGCATGGCGTGGTACATAACGCAGGACATAACGCGATCTGCAACTCGCGAGTCAGAGCCCTCAAAAGCGCGTTGTAAACCACGATGTACCTGGGCATAACTGTATGTCAGTCCCAGCCTCTGCTTAACTATGTTACCTTCCCCTGGTGCAACTCTCTCTCTCTCTCGCCTTTGTTTTGTTTTTTTAAAGGAGGACACAAATCTACATTACAGGCAACTGGGTTGAATTTAAACTTGTAAAAAGACCCCCTCCTGCCATATAATAGCATATTATCATTTTTTTTAATATGTCCATGTGTCTTAGTGGGGTATTCAATCCCACCAGTAACAGTCCGAATTGTCGAGCATTTGTTTTTTCGTTTAGCTCGACAAGTCGAGTTCTCGCCTATTTAAATTGTAATTTCAATCCCACCAGTAACAGTCCGAATTGTCGAGCATTTGCATTTGTTTTTCTCCTTTTGCTTGACTGAAAATTTAGCTGGACAAGTCGAGTTCTCCCCTAGAGAGGAAAGTGGCAATTGTGTCAGAGATAGGCTCCATATTTGTAGTCAATGAAATTAAAGTAGATATCTTGTTAAAAACACAAAGGGGGAAATTTACTAAGAATATGAATACAAAAAATTGTATTTGTATTCTTACTACGAATAAATACGACTGCATACCGCTGTTTGAGCCATATGCAAAGTCGTGTTCCAGAGGGGAATTTACAAAGCAGTCAGATACGACTGCTTTGTAACCCTCCGATGTCATATTAATTCGTATTAGCGGCCGTATATACAGCCGCTAATACGAATTCGGGCAGGCAGTCTGCACGGATCAGTCAGATCTGTGCAGGCTGCAGAGTGTAAAAAAAAAAAAATAGAAAAATAAATAAATAAAAAAATCGGCGTGGGGTCCCTCCCACAGCTGTAACCCGCACCAGGCTGAAAGAGCCGGGGCCGGTAATAAAAAATCAGGAAACCTGACAAATAGGGGTTCCCCAATTTTTTAAAACCAGCCCCAGGCTCCAGGTCCGGGGCTGGTTCCCAAAATACGGGGGAAAAAATGACTAGGGGTCCCCCGTATTTTAAGAATCAGCCCCAGGCCAAACCAGCCAGCAGGGTAATGTCACAGCCGGGGGACACTTATTATATAAGGTCCCGCGGCCAAAACATCACCCTACTGACCACTCAGCCTGGCCCGGGGCCCTGGGGGAGTGGGGACCCCCCACTAAAGGGGTCCCTCCCCTCCAGGACTTACCTGACCAGGCTGAAGCCTGGTGCCGTCCCCGGTGACCCTGTGCGGTGGTCACCGGGCTGATTTCACTGATTTAAAGAAAGATAAAACCATTGTTTAATACTGTGGAACTATGAGTCCCAGCAAGCCTCCCCCCGCAAGCTGGGACTTGGAGAACCACAAGTCCCAGCATGCGGGGCATTAAAGGGCCCACTGGCACTTGTAGTTCCACAGTAATAAAAATAGTCAAATAAACACACACTGACACACAATAAAAATAAAACTTTAATACATCCAAAGCCCATACATACTGATACTTACCTATCTTGAGCCCGTAGGTAGGTCCCTGGGTCTTGGTCCGGTGTCCTGGTCTATATCGGCGTTCGGCTCCATGTTGGCGGCGTCTGCGTCGGCGTCCGTAGAAATCCATGGGGGACCTGTGGAAGGAAATCCAACTCACCCAGGTCCTCCTGCGAAGATCTGTCCTCTTGATCCGACGTAGTCCTGGTCTTCTGGCACATGCCGGCGATTCCGGCAGCTCCCCGCATCAGACTGAGGAGAGGCGCAGAGATCTTTCATCTTCCGCGCCTCTACTCTGAATGATTCTATTGGCCGCCTAGGCTTTCTCGGCTCCTGATTGGCCGCTAGGCGGCCAATAGAATCATTCAGAGGAGAGGCGTGGAAGATGAAAGATCTCTGCGCCTCTCAGTCCGTGAGCGGAGTACCGGCGGCTGATGTGGTGGACTACAGCGGAGACAGAGAAGATGACGGGATCTTCGCCAGAGGACCTGGTGAGTAGGATTTCCTTCCACAGGTTCCCCCTATGGATTTCATCGGATCCTGAAGCCCTGGAGCCCTGGACTCTGAAGCCCTGGAGCCACGGACTCTGGAGCCCCAGACCCCCGACTCAGCAGCCCTGAAGCCCCGGACCCCAGGACCTACCTACGGCCTCAACATAGGTAAGTATCAGTATGTGTGTGTAATGTATGTATTAAACTTTTATTTTTCTGTGTTGTCAGTGTGTGTTTAGTTAAATATTTCTTTTACTGTGGAACTATAAGTGCCAGCGGGCCCTTTAATGCCCTGCAGGCTGGGACTTGTGGTTCTCCTAGTCCCAGCTTGCGGGGGAGGCTTGCTGGGACTCATAGTTCCACAGTAAAAAACAATAGTTTTTTATTCTATTTTTACACTCAAATCAGCCCGGTGGCCACTGCTCCAGGGCCACCGGGGACAGCACCAGGCTTCAGCCTGGTCAGGTAAGTCCTGGAGGGGGGTTCCCCACTCCCCCAGGGCCCCTGGACATGCTGACCGGTCAGTGGGTTAATGCTTTGGCCGGGGGGGACTTGTATAAAAAGTCTCCCCCCCGGCTGTGGCATTACCCTGCTGGCTGGTTTGGCCTGGGGCTGGTTCTTAAAATACGGGGGATCCCTACTCATTTTGTCCCCCGTATTTTGGGAACCAGCCCCGGAGCTGGAGCCTGGGGCTGGTTGTTAAAAATCGGGGAACCCCTATTTGTCGGGTTTCCTGATTTTTTATTACCAGCCCCGGCTCTTTCAGCCTGGTGCTGGTTACAGCTGTGGGGGGGACCCCACACTGGTTTTTTATTTATTTATTTTTTCTAATTTTTTTTACACTCTGCAGCCTGCACGGATCTGACTGATCCGTGCAGACTGCCTGTACGAATTCGTATTAGTGTCCCTCCCCACAATGCATTGTACTCCATCCACTGTCGACACTCTGCCGTTCCCTCTCATATGCCAGGCCGGGCTTCTAGCACGCTGCCCCGCTCCACGCTGCACACTGCCCCCGGGGCTGCTGCAGGAGCTGATGCCCAGCTATTATTGTTTTAAACTAAATACAGAGATACCCAAAGTCTGGACACAACTTAATGAACACAAAGAGGCGGCATCTGCATCAAAATCCAATTGCAGAGCCACATCCCTGCCCAAAGGACATGCCATGCCATAAATCGGCACCTCTGGCTGTGACTGTTCTGGCCAGCAATAAGTCAAACAATGCACACAACTGTATTAGTTCATTAGATTGCATAACATACTCTGACAAATCCTTTGTAATCTGAATCTGATTTTAAACTATCAGGTAATAAATGAGAGAAGGAATTCCTTGAACAACAATTTTGTCACCCAATTATGTTGCAAATTATTCCCAAGATCCAGACATTCAGAGAACATGCTGAATGGTTTATTACAGAGTACAAACTGTACAATGTGTAGGATGGAAAAAAATATTGACTTTTTTTTCTGAATCCTGCAATTAAAGCCAATTTGTTTGTGCATTCATATAATAAACAAAATTTGCTTTTCCAATGTATTTGCAATTTGTTGCTATTGATTTTCAGAAAGTGTGACTTAAGGCTTTTAGACTTTATATAAGGCATTGATACTGTGCAAGTCAAGCTAGAAATAATGTTCATTTACATACTAGAAAATGTAATACAGTAATAATGCAAGGGCATATCAACATGGTGGCATCTGGGAGATGTTCATTTAGGGAAATTATCCCTAAAAAGTAAATGGTGTTACTCATATCCAGTACCATTTTCCTGGAACGAGCTTGTTTGCTACCTACTGTGTTTGTGCATGTGTGAGAAAGAGATGTAGTTTCACTCTCAGCCAGCAGATGGCACTGTTTTAGAGACTCGCGGACATTAGACATATATATAGATAATATTCCTAGTTTTTGGGTGGCTTGTGACCACACTAAGTTAACTAATATTAATAAACAATGGAGATTTAGTTCATGTATTGATCAATGCATTTAAGCCTGCAGCCCCCTTCACGGGACCCCACCTTTCTGCAGGTCCTAACACTATTGCTCAAAATAAGCCATCACATTAGTGATTAGTTAGTTATGTTATCTGATCTAATGCTCAGAGCAACTATGCTTTTAAAGGTGAAGCAATTACCAACACACCTGTTGCAAAGCATCTAGGGAAATAGTTAACATTAACTATGAAAAATAAGTTAAAACAGGGTACATGAGAGAATGTGGCCACACAGTATCTAGTGTAAACATACCACATCTGCGGGGTTGTACACATGCACAGGGACGCTGTTAACTTTTTTATATACTGTTAACTCCTAGAGCTAGGGTAGCCAACTCCAGTCCTCGAGAGCTACCAACAGTGAATGTTTTCCAGATCTCCTCACAGAATCACAAGTGAAGTAATTAGTTCCACATCTTTTAAAATGTACCAGTGAGTAATGAGTGCACCTTTGCAGCAGCTAGGTTGTCTGGAAAATGTGAACTGTTGGTAGCTCTCGAGGACTGGAGTTGGCTACCACTGGGCTAGATGCACTAAGGGCCTTATTCTAGTTAACTCTTAGAGGCAAATTCCTTCTTAGCTGGACAAAACCATGTGCACTGCAGGTGGGGCAGATGTAACATGTGCATAGAGAATTAGATTTGGGTGGATTTCCTTTAAAGTGAGATCTATATTGCATTGTAAAAATAAAGCAGTCAGTATTTTCCCTGCACAGAAACAAAATAACTCACCCAAAGCTAAATCTCTCTGCACATGTTACATCTGCGACCCCTGCAGTGCACATGGTTTTGTCCAGCTAAGAAGGAATTTGCCTCTAAGAGTGAACTAGAATAAGGCCCTTAGGGGTAGATTTACTAAGTTCGGTGAAGTGATAAACTGTCTAGTTTTTATCACCGGCCAATCAGCTCCTACCTATAATTTTTTATACCAAGCCTGTAACTTCACAGGTAGGAGCTAATTGGCCGGTGATAAAAACCAGACAGTTTATCACTTCTCAGTGGCAAACGCAGGATTTTTAGAGGGGGGTTTCCAAATATAATCCAAAGTCTCCCACTCTGGAATAAGTCCGGGAGTCTGGGGGAGTGGTAACAGCCCTGAAAATTGATCTTTTTATACACTGGATACTGTATATAATACAGTATTACTATTTAACAGTACAGATGGTCTATAGTCAGAGGTTAAAGTGAGGGGGAATGGGGTGGAACAGAGGGGCAGATTTATTAAGCTCGGTGAAGTGATAAACTGTCTGGTTTTTATCACCGGCCAATCAGCTCCTACAGATAGAGCGGTCTAATCTTTGCAAGGGATGGCGGAAGATTCGCCATCCGCCATCCCCCACCATCCGCCGTAAGGGGGCGCGTGTGCACGAGATGCGCACGCGCCACCTTACAACGGGGCTCCCCTCGGGTCCCCGCCGCCTCGCCGACGGTCGCCCCGGGTCCCCGCCGCCTTGCCGCCCCCCCCCCCCCAACCCTGTCCGTCTCCCTGAAGCGGAGACGGGCAGGTTTCCAGTCCCCCCGCCGTCGGGAAACCGAGACGCGCGTGCGTGTGAGACGTCCGCGCGTCTCAGTCAGATGGAGCGCCTCTCCGCTGGCGATTGCCAGCGGACAGATTCTGGGGCTGGCGGGTCAAGAGCGAGAGGTGCTCCATCTGTACCTGTCATTTTTCAAACCAAGCCTGTAACTTCACAGGAGCTGATTGGCCGGTGATAAAAACCAGACACGTTATCACTTCACCGAGCTTAATAAATCTACCCATGAGTTCCACCACCTCTAATGGTGAGGTGGAAAATTTTAACCTCCACATTCGCCCTGCACAGTAATTCTCACAGAAAAGCATTCTAGTTTGCAGGGGGATGCCAAAATCCCTACCACTTGTCCTGTCTCTGCCTAAGTGGGGGAGGGGGTAATTAGGTAGCACAGAGAAATGAGTTCCCCCACCTCTGCATAACCACTTGCCAAGAGGAGGGGGTTTTCCGGGCAACCAGAAACCCCCGCTGCGTTTGCCTATGGAGCTTAATAAATCTGCCCTTTAGTATCAAAAAGTGATAAAATAGAGAGTGATAAACAACCAACCAATCAGCTCCAGTCAGACATTTTTCAAACACAGTCTGTGATATGGCAGGTATGAGCTGATTGGCTGGCTGTTTATCACTCTCCATTTTATCACTTTTTGAAGCTTAGTGCATCTGGCCTATCAAATATTCCGAGGATTTCGGTGAGGATCCCTGTTGTACTTAATGCAGCTGGCTGCTGTGGAACCTCTGAGACCTCCCCCACACTTTCCCTAGAGGCATACTTCCCTACTTTGGGGCCTAAGAAGACTTACACCAGCCCTTGTGGCACCACAAGTGCCACAATGACCTGGCACTGCTCAGCGCTGCACACCCCCATTACACCGTCACCCATGAAGGTCTCCACCCCTGGGACCCCTCCATCTTCCTAGCTGCACCCATTAAATACAGCACCCCTATTGCCGGCTAAATGCAGACTCCCCAAGTCTCCCCATAGAGTCACACAGCCTCCCGTCTACATTTAGAAGCTCAACTCCACTCTAGCGCATTGCCGTGCCCTATCATGACTGCGGCGCCCAGTAGGCAGCTGCCCAGGGTGCCGGGATCTCGGGGGGGGCGCTAAAGTCTGCCTATCAAATATTCGAGGATTTCTGTGGAGGATCCCTGTTGTACTTAATGCAGCTGGCTGCTGTGGAACCTCTGAGACCTCCCCCACACTTTCCCTAGAGGCATACTTCCCTACTTTGGTGCCTAAGAAGGCTTACACCGGCCCTTGTGGCACCACAAGTGCCACAATGACCTGGCACTGCTCAGCACTGCACACCCCCATTACACCGTCACCCATGAAGGTCTCCACCCCTGGGATCCCTCCATCTCCCTAGCTGCAACCATTAAATACGGCACACCTATTGCCGGCTAAATGCAGACTCCCCAAGTCTCCCCATAGAGTCACACAGCCTCCCGTCTACATTTAGAAGCTCAACTCCACTCTAGCGCATTGCCGGGCCCTATCATGACTGCTGCCCAGGGTGCCGGGATCTCGGGGGCGCTAAAGTCTGCCTATAAAATATTCAAGGATTTCTGTGGAGGATCCCTGTTGTACTTAATGCAGCTGGCTGCTGTGGAACCTCTGAGACCTCCCCCACACTTTCCCTAGAGGCATACTTCCCTACTTTGGTGCCTAAGAAGGCTTACACCGGCCCTTGTGGCACCACAAGTGCCACAATGACCTGGCACTGCTCAGCACTGCACACCCCCATTACACCGTCACCCATGAAGGTCTCCACCCCTGGGATCCCTCCATCTCCCTAGCTGCAACCATTAAATACGGCACACCTATTGCCGGCTAAATGCAGACTCCCCAAGTCTCCCCATAGAGTCACACAGCCTCCCGTCTACATTTAGAAGCTCAACTCCACTCTAGCGCATTGCCGGGCCCTATCATGACTGCTGCCCAGGGTGCCGGGATCTCGGGGGCGCTAAAGTCTGCCTATCAAATATTCAAGGATTTCTGTGGAGGATCCCTGTTGTACTTAATGCAGCTGGCTGCTGTGGAACCTCTGAGACCTCCCCCACACTTACCCTAGAGGCATACTTCCCTACTTTGGTGCCTAAGAAGACTTACACCGGCCCTTTTGGCAGCACAAGTACCACAATGACCTGGCACTGCTTAGCGCTGCACACCCCCATTACACCCATTACACAGGGGTGCAGTATTTTATGGGTGCAGCTAGGGAGATGGAGGGATACCAGGGGTGGAGACCTTCACGGGTGACGATGTAATGGGGGTGTGCAGCGCTGAGCAGTGCCAGTGTGGTGCCCCAAGACTTCTCTGCAGTGCAGGGGTTAACGCACGGGACGTTAGGGGTTAACCCTGCACCCAGAGCTTCGCGCCCAAAGTGTGTGATGGGCGGAGAGAGTAGGAGGCAACAGGGGCTGGCGAGCGGAAAGGAGCGGTGACTGCCCAGAAGGAGGAGAGAACAGCAGCGCGCCGGGACAGCGTGGGTGAAGAGGGAGACCCGACGGCGGCGCCAGAGGGAGAGCAGAAGCGGAGGAGAAGCCGGCCGGGACCCGCGAGTGAACAGAGTGACGGGAGACCAGCCGCGGAGTCCCAGCGTCGGCCGCGTCACAGAGCCGACGACACAGAGGAGGATGGCGACATCTGGACGTTAGAAAGGGAACAGTGCCATCTTGTGGCCGCCCTTGTAAGTTGCATGCCGTAAGCCTTATTCTCCGGAACTCTCTGGGACATTGGTATTCTGTCAGGGACTCAATACCAGGATGGACTGACATATATTACAGGTTACACTATTGTGGGTGACCCCGGGGAATCGTATTGGTATGCAAACCATGTCGGCGTGTTGGGTGATTTGATAAATGTTTACTGTTACCTTTATGTACTGTGAAGTTTAGTTGAAGGGTGAAGTGTATAGCGCACTTCTGAGTTAACAGTACGGGCGCGGTGTGGCGATCCATTAGTCATAATAAAGCGGGGGTGTTTCGCCCCATAGCACACCGGCCGGTATTCGTAACGTAAGAAATGCCCGAGGCCAGCTCGGACTTGGGGGAGTGAACCTACCCCAAACTAGTAATGTTGCCAATACTGCTGGCCAGGTTGGAGTCAGTCGATACTGTGCACTAATTAGCCAGAGAGATAGTGTATGGTAGTACTTATGTTTATTTGGTGTCCAGTGATAACCGCTACTTGAATAATTATTGTTGTGTACTGCTGTGTTTTCACGTTTGCACTATTGTGGCTCGAGAGGGTCGGTGGGTAACGTTTACCTCCATCCCTGCAATAAACCTGAGTTAATCCATCGACAAGTGTCCCTTTCATTGAAGAGTCGTCTACTTCCCACCCGGAAAACAAGAGATCCGACGGACCTGGAGCGCCCCGAAGACGCGAGGTAAGAGGCGAATTCCACCCTTATATTCCGGTGCACCACACCAGGTCATTGTGGCACTTGTGGTGCCACAAGGGCCGGTGTAAGTCTTCTTAGGCACCAAAGTAGGGAAGTATGCCTCTAGGGAAAGTGTGGGGGAGGTCTCAGAGGTTCCACAGCAGCCAGCTGCATTAAGTACAACAGGGATCCTCCACAGAAATCCTCGAATATTTGATAGGCAGACTTTAGCGCCCCCCGAGATCCCGGCACCCTGAGCAGCTGCCTATTGGGCGCCGCAGTCATGATAGGGCCCGGCAATGCGCTAGAGTGGGGCTGAGCGTCTAAATGTAGACGGGAGGCTGTGTGACTCTATGGGGAGACTTGGGGAGACTTGGGGAGTCTGCATTTAGCCGGGAATAAGGGTGCCGTGTTTATTGGGTGCAGCTAGGGAGATGGAGGGATCCCAGGGGTGGAGACCTTCATGGGTGTGGGTTTAATGGGGGTATGCAGCGCTGAGCAGTGCCATGTCATTCTGGCACTTGTAGTGCCACGTCAGATGATTAGTGCAGAGTATTGAGAGTGGCAGGGTGTCATTACAGTCATGAATAGGTGCTACAAGAGTGCAGTAAGATGTTAACCTATTAACGGTCGACCTTTTGTACGGCGACCTAAATGCGCTCGACTTGTAAACGGTCGACCTTGCACTTGTCGACGAAATAGCGGTCGATCTAATGCGGTTCGATGTTACGTGTGTCGACCTAGTTGTTGTCGATGTAAGAGCGGTCGATGTATTGTATGGTCGGTGTTCTATGATTGCCGATCATGTTAATGTCGAACTTATGTTACATTTGACCTATAAGGTTTCGATGTAATGTAAGTGTCGACCTTTACAGTGTCTGTGAAGTGGTGGCGACCTAAGTTCGTTGGATCTTCCTGTGATCGACCAAATGACCGTATACCCTATATTTAGGACTAGGGTTGGCTGTACACTATCTACAGAATACTGTAGTACAGCTTGCTGGACGCAGCACTATTGCATAAAAGTCTTATACTGAATATTGTAATAGAATTACAGTATACTGTTTATTAGTGAACTCAGTGGCTGTTTATTAGGAGCGTCAGAGACTAGGCTTGCAAGGGATAATAAAGTTCCTGTGCCTCATGCACGCACTGCAGCACAAATTTTACGCATGCGCAAATGAGGTTTTCATCTGGTGGTTAATCTGTGGTATTGCACGCCACGGCAAATCGCCAAGCTTGTAAAAGATATTGCGAATGCCGAGCGCCACGGCCGCCATGGCGGCCATGGCGGAAAAATCGCCATAGGCTGCAAAGATAAGACCCGATACATCTGTAGATGGACAAAACCATTTTCACTGCAGGTGGGGCAGATGTTACTTGTGCAGAGAGAATTACATTTGGGTGGGGTTTTACTGCAAAGTGAGATCTACAGTTCTGGCCAGGTACATCGTGGTTTACAACGCGCTTTTGAGGGCTCTGACTCGCGAGTTGCAGATCGCGTTATGTCCTGCGTTATGTACCACGCCATGCAATACATAGTTTAACCACTGGGTGACTAATGCTCCACGTTAAGACTTTACGCTACGGATTTTTGCTAACCAGCCACTTTTCACTAGGGATTTTGTCCTTACTTTACGGACAGAGTATTGTAGTGTAAAAATAAAGCAGCCAGTATTTACCCTGCACAGAAACAAAATAACTCACCCAAATCGAATTCTCTCTGCACATTATACATATGCCCCCCCTGCAGTGCAAATGGTTTTGTCCATCTAAGAAGGATTTTGTCAGAAAGAGTGAACTAGAATAAGGCCCAATGAGAGAGTCCTGCTTTGGAAGCAATTAATCAAAAGGAGTGAAAGGAGAGAGAACAGAGTCTTTGCCTTATGATGGTGCCAATGTAGTAACAATAAAACAGTCAAAGTCAAAGACCAGCGGTTCTCAAACTGTGGGTCCTGACCCCAAAGTGGGTCCCGACCTTCTCACCATGGGGTCGTGACTCCATGTTACTGACATGTCAGGCTGAGACTGGAAAATCTGTTGAATTGTCTGTTATTTTAGACTCCTCCCATCATTTTGTGCCTCCACAATGCTGCCATATATGTGCTGTTTGCTGAACACACATGTGACATGATCACCTTCTGCAGTAACTTGATGGGGTCCTGTAATTTTTTTATTGTCTGATGGGGGTCCCAGTCAAAATAGTTTGAGGACCCCTGATCTAGACTCAATACACCATGCAGTGTGAAACGCTTGAAATAGGATACTGTAATTTGTGTGCCTGTTACCAGCCCATCAAAATGATGGAACATAATGTTAGTGCTGGCGGATGTTAGCACCTGAACAGAGCAACACTTGACTTGCTCTGTTGGGTTCATTCAGTGGCCAACAGTGCACAAAACACCTTTCGCCAATAGAGGTGAGGAGCAGCGTTACCCTTTTATTACATAGGATTGTGAATATGGAGCAGAACTTGGAGAAAGCCCTGCTCAATGCTGAAAGGTTTTATTGTGTGCTATTAGGCCTATGACCAAATACATTGCAAGCGACAAAGTCTAAATGTCTTTGCCTGCACAGTCTTTTTATTCTAGTCTATGAGCTTTTGGCTAACTTTCTGTACAATTTTGCCTATATGGTCAAAATTGTAAGCCAAAATTGCACCATGTTTACACAGTCAAACCTTAAATTCCAGTGTAAAAATAAAGCAGCCAGTATTTATCCTGCACAGAAACAGTGCAGCATGATTTTGCCCATTCTCAGATCAAATTTGTCCTGTGATCAGATCTGAATAAGGCCCAGTGTTCCTGCTTTTCAAAATTGCACTGGTCTTTACTCTCTGTAAATCATATGGATACAGCTGTTTCCCCATGTTTAAGGCAGAATGTAGTATCACAGCTTTTAATAAAAGCCATAAAGCAGTAAATATTTAAGATATCGGGTGAAATTTAATAGTCGCTCCATTGGCGGATTCAGGGGGGGGGGGGCACCCGAGCACGTGCCCCTGTCATTTTTTATAGCTGAGGACCAGGGCTTTCCAACGAGCAAAGCTGTAACGTTTTTCCCCATAGGATAATATGGGACCCGTTAATTCCAACCCCCACCCAGTTCCGACGGCTGCCAGTTACCCCCCTGGCATTACAGAAGTTTGCGGTTGATCTCATTCAATTCCAAATCGATGGGCCTGTAATATGATACCAGGCTGGCCCATATCGCCCAATCGGTTCCAGAGATATTGCGGATAAACCGATTTTTTTATTTTTGAAATGTAATTTCATGGCTGTTCATGTTCTTTGAGGGCAGATTACTCTGGAACCAAACATTCCAGTTTCACTGGACCAAAATCATTCAAAGCCCACTCAAAAGTTCTTCAATATGATACATGTGTCATGTAAATGGGTCAGTTGGTTCCAAAGATATAACCGGTTAAATGAGATAACTAGTTAAAGGGGGGGGAGGGTTGGTTTTCTCTCCCCCTCACATGAGAAAATGCAAGGAATAGGCTGGTGTAAAAGGGGCCAACCCGGGAATGCATTTTCTGGTGTGAAATGGGTATTATTTCAAAAAGCCGGGACCTGCAGTGCTCTGAATACAGCCAGGCTCTGCCACTGTCAGTGGCTATCACTTCTGCCTGGCGGCGGCTGTCCCCCACTTACTGCGAGCATGTATTCCCCCTTGGCAATAAACGTGTAATCCCACATGGCAATGAGCATGGAACCTCTGGCAATGAGCATGGAACCCTTGGCAATGAGCATGTACATAAGAAGCACTTATGTAGCATAATTTTAAATAGGCATTATGGTGTTTGGCATAATACATAATGGACATAATGGCGTGTAATTTAACGTGTAATGGACATTATGGTGTAAATGTTTAATGCGCGCCTTTGGCAGACAAGGTCCCTGTTTCTAAGGGACATTGTGTGGCATTATGTGAATTCTGGCTCAATCCATGTGGCATTATGTGAATTTTGGCTCAATCCATGTGGCATTATGTGAATTTTGGCTCTATCCGTGTGGCATTATGTGAATTTTAGCTCAATCCGTGTGGCATTATGTGAATTTTAGCTCAATCCGTGTGGCATTATGTGAATTTTGGCTCAATCCGTATGGCATTTTATGAATTTTGTCTCAGTCCGTGTGGCATTATGTGAATTTTGGCTCAATCCATGTGGCATTATGTGAATTTTGACACAATCCATGTGGCATTATGTGAATTTTGTCTCAATCCGTGTGTTATTATGTGAATTTTGGCTCAATTCGTGTGGCATTATGGGAATTTTGACACAATCCATGTGGCATTATGTGAATTTTGGCTCAATCCATGTGGCATGTGAATTTTGGCTCATTCCATTTGGCATCATGTGTAAGGGGCAAGTATAATGGGGTCTAGTATTTTGTTGCATAATGTGTAGAAGTTGTATATGGTGTGGTACACTACACTCAAGGACACGCCCCTTGTTGATTGGCCACACCCCCTTTCCCGGAGCGCGCCTTCGGCGCGTGCACAACTACATCCTTCACTTTTCTTGCCATGGTGGACCTACATACTTTAAATGCCAGGGCCTATTTTTAATCCCATTCCCACTCTCTCTCTGCCGCTCTCTTAGCATGTACACTGGCACCACTAACACCGCCCCTCCCCCACCCTCTTTTATCATGGTGCCCCCGCTGTCATTTTATCCTGGATCCGCCCCTGGTCGGCTCCTGATTGGCTGCTAGGCGGCCAATAGAATCATTCAGAGGAGAGCTGCCGAAGATGAAACATCTGACCCAAGGCCCCGGACCCTGCAGCCCCGGACCCAGAACCAAGGCACCAGACCCTGGACCATAGATAGGTAAGTATCAGTATGTGTGGGCTTTGGTTGTATTAAAGTTTTATTTTTCATGTGTCCGTGTGTGTGTTTATTTTACTATTTTTCATACTGTGGTACTACAAGTGCCAGCGGGCCCTTTAATACCCCGCATGCTGGGACTTGTGGTTCTCCAAGTTCCAGCCTGCGGGGGAGGATTGCTGGGACTCATAGTTCCACAGTATTAAACAATAGTTTATTCTATTTTTTTTACACTTAATCAGCCCGGTGACCACCGCTCCAGGGTCACCGGGGACAGCACAGGGGGGGGGGTCCCCACTCCCCCAGGGCACCTGGCCAGGCTGACTGGTTAGTACGGTTAATGTTTTGGCCCACAGGAACTTATATAATGTGTCCCCCGGCTGTGAAATTACCGTGCTGGCTGGTTTGGCCTGGGGCTGGTTCTTAAAATACGGGGGACCCCTAGTCATTTTGTCCCCCATATTTTGGGAACCAGCCCCGGACCTGGAGCCTGGGGCTGGTTTTAAAAAATCGGCGAACCCCTATTTGCCGGGTTTCCTGATTTTTTATTACCAGCCCCACCTCTTTCAGCCTGGCGCTGGTTACAGCTGTGGGGGGGAAACCCCACGCCGTTTTTTTAATTTATATTTCTAAATTTTTTTACACATTGCAGTCTGCACGGATCTGACTGATCTGTGCAGACTGGCTATACAAATTCGTATTAGCGGCCGTATATATGGCCGGCTAATACAAATCATTACGCCATTGGATAAATACGAATCAGTAAATACGACTGATTAGTAAATTATCCTCCGGAATACGAATGAAAATACGACTACACCAGTCGTATTCATTCGTATTAAGAATACGACTACGATTTTTTTGTATTCGTATTCTTAGTAAATTTCCCCCTAACTGTTGTTAGCTCTCGATGACTGGAGATGGCTACCCCAGCTCTAGTCTCAGTCTTGTGTCTATAACCAAATAACTAGTAATAAATCTCTCATTAGTGGTATATATCCGATTTAGAGCCAAGTTTATCCAAGAATAAATAAATTATACTCATCTTGGCTCTATATCAATAGTACGTCACTATAAAATCAATGAGCCTATTGATGTTGATTATGTAAATTGTGTCACCTCTCAGTGGTTCCTTTGTTTAAGTCCTTCGAAGTTTCAGTACACAGACTTCCAGGATGTACAAAATGTCATGTCAGTCACTCTTATAATGTTATCCAAAAACAATATGTAAGCACATGATTTCCAAAGTGATGGCTTCGGAATCTCATAGTTACAGTATATTTGTACTTCTTTGGACCCATTCTTCTTTAGGACAAAATGGCTTGGCCTTTAAGCTTGCCCTGAGTTTTATAGATATTCATCATTTATCAGTCAGCATTTCCGCTAATTGTTTCCTAGCACGGCGCCCACGATATTTAGTCGTATGGCATTGTATTCAATTTAAAATTGTATACCAATGTAAATGGCATACAATGCAATGCGATTTTAAATTGTATAAGCACCCTAATGTTTTTTTTTTGAATGTTAAATGGTCCCCCTATACGATTTTTATTGTATAAGTATGTATTGTATTTATTGTATGTGGCATTATGTGAATTTTGGCTCAATCCATGTGGCATTATGTGAATTTTGGCTCTATACGTGTGGCATTATGTTAATTTTAGCTCAATCCGTGTGGCATTATGTGAATTTTAGCTCAATCCGTGTGGCATTATGTGAATTTTGGCTTAATCCGTATGGCATTTTATGAATTTTGTCTCAGTCCGTGTGGCATTATGTGAATTTTGGCTCAATCCATGTGGCATTATGTGAATTTTGACACAATCCATGTGGCATTATGTGAATTTTGTCTCAATCCGTGTGTTATTATGTGAATTTTGGCTCAATTCGTGTGGCATTATGGGAATTTTGACACAATCCATGTGGCATTATGTGAATTTTGGCTCAATCCATGTGGCATGTGAATTTTGGCTCATTCCATTTGGCATCATGTGTAAGGGGCAAGTTTAATGGGGTCTAGTATTTTGTTGCATAATGTGTAGAAGTTGTATATGGTGTGGTACACTACACTCAAGGACACGCCCCTTGTTGATTGGCCACACCCCCTTTCCCGGAGCACGCCTTCGGCGCGTGCACAACTACATCCTTCACTTTTCTTGCCATGGTGGACCTACATACTTTAAATGCCAGGGCCTATTTTTAATCCCATTCCCACTCTCTCTCTGCCGCTCTCTTAGCATGTACACTGGCACCACTAACACCGCCCCTCCCCCACCCTCTTTTAACATGGTGCCCCCGCTGTAATTTTATCCTGGATCCGCCCCTGGTCGGCTCCTGATTGATTTTCATGTGTCCGTGTGTGTGTTTATTTTACTATTTTTCATACTGTGGTACTACAAGTGCCAGCGGGCCCTTTAATACCCCGCATGCTGGGACTTGTGGTTCTCCAAGTTCCAGCCTGCGGGGGAGGATTGCTGGGACTCATAGTTCCACAGTATTAAACAATAGTTTATTCTATTTTTTTTACACTTAATCAGCCCGGTGACCACCGCTCCAGGGTCACCGGGGACAGCACCAGGGGGGGGGGGGGGGTCCCCACTCCCCCAGGGCACCTGGCCAGGCTGACTGGTCAGTACGGTTAATGTTTTGGCCCACAGGAACTTATATAATGTGTCCCCTGGCTGTGAAATTACCGTGCTGGCTGGTTTGGCCTGGGGCTGGTTCTTAAAATACGGGGGACCCCTAGTCATTTTGTCCCCCATATTTTGGGAACCAGCCCCGGACCTGGAGCCTGGGGCTGGTTTTAAAAAATCGGCGAACCCCTATTTGCCGGGTTTCCTGATTTTTTATTACCAGCCCCACCTCTTTCAGCCTGGCGCTGGTTACAGCTGTGGGGGGGACCCCACGCCGTTTTTTTAATTTATATTTCTAAATTTTTTTACACATTGCAGTCTGCACGGATCTGACTGATCTGTGCAGACTGGCTATACAAATTCGTATTAGCGGCCGTATATATGGCCGGCTAATACAAATCATTACGCCATCGGATAAATACGAATCAGTAAATACGACTGATTAGTAAATTATCCTCCGGAATACGAATGAAAATACGACTACACCAGTCGTATTCATTCGTATTAAGAATACGACTACGATTTTTTTGTATTCGTATTCTTAGTAAATTTCCCCCTAACTGTTGTTAGCTCTCGATGACTGGAGATGGCTACCCCAGCTCTAGTCTCAGTCTTGTGTCTATAACCAAATAACTAGTAATAAATCTCTCATTAGTGGTATATATCCGATTTAGAGCCAAGTTTATCCAAGAATAAATAAATTATACTCATCTTGGCTCTATATCAATAGTACGTCACTATAAAATCAATGAGCCTATTGATGTTGATTATGTAAATTGTGTCACCTCTCAGTGGTTCCTTTGTTTAAGTCCTTCGAAGTTTCAGTACACAGACTTCCAGGATGTACAAAATGTCATGTCAGTCACTCTTATAATGTCATCCAAAAACAATATGTAAGCACATGATTTCCAAAGTGATGGCTTCGGAATCTCATAGTTACAGTATATTTGTACTTCTTTGGACCCATTATTCTTTAGGACAAAATGGCTTGGCCTTTATGCTTGCCCTGAGTTTTATAGATATTCAGCATTTATCAGTCAGCATTTCCGGTAATTGTTTCCTAGCACAGCGCCCACGATATTTAGTCGTATGGCATTGTATTCAATTTAAAATTGTATACCAATGTAAATGGCATACAATGCAATGCGATTTTAAATTGTATAAGCACCCTAATGTTTTTTTTTTGAATGTTAAATGGTCCCCCTATACGATTTTTATTGTATAAGCACCTTAATAGGTGCTTACAATGTTAAATGCACCCCCACTATCAACGCCAACCCGAAGTGTGTCGAGGGGCGGCGGTACGCGTCCTTCGACCTTTTCATACCCCCACTATCCACGCCGCCCCTCGCAGTGAGCCCGCGAGGGCCGGCGGTACGCGTCCTCCGACCTTTTCATACCCCCACTATCCACGACGGCGTGGAGTTGACTTCATATAGTGTGGCGAGCGCAGCGAGCCACTGAGCCTGAAGCGTGGCGAGTGCAGAGAGCCCCGTGAGGGGACGCGCATTACTTCACATGTATTCCGCGGCCCCTCGCCACGTTTTGGGCTCGGTGGCTCGCTGCGCTCGCCACACTATATAAAATATACTCCACGCCGACGTGGATAGTGGGGGTATGAAAAGGTCGGAGGACGCGTACTGCCGCCCCTCGCGGCTCGCTACGCTTCGGGTTGGCATTGATAGTACGGGTGGCGTGGGGGTGCTTTTAACATTGTAAGCACCTATTACGGTGCTTATACAATTATTTATCTTATAGGGGGCACATTTAACATTGAAAACACCCATTAGGGTGCTTATACAATTTAAAATCATATACCATTGTATATGCCATACAGCGGCATACAATTCGATGGTATACAATTTAAAATAGTATAACACTAGCTAACCGCATCGCATACCATCGTATGCCTTATGGTATGCGATGCGATGGGCGCCGTGCTAGGAAACAAGTACCGCATTTCCAACAGAATGGACAGGACTTTCTATGTTTCTACACTAGACATACATTCAATACCATTATTCAAATAGGCATTTGTGTTAATTTTCCCAAATTAAACCTATATTGACCCTTTTTTAATTATTCTATTTTATAATATTTCTTGAATATATTTCCTAAAATAAATATTTGTCATTTATATTGTATACAGGGCCAGCTCTACAATTAGGCAGCTGCATAGGGTTCTAAAAATGGAAGGTGCTACCGAGTCTGCCTATTAAGAATAATTGGATTGTTAAATCATCTGCACTCCTATGAATATAATAATAAGCAGCTCTCTAATATATTTAAATTTGGTGTAATCAGCGCTTGCATTACACCAAATTTAAACAAAATTAAGGATGTCTATGAGAAAGAATTCTTTCTTGTACTTAAAGCAGATGGTGGCTGTGGAACTTCTAAGATGCCACCTTCACTGGAAAGTGGGTATTGGTGGCAGAATAGAGTTGGGGGTGTGCCGTAGGTTGAAGTTTTGCCTAGGGTCAGGGCCGGCAACAGAAATCTTTGGGCCCTGTAGACTGATATTTCTGGAGCCCCCCGACGTAATCCCAACCCACACAACCCTCTTCTGCAGTGTCAGATTAAGGTCTAAATGGGCCTGGAGCTGAAAATGATCAAGGGCCTATTATGCACAATAATAGGGGTTCTGGCCAGCACCTACTAATGTGTGGGGCGTGTTCAGGTTGGGTGGTCTGCTCATGGGTGTGTCTCTATTTGTGTAAATACTTTCAACTAAATATAAATAATTATAATAATATAATATATATAATGTGTGTGTGTGTGTGTGTGCTGGAAAAGGCACACTAAAGCCAAAGTGTGCAATGGAATATAATATATAATATATATATATAGAGAGGGAGAGAGTTTGTAGTCGGCCTGGCACTCCCTCAACGATATGCAGCTTACCCTGGTGCCCTCCGGGTCAGATAGGTAGAAGCAAAGGAAAACAAACAGCGGCACTCTTGTAGGGATTTTCAAACAGGTGTATTCAGTAGAAAAGCATACCAACGTTTCTGGGTACAAGTGCATTAAAATGTATTTATTCCAATTGAGAAAGCCCCTTCGGTGAAACGTACATTTTGGAATAAACAGACTCCCGCTGTGCACGAGCGGGAGTTCCGTTCATCTAACAGTCTGACGATTCCTGCCTGAGTCCCCGTACTGCGGCCACCATGAGAACCTATTGGCAGATACACCCGCTATCTCCTGCGGGACCCTTTCATTTCCAGCTCATAATTCAGTGTCCCCGAGAGAACACGCTGGAAGTCCCGGTTTGCTTATATGCGGCTCCTCCAACAAACTTGTGCTGCGATATCTGATTGTCTCAGAGCCGGCTCGAGCCACTTCTAGAAGCAGCGTGTCCTGTCACTCAGTACCTTGAGTCCCGATCCGTAAGTAAGCAGTACCATAACTTGGTCTGCTTTATTATTTCTCACAGCAACTTTTATTGTGTTAATACCTGCAGCACTCTTCAGTGCTAAGTTATGCCAGCACTTCATTATATTATTGAATATCAGACCTCACTGTCTCTATACCTGTCTGAACCTTTTTCATTACTATTATTTTTATTTGTCCTTAAACTCTGGTGATATCTCATGGTGCCATTAATGCGCTTTTCCTACAATGTCATTTAGATAACAGGACAGACACCTAAAAGCACTGATAACCACCATTGAGGCTACTATTGTTTTTTCATTGGTTACACTGACTATGTAAAATCGCTCATCCCCTGTTCACTACAAAGGAATCCCTCCTTTTGTACACAAGGGACAGCAGAATTTCCCGAAGGGATCCAGTGAACCCACTTTACTATATCCTTTGCTATCCCCTCCTGCTCTGGGGTTCTCTCATTCCCGCAAGTTCCACCCTCTGACGCTGCTCTGTTTCGACATCAGGGCAAAGAGGTTACCCGCGGCAACAGCAGAAACCCAGAGTTCGCTCAACTACGCATTCACTAAATCATTGGGGTACATGCGTAGGTAGCAGCCACCCAGGGTGTCCATTCAACAAGTATCTGCTATTCATTACCATTCTTATTTCTAAAAAGAAAGTGCCATCCAGAGAGGTCATAGGCTTTGCTTAATCTGCAGACACGATCTGCCACATTATAGAATTCTCTTAACATTTTTGATACAAAGGGAAGTGCAATTGAAAAAGTATATACTGTTTGCTACATTATTGACACTATTTTTTTGTTTGCTGTACAAGAAAGACTCAGACAATCGCCTAATTGAGTGTGTGATGCTTATGTACCTAAAGGGAAATGATTACTGCAGCAATTATCATTGATATATTCCCTATTTCATGAGCCTATCCTCACACTAATATTGTGCCTAATTCCAGACTGTTAGAATTGTATCTAGACCAGGATAAAATCTACTGCATAATTTTATTCTGATATCCTGGGGTACAACATATTTAGGAAGCCCAAATATTTCACTGCTTTCCTGTAAAAATTGTAAATTTGACATCAAAGTACAAACATTTTTGTTGTTATCGTCATGTTTGTCTATCTGCATATTCTTTGTTGATTGTATCACATTCCTCACTTATTTGAGGAACTTTTTAATATATATCTAATAAAAGTAAATTTTAATTACCATGAAGGCTTGTGCCCCACCCAGGGAGACTTCTATATATCCTCTCTTGGATATATCTCTTTCCATGTACTTACCCTACTCCCAGGGAGCACCTCCTCAACCACATTATATATAAATTTGTTGTTTGGAGTTAGCCTTTTCTCACCGTGGTCATACTGCCCAGTGCCCTAGAACCCATCCCCTATCCCCCAATGTTCCCTTTGTTTTGCAATACATTCAGACCGATTATTAAGAACTGTAATAACATTATTTGGACAATATCAGTGCCAGATTTAATGGGGGAAATAATGATGTGGTCATTTTTACTGGTTTGCCTTGTCTCACTTCCCCCTAGTTCTATAATGCAATGACTAATAGATACCTCGCTGAAGATAATCATGTTGTCATTTTCCAAAATCTGAAGAACATGTGGGCTTTTTTGTTTTTAGTTTCACAATTTATCCCCCCACCCCCCCCCCCAAAAAAAAATAGACTGGATGAATGAGGTGGAGAACACCCCCTGGTCACAGTCCCGCAGGGACTTCAGCTCCTGTAGAAATAGAAAAAATGTGAATAAAACCAGCGCTGAGTTGCAATGGGAGAGTTCAATTTGAAATGGCAGACAGCATAAATCCTACTTCTGAACGTCCCAAAGATGTATGCAGGTGGCAGTAACTTGAAAAGCAGGTGGGATCAGGGATGTCCCCTAACGACAGACACTTACTTTCAAGTTCTGACCCGCATGCACGTAACAGTATCTGTATAACTTCAAGAATCCCCACGTCTGTACACAGGAAATTGGAATCAGACTTACTTTAGCTTTCTGTCACGAGTGCACGTAACAGGTTCTTTACATCAAACGCTCCACTTCTCTGAAGGTAAAAAACGATTTATTCTCCAGACATACAGGTAAAAGCGGGGGTAATGTACACGGGAACAGGTAGAGTGAAGAGAAGGACACACGGGACGGATGTCAGATGAGCCGGCGGGCAGCGCTGCAGACGCTGCGGCTTCAGTCCTCTGATCTGTGTCTCTGTTCTTCCTTCAATGGGGTCGCATCAACGCGTTTCGGAAGAGGTTTTCCTTTATCAAGATATGCCGCTATCCTTCCCGGGCTTCTTTTAAAGGGAGGCTCGTTGATCACATGATGTTTGTCGACCAATAAGCGAAACCTAGCCCGGCTTGTATTATTGCACACAACTACCTACTCATTAACATACTGGGTACAATTTTAACAGGCAGGTGAAGTTAATACAATGATAAAAAGATAAAAAATCCTAAAATCTAAGTTTAATACATATTACAGGTATCAAAAACACTAAAATATAATAAGAAAAGAGCATCAAACACCATTTCATTATATATCACCTAACTCTCTACAAGCCGGTATTTAAATAAACTTGCCAGGCATTGGAGATAGGGAAAACAAAGACAGAGAAAAGCACATGATTAGTATAAAACTATAAAATAGACATCATAAAAACCATTTACATTCAAAGTCTAAGTTAAGACCGCTAGGGGAGAGTGTTCTGAGATCAAAAATCGTTCTCATCTCTAATCTCGCCAGATCACTCTCCGCATTGCGTGTCCTCCAGTTTTTATTACACAGTTTTATACCACAGAAGGATTTGAGGTATTTTATGTCACAAGTATGCTTCTCCTTAAAGTGCATCGACACGCTATGTAGATCGTACCCTTTTTTTATGTTGCGGGTATGCTCGGTTAACCTCTCCTTTAGCATACGACCAGTGCGACCTACATATTGTAACCCGCATACACACTCTAAAAGGTATACTACGTTCTTTGACCCACAGGTGATGAAGTCTTTAATTTCATATTCCATGTTAGTAACATTGGATCTATAACTGGTTATTTTACTTTCAGTTTTGCAGGCTTTGCAAATATTGCATTGCCCGCATCTGTAGAATCCCTTAGAAGTAATGCGGGAGGGCCTTTTGTCTATAGGTATAGCACTTTTGACCAGTAGGCTTTTAAGATTGTCCGCTCTTTTGTATACAAATCTAGGTTTTTCACCCAAAAATTCTTTAAGGACAGGGTCTCTAGTAAGTATTCCCCAATGCTTCTTAATTATTTTTTCCACTGTGTGGTGTTGCGACGAGAATTTTGTAATAAATAAAATTTCTTCATTTGCTTTGTTGCTCACAGGTTCTTTATTCTTTAATGTCTCTGCTCTGTCTAAATTGGTACATTTATCCAGAGCCCTGTTGACAGCTTGAAGATCGTAGCCCTTTTCTATAAAATCTTTTTTCATCTCTAACGCTTGTGCCTCAAAGACATCTATATCGCTGCAGTTCCTCCTTAGCCTCTCAAACTGGCTATTGGGGATACTGCGGATCCAATTAGCGTGGTGGTTACTTTCAAACCCTATGTATGCATTACAATCTGTTGGTTTGATGTAATTCTTTGTTTTGATTTGGTCCCTATCCACATAAATTGTGAGGTCCAGAAAATTGACCTCAATATTGCTCACTGTAAACGTAAGTTCTACATTGAGTTTATTGTCATTAAGATAGTCACAAAACAAAGTAAGAGATGCGTCATCACCGCTCCAGATGAACAAGACGTCATCTATGTAGCGGGTCCAGAGGACCAAACTGGCACCCCAGGTATGTCCTGCCCACACTGATTGGTCTTCCCAGTGGGCTAGGAACAGATTTGCATACCCTGGTGCCAGTTTGGCCCCCATCGCTGTCCCCGCCACCTGAAGATAATGTTCACCAGAGTACCAAAAGAAGTTATTACTTAATACCATATTCGTACCATCAAGAATTAAATTTTTTTCCTTCTCCTGTATGTTGTTTAACGTAAGGTGGGAGTTTAAGGCTTCTAAACCATCTTGGTGCTGGATAATCGTATATAGAGCCTTAACATCGGCCGTTATCAACCGATAGTGTGCTTCCCATTTAACCTCATTAATTTTGTTAATTACCGCTATGGTGTCTTTTGCGTATGATCTGGTTTTTTTCACCATGGGCTGAATTCTGTAGTCAAGAAAGCTGGACAAGTTGGCTGTTACCGACCCTATGCTAGCCACAATGGGTCTGCCCGGAGGTTTGGTAATAGACTTGTGCACTTTCGGAAGCACATAAAGGACAGGAGTAGATGGGTTTTCTACTAATAGGAAGTCTACTTCTTTTTCAGAAATAACTCCCTCTGTCATGTATAGGTTAACAAAAACCTCCATTTTCTTTTGGATTCCTGGGGTAGGATCACTACGGAGTTTTTTATAGGTGTTTTTGTCCATAAGTTGGCGCATGACTTCTGAGTGATAATCATTTCTATTGAGAATTACTATCCCGCCGCCATTGTCGGCGGGTTTTATCACTATTTGTTGGTTGTTTTTAAGAGCATCTATAGCTAGTTTTTGGGATTTGGTGAGATTGGGGGCTTTAATGTGTTTGAAAGATGTGCGCTCCAAATCTTCTCTGACTAGTTTTTCAAAAACGTCCACATAGCAGCCCTTCTTGTGCTTAGGGAAAAAAGTCGACTTTTTTCTAAAAACTTTAATTCCCTCCGGTGGTAGTGTGGACGCTTCTACTTGTTCTTTATCTGAGAAGAATTTTTTTAAGGAGCATATCCGTATGAACCTCTGCAAATCGATGAATACATCGAATTCGCTTGCTCTACTCGATGGCGAGAATTTTAGGCCCTTTTCCAAGATTTGTTCTTCCTCTGTAGTGAGTGTGTAATCACTAAGATTGAAAATCTTGGTTTGGGTCTGTTTTATTGGCTCTATTACACTTTCAGATGCAGTATTATTTACAACCTTGGGATCTGATGTTGCTTTTAGTTTTAATTTTGATCTCTTCTTTTTAGAAAGGTTGAGCAGTTTACCTGCTCTATTCCCCCTTCTGTTTGAAACTGTATTTATCTGTGTTGGTTTATGTGGGGTCTCCTTTCTAAAAAACGCTGATTGCTGTGAGGTGCATTTTCTAGGGGATTGTTGTCCCTCGGTTTTTCCCATCTATCTATATTGCTCTTATTTTGTCTATGGGAGTAACCCTCTTCCTGGTAATCATAATTTCTCCAATTTGATCGTAGGGGCCCTCGAGGACCTAAGTTGTTTGTTTTAACAGGACGTCGATAATATTCTCTATTGGTATTAGCAGTATCTGGGATATAATTAAATTCCCTCACACTCTTGTTTCTATTTCTATATGGCAAAATGTTCTTAGCCCTTGGTGTGCGTTGGGGGTTAATGTTGCCATTATCTTTACCAATCTGTTCATCATTTTTATTTATTTCAGGTTCTATTGTAGGTGCCTTATTATTCCATTTATGTTGAGTGCCCATTTTATAGTCACTTTGGTCTCTTTGATATTTTTTAATTTTTTTGTTTTTCAATTCTCCCTCATTTTTTTCTATTTTACTGGTCATAGTTTTTTCCAATTTACTATATTCCTCACCCTTTTCAAAAGGTTTGATAAGAACATGTAAATCCTCTATTTCTCCTTCAATTCTTTTGAGATTTTTTGTTTTTTCTTTTATAATTAGTCTCATTAGGGCACCTGAGCAGTGATCTAGAATGCTAAGCCATTCTTTCTTAAAATCCTCTGTTTCCGTGGTGAAGGAGGGAAGTTTCTCAATCCTTAAACCTCTGGGTATGATATTATCTTTCAAATATCGTTCCAAAGTTGCTGTTTCCCACCAGAGTTTCCCCTCCTTCACCAGGAGCTTCTCCATTTTATGCATAATACTTTGTAGATTTTCGTCCACAAGTATTGTCTCATTTTCATCATTACCAAATAAATTGTCCATACAATCTATGCGCATTTGTCTGTGTTTAAACATTTCTGTTATACTTATGCAGCCTGTTCAGGAGTGAAGATGGAACATACAATCTAGACAAAAAACAAAATACTCCTAATCTGGCGCAGGTGTAGGTGTTAAATGAATAACGAGCAGCTGGTTAAATTCAGGGGACCATCAGCTTCCCCAGCTCAGGAACCGTAGAAATAGAAAAAATGTGAATAAAACCAGCGCTGAGTTGCAATGGGAGAGTTCAATTTGAAATGGCAGACAGCATAAATCCTACTTCTGAACGTCCCAAAGATGTATGCAGGTGGCAGTAACTTGAAAAGCAGGTGGGATCAGGGATGTCCCCTAACGACAGACACTTACTTTCAAGTTCGGACCCGCATGCACGTAACAGTATCTGTATAACTTCAAGAATCCCCACGTCTGTACACAGGAAATTGGAATCAGACTTACTTTAGCTTTCTGTCACGAGTGCACGTAACAGGTTCTTTACATCAAACGCTCCACTTCTCTGAAGGTAAAAAACGATTTATTCTCCAGACATACAGGTAAAAGTGGGGGTAATGTACACGGGAACAGGTAGAGTGAAGAGAAGGACACACGGGACGGATGTCAGATGAGCCGGCGGGCAGCGCCGCTATCCTTCCCGGGCTTCTTTTAAAGGGAGGCTCGTTGATCACATGATGTTTGTCGACCAATAAGCGAAACCTATTTTAGTGTTTTTGATAATATGTATTAAACTTAGATTTTAGGATTTTTTATCTTTTTATCATTGTATTAACTTCACCTGCCTGTTAAAATTGTACCCAGTATGTTAATGAGTAGGTAGTTGTGTGCAATAATACAAGCCGGGCTAGGTTTCGCTTATTGGTCGACAAACATCATGTGATCAACGAGCCTCCCTTTAAAAGAAGCCCGGGAAGGATAGCGGCATATCTTGATAAAGGAAAACCTCTTCCGAAACGCGTTGATGCCGACCCCATTGAAGGAAGAACAGAGACACAGATCAGAGGACTGAAGCCGCAGCGTCTGCAGCGCTGCCCGCCGGCTCATCTGACATCCGTCCCGTGTGTCCTTCTCTTCACTCTACCTGTTCCCGTGTACATTACCCCCGTTTTTACCTGTATGTCTGGAGAATAAATCGTTTTTTACCTTCAGAGAAGTGGAGCGTTTGATGTAAAGAACCTGTTACGTGCACTCGTGACAGAAAGCTAAAGTAAGTCTGATTCCAATTTCCTGTGTACAGACGTGGGGATTCTTGAAGTTATACAGATACTGTTACGTGCATGCGGGTCAGAACTTGAAAGTAAGTGTCTGTCGTTAGGGGACATCCCTGATCCCACCTGCTTTTCAAGTTACTGCCACCTGCATACATCTTTGGGACGTTCAGAAGTAGGATTTATGCTGTCTGCCATTTCAAATTGAACTCTCCCATTGCAACTCAGCGCTGGTTTTATTCACATTTTTTCTATTTCTACGGTTCCTGAGTTGGGGAAGCTGATGGTCCCCTGAATTTAACCAGCTGCTCGTTATTCATTTAACACCTACACCTGCGCCAGATTAGGAGTATTTTGTTTTTTGTCTAGATTGTATGTTCCATCTTCACTCCTGAACAGGCTGCATAAGTATAACAGAAATGTTTAAACACAGACAAATGCGCATAGATTGTATGGACAATTTATTTGGTAATGATGAAAATGAGACAATACTTGTGGACGAAAATCTACAAAGTATTATGCATAAAATGGAGAAGCTCCTGGTGAAGGAGGGGAAACTCTGGTGGGAAACAGCAACTTTGGAACGATATTTGAAAGATAATATCATACCCAGAGGTTTAAGGATTGAGAAACTTCCCTCCTTCACCAGGGAAACAGAGGATTTTAAGAAAGAATGGCTTAGCATTCTAGATCACTGCTCAGGTGCCCTAATGAGACTAATTATAAAAGAAAAAACAAAAAATCTCAAAAGAATTGAAGGAGAAATAGAGGATTTACATGTTCTTATCAAACCTTTTGAAAAGGGTGAGGAATATAGTAAATTGGAAAAAACTATGACCAGTAAAATAGAAAAAAATGAGAGAGAATTGAAAAACAAAAAAATTAAAAAATATCAAAGAGACCAAAGTGACTATAAAATGGGCACTCAACATAAATGGAATAATAAGGCACCTACAATAGAACCTGAAATAAATAAAAATGATAAACAGATTGGTAAAGATAATGGCAACATTAACCCCCAACGCACACCAAGGGCTAAGAACATTTTGCCATATAGAAATAGAAACAAGAGTGTGAGGGAATTTAATTATATCCCAGATACCGCTAATACCAATAGAGAATATTATCGACGTCCTGTTAAAACAAACAACTTAGGTCCTCGAGGGCCCCTACGATCAAATTGGAGAAATTATGATTACCAGGAAGAGGGTTACTCCCATAGACAAAATAAGAGCAATATAGATAGATGGGAAAAACCGAGGGACAACAATCCCCTAGAAAACGCACCTCACAGCAATCAGCGTTTTTTAGAAAGGAGACCCCACATAAACCAACACAGATAAATACAGTTTCAAACAGAAGGGGGAATAGAGCAGGTAAACTGCTCAACCTTTCTAAAAAGAAGAGATCAAAATTAAAACTAAAAGCAACATCAGATCCCAAGGTTGTAAATAATACTGCATCTGAAAGTGTAATAGAGCCAATAAAACAGACCCAAACCAAGATTTTCAATCTTAGTGATTACACACTCACTACAGAGGAAGAACAAATCTTGGAAAAGGGCCTAAAATTCTCGCCATCGAGTAGAGCAAGCGAATTCGATGTATTCATCGATTTGCAGAGGTTCATACGGAAATGCTCCTTAAAAAAATTCTTCTCAGATAAAGAACAAGTAGAAGCGTCCACACTACCACCGGAGGGAATTAAAGTTTTTAGAAAAAAGTCGACTTTTTTCCCTAAGCACAAGAAGGGCTGCTATGTGGACGTTTTTGAAAAACTAGTCAGAGAAGATTTGGAGCGCACATCTTTCAAACACATTAAAGCCCCCAATCTCACCAAATCCCAAAAACTAGCTATAGATGCTCTTAAAAACAACCAACAAATAGTGATAAAACCCGCCGACAAAGGCGGCGGGATAGTAATTCTCAATAGAAATGATTATCACTCAGAAGTCATGCGCCAACTTATGGACAAAAACACCTATAAAAAACTCCGTAGTGATCCTACCCCAGGAATCCAAAAGAAAATGGAGGTTTTTGTTAACCTATACATGACAGAGGGAGTTATTTCTGAAAAAGAAGTAGACTTCCTATTAGTAGAAAACCCATCTACTCCTGTCCTTTATGTGCTTCCGAAAGTGCACAAGTCTATTACCAAACCTCCGGGCAGACCCATTGTGGCTAGCATAGGGTCGGTAACAGCCAACTTGTCCAGCTTTCTTGACTACAGAATTCAGCCCATGGTGAAAAAAACCAGATCATACGCAAAAGACACCATAGCGGTAATTAACAAAATTAATGAGGTTAAATGGGAAGCACACTATCGGTTGATAACGGCCGATGTTAAGGCTCTATATACGATTATCCAGCACCAAGATGGTTTAGAAGCCTTAAACTACCACCTTACGTTAAACAACATACAGGAGAAGGAAAAAAATTTAATTCTTGATGGTACGAATATGGTATTAAGTAATAACTTCTTTTGGTACTCTGGTGAACATTATCTTCAGGTGGCGGGGACAGCGATGGGGGCCAAACTGACACCAGGGTATGCAAATCTGTTCCTAGCCCACTGGGAAGACCAATCAGTGTGGGCAGGACATACCTGGGGTGCCAGTTTGGTCCTCTGGACCCGCTACATAGATGACGTCTTGTTCATCTGGAGCGGTGATGACGCATCTCTTACTTTGTTTTGTGACTATCTTAATGACAATGAACTCAATGTAGAACTTACGTTTACAGTGAGCAATATTGAGGTCAATTTTCTGGACCTCACAATTTATGTGGATAGGGACCAAATCAAAACAAAGAATTACATCAAACCAACAGATTGTAATGCATACATAGGGTTTGAAAGTAACCACCACGCTAATTGGATCCGCAGTATCCCCAATAGCCAGTTTGAGAGGCTAAGGAGGAACTGCAGCGATATAGATGTCTTTGAGGCACAAGCGTTAGAGATGAAAAAAGATTTTATAGAAAAGGGCTACGATCTTCAAGCTGTCAACAGGGCTCTGGATAAATGTACCAATTTAGACAGAGCAGAGACATTAAAGAATAAAGAACCTGTGAGCAACAAAGCAAATGAAGAAATTTTATTTATTACAAAATTCTCGTCGCAACACCACACAGTGGAAAAAATAATTAAGAAGCATTGGGGAATACTTACTAGAGACCCTGTCCTTAAAGAATTTTTGGGTGAAAAATCTAGATTTGTATACAAAAGAGCGGACAATCTTAAAAGCCTACTGGTCAAAAGTGCTATACCTATAGACAAAAGGCCCTCCCGCATTACTTCTAAGGGATTCTACAGATGCGGGAAAATGCAATATTTGCAAAGCCTGCAAAACTGAAAGTAAAATAACCAGTTATAGATCCAATGTTACTAACATGGAATATGAAATTAAAGACTTCATCACCTGTGGGTCAAAGAACGTAGTATACCTTTTAGAGTGTGTATGCGGGTTACAATATGTAGGTCGCACTGGTCGTATGCTAAAGGAGAGGTTAACCGAGCATACCCGCAACATAAAAAAGGGTACGATCTACATAGCGTGTTGATGCACTTTAAGGAGAAGCATACTTGTGACATAAAATACCTCAAATCCTTCTGTGGTATAAAACTGTGTAATAAAAACTGGAGGACACGCAATGCGGAGAGTGATCTGGCGAGATTAGAGATGAGAACGATTTTTGATCTCAGAACACTCTCCCCTAGCGGTCTTAACTTAGACTTTGAATGTAAATGGTTTTTATGATGTCTATTTTATAGTTTTATACTAATCATGTGCTTTTCTCTGTCTTTGTTTTCCCTATCTCCAATGCCTGGCAAGTTTATTTAAATACCGGCTTGTAGAGAGTTAGGTGATATATAATGAAATGGTGTTTGATGCTCTTTTCTTATTATATTTTAGTGTTTTTGATAATATGTATTAAACTTAGATTTTAGGATTTTTTATCTTTTTATCATTGTATTAACTTCACCTGCCTGTTAAATTTGTACCCAGTATGTTAATGAGTAGGTAGTTGTGTGCAATAATACAAGCCGGGCTAGGTTTCGCTTATTGGTCGACAAACATCATGTGATCAACGAGCCTCCCTTTAAAAGAAGCCCGGGAAGGATAGCGGCATATCTTGATAAAGGAAAACATCTTCCGAAACGCGTTGATGCCGACCCCATTGAAGGAAGAACAGAGACACAGATCAGAGGACTGAAGCCGCAGCGTCTGCAGCGCTGCCCGCCGGCTCATCTGACATCCGTCCCGTGTGTCCTTCTCTTCACTCTACCTGTTCCCGTGTACATTACCCCCGCTTTTACCTGTATGTCTGGAGAATAAATCGTTTTTTACCTTCAGAGAAGTGGAGCGTTTGATGTAAAGAACCTGTTACGTGCACTCGTGACAGAAAGCTAAAGTAAGTCTGATTCCAATTTTTTGTGTACAGACGTGGGGATTCTTGAAGTTATACAGATACTGTTACGTGCATGCGGGTCAGAACTTGAAAGTAAGTGTCTGTCGTTAGGGGACATCCCTGATCCCACCTGCTTTTCAAGTTACTGCCACCTGCATACATCTTTGGGACGTTCAGAAGTAGGATTTATGCTGTCTGCCATTTCAAATTGAACTCTCCCATTGCAACTCAGCGCTGGTTTTATTCACATTTTTTCTATTTCTACGGTTCCTGAGTTGGGGAAGCTGATGGTCCCCTGAATTTAACCAGCTGCTCGTTATTCATTTAACACCTACACCTGCGCCAGATTAGGAGTATTTTGTTTTTTGTTTTTTGTCTAGACTTCAGCTCCTATTTAACCTCATATTACAGAAGGGATTCTTGCAACTGATAACAGACTGACCTGAGCCCACCTGCCCAGTGATGACTATTGTTAATTAAACAGCACTTCCTCTAGTCCTGGGGTAGCCAACCCTAGTCCTCGAGAGCTACCAACAGTGCATATTTTGCAGGTCTCCTCACAGAATCACAAGTGAGCTAATTAGCTCCATCTGTGTATCTTTTAAAATGTGTCAGTGATTAATGAGTGCAGCTGTGCAGCAGCTAGGTTGTCTGGAAAATGTGAACTGTTGGTAGCTCTCGAGGGCTAGGGTTGGCTACCACTGCTCTAGTCTCATTCTGGTGTCCTTGACCAAATCGCAGAATCATTAGTGATATATCTCCGATATAAAGCCAATGGCAAGTTTATCCAAATAAAATAAATAAATGATACACTTCTTGGCTCTATTATTAATAGTGCGTGACTGTAAAATCAATGAGCCCATTAATGTTAATAGATTGTGTGTCACTACACAGTGGGTTCTTTGTGTATGTCTTTCAAAGGTTCAGTACACAGAGTTCAATGAAGGTAACAAAGGGGGAAATTTACTAAAGGAAATTTGTAAAATACGGCAATTCGTATTCATATTGATGTGCTATCAATACAAATACAAATTGCCATATTTTCGGGATAGTAAATGTCAAAAATAAGTGTATTTCTGGATACAAATACACCTATTTTTTTTACAAATTTCCTTTAGTAAATTTCCCCCAAAATGTCATGTCTGTCATTCTTATAATGTCATCCAAAAACAATACTTCCAAAAATAGGCACTAAACTTGTAGACTGGTAAGCACCTGATAATCAAAGTGACATTGAGGATCCGGCTTTGGATGCTCATATTTATATCTGTGCTACATATATTAGAGTAATTATTCGGTACTTCTGTAGTTTCACGGCGCCGGAAGTGCAGAGGCTCGCGTGCCGCTCTAGCTATGAAACTTAGCAGCCTGCCAGAGGCTCTGTTTCACTGTGCGCGTGCCGCTCTAGCTGTCTGACTGAGCTTGTGCCGCTCTAGCTGTACGTAAACAGCGTAGCGGCCGGCCAGCAGCAGCGGCGCTGCCCAGGCGCTGACAGGTCAATGTCACTGTGGCACTTGTAGTTCCACAGTGAAATAGGCAGCGCCTGGGCACCGCTGACAATGGGGGTATGTTAAAGTGGACACCCCGGCACAGCGGTGCCGGGGCTTCTAAACTGTACGCGAGATTCAGACGCAACTCCGTCTGAATCTCGAGTCACATAGATAGCCGCTAAGAAGCCGGAAAGCCTGGCCCTAGGGGAACACTATTGAAACCCACCCTCAGTGCCACTAGTGGACACCACAGCTGTGGACCGTGTAAATCCCACTATCCACGCCCACCCGAAGCGTGGCGAGCGGCGGCGGTACGCATCCTACGACCTTTTCATACCCCCACTATCCATGTTGGCGTGGAGTTGAGAATAGATAAGTGTCGCAGGCGCAGCGAACCACCGAGCCTGAAGCGTGGCGAACGCAGCGAGCCCCGCGAGGGGACGCGGATACCTTCACAGCTATCCGCGTCCCCTCGCGGGCTTCACAGGTGTCAGCGTCCGCTCGACACGCACCGAGCCCGAAGCGTGGCGAGCGGACGCTGGACACCTGTGAAGCCCGCGAGGGGACGCGTATAGCTGTGAAGGTATCCGCATCCCCTCGTGGGGCTCGCTGCGCTCGCCACACTAATCTATTCTCAACTCCACGCCGACGTGGATAGTGGGGGTATGAAAAGGTCGTAGGACGCGTACCACTGCGCTCGCCACGCTTCGGGTGGGCGTGGATAGTAGGATTTACACGGTCCACAGCTGTGGCGTCCACTAGTGGCACTGAGGGTGGGTTTCAATAGTGTTCCCCTAGGGCCACCTAAACTTCTTAGCGGCTATCTATGTGACTCGAGATTCAGACGCAGTTGCGTCTGAATCTCGCGTACAGTTTAGAAGCCCCGGCATCGCTGTGCCGGGTGTCCACTTTAACATACCCCCGTTGTCAGCGCTGCCTATTTCACTGTGGAACTACAAGTGCCACAGTGACATTGACCTGTCAGCGCCTGGGCAGCGCTGCTGCTGCTGCTGGCCGGCCACTACGCTGTTTACGTTTACGTACAGCTAGAGCGGCACAAGCTCAGTCAGACAGAGCTAGAGCGGCACGTGCACAGTGAAACAGAGCCTCTGGCAGGCTGCCAAGTTTCATAGCTAGAGCGGCACGCGAGCCTCTGCACTTCCGGCGCCGTGAAACTACAGAAGTACCAATTATTCTTTAAGTAAAATGTCTGCCCTATCTGGATAACAAACATTTATCAGCCAGAATTTCCAACAAAATGAACTGGACTGTTATGTTTCTACACTACAAACACGTACAATACCTGTGCTCCCATATGTAGTGGTGTTAGTGTTCAAAAATATATATTCAATTTTTTTTAATTCTATTTTATAAAGTTACTTCAATAAATTTACTAATATACTGCAAATATGTTTGTCAATTATATTGCATACAGGGCCAGCTCTACGATTAGCGAGCTTAGGGTGCTAGGATCGGGCAGGTAGGGGCTCTACTGAGTCTGCCTATCACAAAATGAAGTATGTCTATTAGACATCCTGGTTGTATTTAATGCAGGTGGCTGGTGTGCAAAAATCTGCCTCCACACTTTCACTTGAGGGTCTGGAAGTGGGTATTGATGGCAGTGTGGGGTTGGGGGGGGGGTGCAGTAGGTTGAAGTTTTGCCTAGGGTGCAGGGAGGACTTAGACCAGCCCTGATTGGACATTTTTGATCATTGCTTTACCATTAGGCACCAGTGAGGTGCGTACCCAATGTTTGATCAGGCCATGCATCAGAACCTGCCCTTTAAAGAGAGCTCTGCAAATTCTTCAGATCTACATTATATAGTATCAACATTTGTTATATACTTTATAACTGCATGTTATATTCCCATTCATGAGCACAGATGTATATGATGCAGGGGGTGCCAGTGCTATGTTGCCCAGATGCTTAGGGGTTCACACCCATTTTCCGGAAAGCAGCTCTCCCTCCGCTGACTGTCTACCTCCTCAAAGCCACTTTCTGTAAATCAGGCAGTGGGAGAGAGGAACTGCGGGCAATGACACAAGAGCCATTCTGCACAAGTGCAAAATCGACCTGTCGCAGCCGCAGTGTTTGGAGAATCTGCTTGGAACACATTACCTTCACTATATGGGACATATAGAGGGAGGATAGAAGCGTTCCAACAAAAGAACCATGAGGTACACTTTGTGCTAGTGGAAGTGGAGAAGTGGAGACAGAAGACCTGATTCTGAGATGCATGGAAGCTCAATGCCTCATGCAAGCAGCAGTAAATTTCTGTCCCCCCACTCTCTCCTGCTATAGAACCAGAATAAGGGCCTATATCACATAAGAAGGCGCTAAAGATTCATAGTAAATTGTACCTTACAAAGTCTATGCTTGTCCCTCTATATGTACACTGTGTAGTAAATGGTGAGATTTTCTGACCTTATAGAAGACTTATAGAAATACTTATAATAAATGAGCCACAATAAGCACAAAAATAAATATGTTAAATATTTAAATAGTGACAAAGTGCAAAACTCTGACTGGAAAGTGATGTCCATTTGCCCTGCTATTTTTTATGGGAAATTAAGCAACCAAGCAATTTGATTATTTCCTAATGGAATGATTTTAAACCAATTTTTTAGGAATATTGAGAGCTGTAACATTATTTGAATGAACTGTCCAAAAAGAAAAAGAAAAACAATTACAGCTTCCTTTGGCTCCAACACCTGGTTGGGTTTCCGAGGACCCTCACTTTGCTTTGCTGCGGGCAAATTCTACAATCCATATGTGTGAGGGAGCAATGCTTGGTAGTGTGTGGTGCACCAACATTGATCAAACTAGGTAGGGAAGATGGGTTTTGTTAGTCCCTTAAAGGAATTCTGAGTCTGCCCCATTGCTCTTGCTAAACAATTGTGACCCTGGGCGAGAAGTACTAAACCTTGAAAAGTGATACAATGGAGAGTAGTAGTAGTAGTACGTTTATTTATAAGGCGCCGCAAAGTGTCCGCAGCGCCGTACATAGCAAACAAAAAACAAATGACAAGGTAACGTACAGGGTGTGTTGAAAAATACAGTAAAAATAGAGGTATAGCTGGTAGAAATAAAATCAGCATCAGTTCTGAAGTAGCTGTCAAAATTGTCGAGGAGACTGAAAATGAAGTAGAGGAAGGGAAGAACAGGACAGGAGTACAGGTGAGGTAAAGAGGTAGGGTGAGTACGTGAGGCAGGAGGACCCTACTCATAAGAGTTAACATACTAAAAATAGGTGGGTGGACAAACGAAAAACAACAGGATAAGTAGGAACGGAGGGGAACGGATCAAAAGAGGTTAGGAGGAGGGATAGGCTAGTCTAAAAAAGTGGGTTTTGAGGGAGCGCTTGAAGGAGGTAAGGGAATCAGAAAGCCTGATGGGTGGCGGGAGGTTGTTCCAGTGCAGTGCAAACCACCAACCAATCAGCACCTATGTATTATTTTTCACAGTCTGTGACATGACAGGAAGGAGCTGATTGGCTGGTGGTTTATCACTCTCCATTTTATCACTTTTCATGCTTAGTACATCTGGCCCCCTGTGAACAGATGTTGCCTGTTCCTGGCTTACTTCATTTTCCTAGTACCAATGTAGTTTGAGTTGGAAGCATTGTGTTCCAATGTTACGTGCAAGAGAGAGATAAACGTCCAGCCAATCAGCTCCTTACTGACTTTTTCAAACACAGCCTGTAACATGGCAGTTAGCAGGTGATTGGCTGGATGTTTATCTCTCTTTATTACCCTTGCATTTATCTCTTGTTAAGGCTTACTATATCTGCCCCATTGTTGTCATATTGTTTTTGTGTTTTGTCTGTGTGTTTTTTCCTTGTCATGTCTTTTTGTGTCTTTTGACTATCCACTTCAGGGTTTCGACTCTAGCCACTGGGCAGTGGGAAGGAGTTTTGAATTTTTACCTGAACTCATGGACCTGATTCAGCTAATTCAGCTTATTTATATTACATTATGATATTTAAATTTCTCCATTATTTAATTCTACCTCTTGCCAAGTAAAAATGTTTTTATTCCCTTGTGTTTCCCTACCACTCCTTCCCCTTTGGTTTTCCTTTATGGGGTAAATGTACTAAGATGGGAGTTCTATTGAAGATGGGATGTTGCCCATAGCAACCTATCAGATTCTATTTATTATCTTCTAGAAGTGCTAAATAAATACAAAGTAGAATCTGATTGATTACTATGGGCTCCATCCCATCTTCAACAGAACTCCCTTTTTAGTACATGTACCCCTATTAACCCTTTTTTTTTTATTTAAAAAAAAGTTACATCCAAATTATGATATTTAAAATGTTTATTTTCTTTGAGCAGATCTTCAGTTACATATATTGGTATTTGTCCTTCATTAGTTAATATTGTATCCTTGCCTTTTCGACTCTATACGTGTATCTGTTGGTTTGTTGGCCACTCCTGCACTTTTGAGCCTGCAATTTGCTGGTTGCCCATGGAGCGCCCATGTTTCTAGCATCTGATAATGGCAATTGGCTATTCAGTACGACAGTTGAAGTTTGCTATGTATTTTGGTGTTCCACAGATATGGGTGAGCAATGATCTGGGATAGAGGATGGCTCTGGATTCATGGTGTTCTATTTTCACCATCTTTGCACAATTGGTATTGGCCTGATTATCTTGTTATGTCTTACCCTTTATTGTGCCTAGGATGGTTTGGCCTGGTTGACACAGCTGGGTAAAAAGCATAAGGCTGGGGTCAAACATACTATTTTAGCAGGTCCCATTCTGCAGGACCTGCTTGGTCGGAAGGAAACTGTACAAAGTCTCCTATGTGGCCAGGCCACAACCTCCAGGTTCTACCGCAGCATGTAGCGGTTTGCCAGGGCAGCAGGATGACCGGTTTTCAATGTATGTGTCCATAACAATGTATGTACTGTACCGCACTGTGTTCTACTTGAAATTCGGTTGGCGGTGGGGAACAGGGTGGAATTTATGGCAGAGTTCCGGGTCCCTTCAGCGGTGGCAGTCTGAGTCCCTCAATGGCAGCAGCAGCGGTCTGGGTCCCCCATCATCAATGGCGATGGTCCCCCAGGAGCAGTAGTCTGTGGTCCTCTTGCTGTGTAGAGAGAGAGAGCAGCAAAAAATTTTTAACATATCAAAATAGCTGTGGTCAGCCAATCATGGCTTTCCCCCTTGTCGCCCGCCTCTTGAGCTGGCTATATAAGCCAACATGAGACAGGGGTCTGGCAGTCTGACTGCAGAGGAGCGGGGAAGAGCCCCTGAAGAGGCAAAGCCCTGGGGAGATGGCGGCCATGCAAAACAGCTTAAAGGTCGCTGCCCCCACCCCCCCCCCCCCATTTGAAGGTGCAGATTAATAAAATATTAAAACAAAAGGTTTGGTTACTTTAATATTGCCTTTAGTCCCATTGCCCATTGTTAAGGACCATATTACTTAATACACAAACTATCAACCCCACGCCCACCAGCCCATGCCTGCGGTGTACTGGAGTAGGGGGACCCCTTTATTTGGGGGGTGTTCACCTCCCCAAGAACTCCCAGCCTGGGCAGACTAGTTAGCGTGGGTAATGCTTCACCCATGGGATCCCACCAAGTGTGTCCCCTGGCTATGGCATTACACCCCCTGCTAGTGGAGCCTGGTGCTGGTCCCTAAAATACGGGGAACCCCCCTCATGTTGTCGCTCATATTTTGGGAACCAGGGCCGGCTTTGGATAAAAACATTACTTTCTTAACAGGACGCTCAACCTAAGCTGTCCTGTTCTCCCAGATTGGCATATGAATTGCTGGCCACCTTATCTCCTGTATCTTCCTAGATTTGTCCACAACATACATATAGGGCAGAGATGCTGAGGTTTGGGGCCAAGAAGTTATGTGAACTGAAAGCACAAGAGAAGCGAACCTGACAGTAATTTTATCTATTTTATACTAATTATACGGTTAATTCATGATTCTCCATCTCTATATTGGATTCCCTCTTTCAAATTACAATGGGTGGGTAAAGTTTAGACCCATTTTCATACATTTGTTAGTAAGGGTAACTGAAGATAAAGACCGATTCAGACTGGCCATTATGAGTGAGGGTTTCTGGAGGTTTGCCTTAGGGTTATGCACAGAGAGAAGTCTTTGTGTCGCAATATTAATTGTGTAGACTCATAAATTGCCTACAGTGTTTAGTTTCAGAGAATGTAATGAGTATTTCGATAGTCACAGAATTTTGCAATCACTAAACAATAATCCTTTTTGTGGTCTATAAGTCTTATTCTGTAGCTGCAGGTATATATATAGAGTCACAGTGATGTGTTAGTTATTACTACTCTTAAAACATCACTTACCGTTCACACAGAGGTAAGACTGCTGGCAATGCAATACAATAGATTTCATTAAGGGTGTACTCGCTATTTTAGTTTATGTCTCCTAACCTCTCCTCTGTATCTACAGTATACCAACTTTCTACTCGTCAAGATCAAATTTCAACTTCCTTTCACTTTTATTCTTTTTTTAGTCTACTCCCAATAATGTTTATTGATTTGTTTGGGAGAGATATGGCTGAGGTTTGGTAGTAGTTTTATTTTATTGTTCACCTAGTTATTTTTGTTTTATTAATGTGGCCCCAGGAATTTACCCAACATCTCAATCACCTAGTACATTACTGGAAGGCCTAGCAGGAAGAACATGAGCAGTGTTCCCTCTAAGCTGTGCGCGTATGCACACAACTTGACGAGCGTGTGCACAGACATTACAACAGAGTGCACAAAGCAGCAGTGGGCCCTTTTTGCAGTTGTGGACTCAATTAATGTGTGTTTCACCCGTTAACTACGTTGTGTGCTGTGTTTTGAATGTTTAAATGTTTAGTATAATTTTGAAGCAAAGTTAACACAAATGCTGAACATCATTTTACAGTTATATATGTGACGCACAAAAATTTAAATTTCCTTCCAAAGTTGCACAGCCAAAATCTTTAGCCGCACACAGCCTTCGTAAAATTAGAGGGAACATTGAACATGTCCCATATCTCCCCTGTCAGTGGAGCAGTGGTTCATCACTGGTAATTGATCTATGCTACAGAATGGTAAGTTACAGGTATAACCTCCTGGAGCTGCATATGCATTGGGAAACACATTGCCCATGCACTAAGCTATGTTCCTCTGACCTTGCAACTGGGGACTGGTGGTTAGGTGGCTGGACAAACAAAATATGCAGTTAGGACAGAGCAGTTCAGAAGTTAGTACACAAAGACCTTTTAATTTCATATACATTACTACAACTAAAACTTACAGAGTAAAGGTTGGGTATAGGTATTTGAGCATAAAGCCTTGTAATCAATGTAATAAAAAAAAATTACATTTTGTTTTTAAAGATAGTAAACAGAGATTCAGCCTGTTTGCATTAATACCTCTTTCCTGCTTACACATACAGCTTGAACCAGCAACATCGTGTGAGCAACACTTGGGCAAACAGCCATATCACTTGCTTGTACCATCAGCCAATCCCCAAAGTATAGTGCCTCACTATGTATAAAACTGGTAGATGATCACCACTAGTCTTTAATTTCCACCCACACTCTTATCTATCCAAAATAGATTAATGTATTTCTTCTATGTTGACTTTTCTTAGTTACAGCAATTAATTAATCAAATAATCAAGTTGTTAATGCTGACACTGTCTCGTTGTTGTTATAAAACTTGTAACTAAGTTGACATTGAAAGTTTACAATTAACATTTTGTTATACCTTTATCAGGATTCTAAAATGAAGCTGCTGGTGGTCTTTGCTCTTCTCTTGGTGGCAGTTAGCTGCTTTCCAGTAAGTATGAGCATTTACACTAATTAAGTTGCCTTAGCAATTATATCTAGTTTTTAATAGATTGTTTTGCCCCAATGTTAAACATGAGATATTTACTGAAACATACAGCGACCTCTAGCAAAGTTTTACTGATTGAGATGCATTAAATCACCTTTTCCTGTGTACCAGTTTTCTTATACAGTAATTCCTCAGATAAGTATTTTATAATAGTTTTGGAAGAGTCAGTTCAATTCAATCATGATCATTACATTTGTGATAGCTTAAGCCCTATGGGCACAGTTGTACAGGTTAAATTAGCCCCTTTGCATATGACTATTAAAAAAGATTAGTATATTTGTGTATAAGTATATTGTATATATTATCAGTATGCTATGATCCTTTATATTTTTTAGTAACTGTACATTATTATCTATATTTTAAACATAAATTTTAGTCGGAGCACCAATTCCAACAACTATAGTTAGATGGACACCGATTATTAACAAGACATGGTTTGGTACTTGTGTACTAGCACGGCGCCCATCGCATCGCAGATCATATCGCATGCGATGCAATGCGATATCGTCCGATGTTCTACAATGTCATACAATTTAAAAATCGCATGCCATCGGGTGTATGGCATGCGATAAAAAATCGGGCGACTAATTATCGTGGGCGCCGTGCTAGTACACAAGTACCCATGGTTTTTCCTTGTAAATGATTGTCTCTTAAAAAAAAGTATTTCTTAGACCTGCCGTCATCCAGCAAATCCTGATATTTCCAAGCCCACACTGATCATCCAATACTGGGTACACTAACTACTTTAGTCCTCCCCTCCAACCAGGCAATTCTTGGTAAGGTGTGTACACACTTGTACAATTTAGACTATATGCATACAATTTAGACTATATAGTGCAGATCTGCACTATATAGTCTATGCAGCCAAGACTTTCTGGCTGCGATAAGGGAGCGCGCATCGGGATCGCAAGGGTTAAAACCCATACAATCTGCATGAGATCCAGATGAGATTTTGACTATATAGTAAAAATCTCATACACATTGTACAAGTGTGTACACACCAGTAGTAGAGGGTAGAACAAAAGACAAGATGACATCATTCATTATTGCACCATCACAACCCCAAACCCAAATGATGTTATGATAACTATCACAGCAAAATGTCTCATGGGGTGGGGCTGCAATTACTTGGATTGCCACAGCATGTCCCCAATCTGTCCAACTGAGCCTCCTGGAGAGGGAGATGCTGCAAAGCCATAAAATATAGCCATACAGGGCCGGCACCACCACTAGGCAGCTTTAAGCATTTGTCTAGGGTATCAGCCACTAGAGGGCAGCAGTTTGGAGCAGCCCCCCCATGGAGGTCAGCGCCGCCGCCGGCCGCCACTCTCCCCCCGACTATCACCCCCGTGGAGTGACTTCACCCGCACAAGCACCCCCCCAGCAGTGGACCTGGATCGGAGGGACGCAGAGATGGCAACAGGGAGTAGCAGAGATGCAGAGACGCCGGCAGCAGTGGTAAGTTTCCTGCAGCGTTCTTTGTCCGCAGGTAGAGCAGAAGAATCCCCAGGTCCCTCCCGCGCCGCATTACCAGGCACCCCGACGAACCCCCTCCAGGATCGGGTGAGCGCCCCCCTGTCTGGCCCTGTAGCTATATATATATACAAAATGTGTGGACCAACGTAGTATTAGTTAAACATACAATTAGCATGTATTCAGCTACCAATACAGTCACACTAAATTAACTCAAATTAAAGTTTTAATAAAATTAATGATTTAATAAAATACTGTAGGCATAAAAAATCCCTTTGTCCCCCACCTACAGTGCCTCCAGAAAGTATTTACAGCACTTCACTTTTTTCCACATTCATTTTATTTTTTTAATCAATTTGCAAAAAACTCCCAAAAACATTATTTCATGTTGTTATCATGGGGTATTGTGTATAAAATTTTGAGTGGAAAAAAATGAATTTATTTCATTTTGGAATAAGACTGTACCATAACAAAATATGGAAAAAGTGAAGTGATATTACTTCCCAGATGCACTGTATATGTACATGTGTCATCACTGGCTAAAGATGACTAATGTATGGAGAAGTTCATTAATTGCCGCTATCTAGAGTTTGTTGAATCATCATGACAAATGCCTATTTCCCACATACTGTACCAGCAAACCCTATTTATCTATGCTTTGTGTACGTTACCCTATATACGATGGGAGTGTGCATCCTTAGGAAAGTCTTATTATAGCTGGGCAGTTCCATTGTTGTCAAATAAACTGAAAATGTATTTACATACATTATTTCTGCTTTATGGTTTCTTTTTTATATATGACATATATAAACCCTCAACGCAATCCTGTTTTATTGATCACATGCACACAAAACAATCTTACAATACGGTTATGCAACATGATAATGAGGGCCATACACCTGTTCAGCTATTTTCTGATTCCCCTATGTTACTCCAATGATCGGTGATTGACAGGCGATTGCAGAAAATTCTGCATTGCTAAAATCCCTCACTCATGCATTAGGATCATTTTTGAGTTGTAATGGGTTAAATCAAAGTTTTCCAACCAGTTGGATTTTGCTGATGATCCAAAGTAGTCATCAGCAAAACAGGGAATTGCCCCAATTAGTTCCAAATGTATAGGCCCCTTAAGGTACTCTCACTAATATTATTTTGCTTTCTCATATTGCAGAGAGGAAAACCAAAATATCATATGGAACCACATAGAAAGGTAACATTGGCTTTATTGTGAGCTGTCATTTCTTTTTTAATGAATTCCAGGAATTTCATATACAGTACGATGAATCTGTTTGTGTTCAATAGCTAAGGATAAATTGCTAGATAGATCATATCTCCTACATTATGTCCTGCAATATTAATGCAATATTAATGTCTGTAAATATTTATTATTTTCTTCTAGCCGGGTCCCAGAGATGACCACTTCATTTTCTGTGTAAGTTATACTATGGGATTAGTACAATATTGCTTATGAATGTACGTTGGAATTCAGGGAGACATCAAATCCTTTACCAAGATGGCTGCCATTTGGACTTCTGTGCAGTACTAACTTGTTGCTGAGTAAAGGGGCCTACACACGGGGAGATTTGCGGAGTGTTCTGAGCAATGCTAGATTGCTCAGAACACTCAGCAAGATCACTCAGCACACAGTGATGTGTCAGTGCTGTGTGCGGAGCGATCTGTCAGGGCCAGTGTTCTCCTGTGCGAACACTGGCCCTGACTGAAAATTAAGTAGATTTATCCAGAATGCTGGATATTAATCGGCAGGCAATAGCGATGCGTGGAGCCGCTGATCGCAATGGCCCCTACACACAAAAAAATGTAGGGGCATTTTCTAAGCGACCCAGTGAGATCACTTAGAATATGCCCTGAAATAGCCCCATGTGTAGGCCCCATAAGAGCGTCACAGTAGGACTTGGCTGTGTTCCCCTAAGCTCAGTGACCCTGTGATTTACTGTAATGCAATCAACACTTCTAATCACTGCTTCAATACTCAACTACAGTATGTTCAGACAGTCAACAGCTAGGGCTCTACTCTGTGCTGAGAAGGTGTTACATGTATTACCGTGAGTACGGCTGTACATCCACATCACTGCTAAATAAACCACTCCTGTAGTTACATACTGGGCTGTTTTGGGACTTTGAGGAATCTACTGGTATATACCACCATGCCCTATGCACCATACCAGAGTATGGTAGAGTAATAGTAATACAAATTGTCCATATTTCAATAGGAATAATTCAGCAGAAAACAAAGTTAAACAAAAGGCTCACATTTCACATGAATTTACTTTTAATTATGTAGATAAACCAATTAATGTACAGGTTCTCCAATTACTCACCTTTAAATACCTTTTTTATTTTCAGAAAAATAATCCAAAACTGAGCCCACCTACCAATCCTTCAAGTACATCGCTGGGAACGACTGCGCAGCTTGGCCTATCTGCAACAACTGCACCTGAAACAATGTCTGCCACAAGCACACAAGCTGCAGAGGACATAACTACAATATTAAATTAAATGAGCACCATGGTTATTTTTGTGACCTTTCTTCCTGAGATATAGTAGCATTACATGCAAAAGAAACTTTCACAATCCCTAAACATTCAAATAAAGATATTTAAAAAAAAAAATCTGAATCTCATTTCATACACCAACTTTACTTCAATCTTCCTCCTCATCAGAGTACTCGAAGAATTCCACAGCATTGGAGACACAAGATAAGTTGAGGCTTACCAACATTAAAATGCAGACACATGCAGAACTTTAAAAAGTTGTCATTCTTGTTTCGCCTTAAACCTTGGGTTAGGTGCTGAAACCAATAATGGGACAGTGCTATGATGGTATAGAATCCCAGACAGATATGTGCTTTGCTTCTCCCGCACTGTAATAGGAACAGTCATATGTATGTAACAGGCCAATCCAGAAGATCTCTCCATGGGCACAAACTAGTGATGTAAGGCTCCTGGCAATAGTTTTTTGAAATCTAGACATTTTATTGAAGAGTTTTTAATATAAAGGGTTTGTCAGAAATTGGGGCTTTTCTTTGAACCCATACTGGAGTTTACGGCAGGAGCTGAAGTTGAAGTGTAGAAATCAGGGAGACTTGATTAGGTTTCTCCACCGGGGACCAGTAAAGGAAACATGCTGGGATCAGTAATGCGTAGCAGCCAGGTTAGGAGCAGCTATGTGTATCAGCAACTGGCCTGGAGCAGTAAAGGTAGCTGGGATGGAACCAGTAATGCATAACATGGTAACTAGGCTGTAACCAGTAATGTGTAATAAGGTAACCAGGCTGGAACTGGCAACGCGCGCAAAGCAGGAACAGAGGGTGACATTTATTAGAGATTGATGTTGGGTTTTTGGCGATTTATATCGCAAAAACGGCCGTTTTTTTTTTTTTTCCCAAATCGACTACTTAATGGGTGGGGCATAAATCGCACTTTTTGCTGCTAATTCGCACTTTCTGAAGTAGCGATTTACAACATCGCATCCAGATGTTTTCCCATTGAAAAAGATACAAATCGCTAATTTAATGTCTGCCGCATTTGGAAATCGGCAGCAAAATGCGATTTTTGTCCCAAAAAAAAATAGACCAAGTACAGGGTGGCGATTTGAAAAAAATCGCCACCGTTTGAGTGTAGAAACGGTTAAATATCTCACAGGTGACCCACATAGCACTTACTAACTCCCCTACATACTGTATACTCCCACATGATTATGGACACCTGTGAGGCTATTTGAGATGGACATTTTGCAGAGTGGACTGAAGGTGCTAGTGTGTGAGCTGGGGCGTTTGGAGGAGCTACGCAGGAGGAATGCTGCCGCCCACCAGATCCAGGTACCCCGACCACTCCGTGCTTCTCGTCGGTACCGTGCTAGGGTGTACCTGGACTCCCTCTCTGATCAACAGGTGGTGGATATGTTTAGGTTGAACCGACAAAACCTGATGAACTTATATGAGCAGGTTAGAGATGATTTGGACCCTTGTGGGGGGGCCAACTATGCAGTGTCTGGGCTGCAGAAATTAATGTGCGCCCTCCACTTGTTTGCCACAGGCTCCACTCAGTCTGTGAGCTTATGGGCCTTGGGGGTGTCACAAGCCATTTTCTCTAAACATTTTTCTCAAGTGTTAAATGCATTAAAGAAGCTGTGGCGAACATATATCACATTCCCACGTTGTGAGTCCGAGTGGCAGGACCTGAAGGTGGCATTCTATCGGCTCTCAGCATTTCCAAATGTGCTGGGAGCCATAGACTGCACCCACATTGGGATTCGGGCCCCGCACGTGAGGGAGCATGTCTATTTGAATCGCAGGGGCAGACATTCCCTCAATGTGCAGGTGGTCTGCGATGCCAACCTCAGAATTCTCAGTGTGGTTGCAGGCTACCCCGGGAACTGCCATGATGCCTATATCCTGCGGCACTCAGCTCTCTGGGACCGTTTCCACAACAACACCATGCCAGAGGGCTGGCTACTTGGTAAGTCACTTACCACTGTTTACATGCTGTTTGCTTACCTATGTCTTTACCTTTAACATCCATGTGTGTAACCTTCTAATCAAGAGTCATTTCTGTTGTAATTCTTTAGACCAGCCCAAACAATATAGTATAGGCTGCTACTATTATGTACCAATTACCCACATGATAAGTGACCATACAAATCCCTTTACATGTTAGGTGACTCAGGATATGGGTGTCATTCGTGGCTCATGACACCTCTGCGGAACCCACAAAGCCTTGCACAGCACCGCTACAATGCTGCACATATTGCTACCCGCAATGTAGTGGAACGCACCTTTGGGGTGCTGAAAAGCCGATTTCGGTGTTTGGACAGGTCAGCAGGTACACTGCTATACCACCCTGCCAAAGTGGTTTTGGTTGTCCAGGCTTGCTGCATGCTGCATAACATAGCTTTGGGTCAACCAAATTATGTAGATGTGGCCCCTGCAGCAGTCGTGCAGGAAGCTCAAACTACTGATGTTGTAGTGCGAAGTACACGGAGGGGGGATGTGGTTCGTACACGGATGATCCTGCAGCATTTCACAGGTAATTTGTGTGTGTACAATGAATAGTAAAAGGGAACCTGTAACACACATACTTTGGTAACATTACATTTTTCCCTGTCCATGTTAATTGCCCAGAAGCAGACCAACAATAATAGGCAACACCTGCAAGCTACCCCACCAGAGCATACTTTATGCCTGGCAACATTATACCACCTATACCAATGTCAAGTACTGTAAGTACTGTAGTTTTCTGTGTGTACAAATGTTGGCAAATACAAATTAACATAGGCTTAATGGATGGAGGTGACATGGATCATTGATCTCAGGTGGTTGAAATGTTGCAAAACAAGTGGCGCCTACATACAGTATGCAATTCCCAATGCTTATCCCCTTCAAATGTGACTATTTCCTTAAAATTCCATGACAAATAAGCACACACAACCCAAAGTCCCGTGTCTGCTAAAATGTGACTAGTTGACAATACATAATAGAACAGTGTGGGTAATCATTTGTAAAGAATGACAACAAGTTTGCTGGATGCAAATAATTTTTACTTGCAGAAAAATTTAGCCATAGGCCATAGCATATAAAAAATTTCCAGGAACAATCACTGCATGAGTGAAGGTAAAAAAGTACGAACATAATACACATGTAAATGCAAAGAACATTATTCATGTTTAAATACAGCCCGGGTATTAGCACCCTTACCACTAGTGGCACCACCACCCCTAGTACGGACACTACGCCGTGGGGGACCCACTCATGGGTGTGGAGGATACACTACTGCTTTGGGTAGATGTGGTTTGGTGCTGACCTAACAAAGTAGTTGCACTGAGGCTGATTTGCGTTTGTAGGGACATCAACGCAGTTGTTTGGGCATTAATAGTTGGGTCTGTTCAACCATATTGGCATTTAGACCTCTAAAATGAGTAGTTTGACCAAGAATGGCTTGGCCAATTTCTGCTAAGCGTGTGTCTAATGTGGAGACAAGACGAATGTGTGTCCCTACATTAGCCCGCACACTTTGAGAAATTCGTCTCATTTGCAGAGCTATGTTACGCACATACCCCTTCACGGTTTCTAGTTGGGTGGTCTGCACCTCCATAAAAGCTAGTTGTTTGCCCTTAAAAAGATGAATGGATTGCGCCAACTCCTCCGCACTAGTGGGGGTGTTGGTGGCTGCAATGATTGGGGGCTGCTGCCTATGTGACTGCGTATAGGGGGCCTCATTGACTGGGTGTGCTTGGTTTTGTGCAGGTTCCAACGATGGCACCGTCTCCAGGATGATTTCACTCATGTCGTCCATATTTTGCATGGGATCCGTAGGTTCAGGCATCGGTTGTGAAGGACCTACACATGAGAAAAGAGTGGTAAGTATTCTATGCAGATTGGTGTATGGCGGGTCATGTTACCTTAGTTGGAATGGTTAGGTGTTGCTCATGCATTATGCATTGGCACAGGCTACTGTGGTGGGGACAGGCATGTGTGAAATGTGCAATGTGTTTGTGTAACACTATGATTTCTCACCTGCAGACTGGACAGTGTGAACAATCGGATGTGGCTGATGTTGGTCAACAGCAGGCTGGGACTCCAGAGCTGAAGCTGTTTGAAAGAAGAAGACAATTTCCATTATGATCATTTGCACCTAACTGTCACTTTTTCAAACATGCAGATAAAAACTTTACCTAAATCAAACTTTTTTACTCTGATATGATTACATAAGGAATGTGAAGAGTTTGAACTGAAATGGTTATTTCAGTATTATGACTGAGAAGGATATTTTGAATCCATTTGCAAATAACAGGAAAGACCAGCAGATTACACATGTAACAGTGACTGTTAAGTGCTTTTCCAAGTACCCAGAGGAATGATATGGATTAACAATCAAGTACACTGCAGGCCTACAGTGATTAGGACAGCACACATTAATTGGATCTGTGGAACTACATAACCCAGCAAAATGCACAGTCCATTATTTAGCAATGCAAGGTAGCAAAATGTGATTTTGCTGGGATATGTAGTTCCACACACAGCAATCTTTTGGACACATAAAGCATAGCACCATAATAGCATGCACACATGACATAGCAAAATGTTACATTGATATGTGTGGACACTTACCAGTTGGCGGTGGAGTGGGGGGCCTGTCTGTGTCGGCAATGTGGATGCCGGGAAGCACCTCCGGTGGGATGATTCGGCGTAGCAGCCTCTCATAGGCCTTAAAGCGGACCTCCTGCCTAGGGCCACCTCCTGTGCGACAGGCCTCTTTCTTCTCCAGGGCAAGCTTGGCTTTGAGGAGGCGCTTGATGTCATTGTATCGCTTTTTGACGTTGCGCACACTCCTCTTGTGTGTGCTAACTGCATTTACCGCGGAGGTAATGTGGTGCCCCCAAGACTTCCCTGCAGCGCAGGGGTTAACGCCCGGGACATTAGGGGTTAACCCTGGCCGCAGAGTTTGGCGCCCAGCGTGTGAGGGGTGGAGAGAGAAGTAGGCGGAGAGGCTGGAGCGCGGGAGAAGAAGGGACCGCCGGCAGAGAGGAGGAAGCGTGTGAGCAGCGACGGCGCGTGGGAGAAGGGAGAAGCAGGACAGGACCCGCGCGAGTGACGGGAGACCAGCAGTGAACCCCAGCGTCACAGAAGAGGAGAACGGTGACGCGTCCTGCCCGACGGTGTCGCCGCTACCGCACCGCCAGACAGAGGGGAGCCCAGCAGACGAGCTGCCGCTGCAGAGACCCAGCCTAAAGAGCCGGTGAGAAGAAGAAGTGTAAGAAGTGTCCAGAGTTAATTTGGACTTGTGGGCGTGAATAGACCCCAGGTTAGTACTGTTACCAATACTGCCGGCCGGGTTGGGGTCAGTCGATGTTTAGCGTAAACTGGTCAGATAGATAATGCGTGGTAATTCCTATGCTTATTTGGTTTCACGTGCTAGCAGTTAATTGAATAATTATTGTTGTATACCACCGTGCCTTCACATTTGCACTATTACAAGGCCGGACGGGTCAGTGGGTAATGTTGGCCCTCATTCCTGCAATAAACCTGAGTTAACCCAGCAACAAGTGTCCCTTTCATTGAAAAGCCACCTCTTGCCCGCCCGGAGAACGAGAGACTCGGCGAACCTAAGTGCCCAGAAGACACAAGGTAAGAAGACGCATCTTTCCCTTACAAGTCGGTGCACCACATCTCTTTTGGCGTCACGAACAGGATCCGGGTACATCAAGAGAGCGGCAACTCGGTGAAAGATGGAGCAACCACAGGGCGGAGACGTGGTGCAACAGGCAAACCCGCAAAACCAAGAGCAACAGGAGGCCCAAGACATAACACCGCCTGCGGCCATAACCCTGCAATACTATTTCGGGGCCCCGTGGCTCCCGACCTACAGCGGAGATGACGATCAGCTGCCAAAAACCTCGTTCGCAGACTTCAAGCACAACCTCGAATCCACATATCGGATGTACCGGCCTAGTGAGCAGCAGAAAGTGGAAATCCTCATGGGACAACTAACGGGGTCGGCACGCAGAGAAGTGGCTTCATGGCCGTTGGCAGAAAGAAAAAGTGCCCCGGACATGCTGAAGAAAATCTTCACCACATTTGAAACCACAACCATCCCTGAGCTCAAGATGAAGTTGTATGCTCGCAAGCAGCGGCCAAATGAGTCTCTACGGGACTATGCCCTGAGTCTGCATGAAACACTAAAGGCCATCATGGCAGTGGACCCGCAGGAAGTGCGGAATGCGGACGACGCCCTAACGATCCAATTCGTCGAAGGAGCATCCCAAGAAAACGTTAGGATTCAACTGCGATTGCTGAAGTCACAAATGCCGGGCAAGACCTTCCGCGACTTTAAGACGGCTGCCCTCGCCATTGTCGGCAACCCCAAAGGAAGGGAGGAGGAATACCCGGAACTGATTGGCTTCAGAGAAGGGGCGAAATCAACAGGAGCCACCGCCAGCGGTACAGAAAAGGCAAAACAACCCCACGACTTGGCGGTACAGGGTGGCACACAGCCCGACAAGGACGCAATGCAGACGCTCCAGAAACAAATGGAGGGGTTAGCCGTAGGGATGGCAGAGATGCAGAGGGAAATGCGCCGAATGGCGAACTCGCCGGCACCGAGATATGCAGAACCAAGATGGAGAACCGAAAGACAAAGTCCGGCCCGAAGCAGGTGGGAACCGCCCCGAGAGTATGGGCGGCAGCCTCCCGACCGGTTGGATGGGCAGGGACGTCCGACGTACTACCGAAGCCAGGAGGCCGGAAGCACAGAGAGAGACGGCAACCGGGACGAAGATTTAAACCCCAACACCCCGAGGTCGAGGGCCGAACCTCGGGGAGCACGGGAAGCTTAGGTCCAGCCCCAGAAGATGGGCAGGCTTGCTATGGCCGACAATGCTACATAAGCGCGAGCGAATCACCTGCCACCTCGGATCGTTACCCTTCAGCCCGCGTAAGGAACCAGGGAAGGGTGGTCTGGTTCCACGTACGGCGGGGATACGGTTTTATCAATTGTGCTGATGCAGAAAGGGATGTCTTCGTCCACTTCACAGCTATCTCAAAGAAGAATGCGAGAGATTTGTACAGAAGCCTTGAAGCTGGGGAGCCGGTGGAGTTCGACGTCATCAGGGGAAGAAAGGGCCTCCAGGCAGTCGACGTCACTGGCCCTGGTGGCGTTCCAGTCAGGGGCACCCGATATGCCGCAAGAAGAGGGCGCCGTTGGAATTACCCAAGCCACAGAAGCCACCCACGGTACTACCCCCCGAAAGATCCGCCCCAACGGAGTGAGCCAACAAGGAAGAAGCGGCCACACACAGAAGTGCACCCCGAGCGGGGGCTGGCCTCGTACGCAGTCGAACCCATGTTGACGATGGCGGGTAGCCAGACCTCGAAGCTCAACGGCGTCCTCCCAGCATCAACCCAACGAAGTCAGCACAGGCTCCGCCCAAGACCGGGCCAAAAGCTAAAAGAGGCATCAAAGGATGATGGGGATGAAGAGCTGAATGGCGAAGCGGCCCTCTTGCCTCCACTGCCCACTGACCCCCTCGAGCTATTGATGACGGTGGGCTGGCTCGCTACACCAGGGCACGCCCAGCCTAGGCCGCCAGTTGAATTACTCGCGCCTCGCGCGGCCGTGGAGGTGGCCCCCGGGCCTGAGCTAAGGCGTTCCGAAAGGAGTACTCGGGGTACACTTCCCCGGCGGTACCAGGATTAGATCTTTTTCTGTAACCTATTGTGTGTATATACGGTAGTCCGAAAAACACTGTTATTGTTACTATTGTGAATGTTATTTAAGAACAAGGACAGATAATTGTTGTATTATGATGCGCGGGGACACGCATCCGAAAAAGCAGGGGTGAATGTGGTGCCCCCAAGACTTCCCTGCAGCGCAGGGGTTAACGCCCGGGACATTAGGGGTTAACCCTGGCCGCAGAGTTTGGCGCCCAGCGTGTGAGGGGTGGAGAGAGAAGTAGGCGGAGAGGCTGGAGCGCGGGAGAAGAAGGGACCGCCGGCAGAGAGGAGGAAGCGTGTGAGCAGCGACGGCGCGTGGGAGAAGGGAGAAGCAGGACAGGACCCGCGCGAGTGACGGGAGACCAGCAGTGAACCCCAGCGTCACAGAAGAGGAGAACGGTGACGCGTCCTGCCCGACGGTGTCGCCGCTACCGCACCGCCAGACAGAGGGGAGCCCAGCAGACGAGCTGCCGCTGCAGAGACCCAGCCTAAAGAGCCGGTGGAGCCGCTGAGTGGGGCAACGCTGCACCTGCGGCGCCCCCACTAGCACATCCCGGCGAAGAGGACGGGACCCTGCTGAGACGCCAGCGCGGTGGAGAACAAGTCCCTGGTCGTGACGGGCAGGAGCCTGCAACTGCATCCTGCCCTCAGGTACTCACCCCCCAGCCCGCCTGCCAGTGCCGCTCGCCTCACTGCCACCCAGCCTGCCTTGAGGGCTGTGTTCTATCCTATACCAGCAGCCACACAACCCCCCCCCCGCACTGCCCAGCTATCACTGTGGGGAGGCCCCCAGCACCGCTACCTGCACTACCCAGTGGGACCCCTAAACAGTAAGAGAAGGGCAAAAAAGGAAGCAAGGCTTAGGAAGAGACCCTGTGCTGCAGCCCCAGCAGCTAGCTAAATATCGTTGGGATTAAGACTGAGACTGCCCAAGGCTCCAGCCCCTTGGATTCCCTTGGGAGGATTAGCAGCCTTAGGTAAAGTACCTTCTTTAGTGACGGGACAGTGCCACCCTGTGGTCATTTCAAAGAACTGCACTCCCAGTACCTTTCAGGACTAATTATGGACTATGTTACCTCAGATTCAGCGGTGACTTACAGACGGTAACCTAACCCACCGACACGACCCACTGGTCGCCCCACTCTGAGTGTTTCTGTGTAAAACGCATTGTTACATTGTTATTGTCAGTATTATGTAATGCGATGAATGTTCAACGTTATATCTAGACTGTGAAGTTAGTACAAAGAGGGATTGTATGACGCACCTCTGAGTTAACAATACAGGCGTGGTGGGCTCCTAGTCATGATAAAGCGGGGGTGTCTTGCCCCATAGCACACCGCCCGGTATTCGTAACGTAAGAAGTGTCCAGAGTTAATTTGGACTTGTGGGCGTGAATAGACCCCAGGTTAGTACTGTTACCAATACTGCCGGCCGGGTTGGGGTCAGTCGATGTTTAGCGTAAACTGGTCAGATAGATAATGCGTGGTAATTCCTGTGCTTATTTGGTTTCACGTGCTAGCAGTTAATTGAATAATTATTGTTGTATACCACCGTGCCTTCACATTTGCACTATTACAAGGCCGGACGGGTCAGTGGGTAATGTTGGCCCTCATTCCTGCAATAAACCTGAGTTAACCCAGCAACAAGTGTCCCTTTCATTGAAAAGCCACCTCTTGCCCGCCCGGAGAACGAGAGACTCGGCGAACCTAAGTGCCCAGAAGACACAAGGTAAGAAGACGCATCTTTCCCTTACAAGTCGGTGCACCACAGTGATACTGTCCCACATCCCCTTCTTCCTTGCCACACTTGTGCGGTGATGGTGAGGACCAAGTAGGCGGTCATACAGGGGCAAGAGTGCACGCACCAGGGCCATATTCTCCTTATAAGAGAACCTGACTTTCCTCCCACTAGCTGTACAAGCTGCATCATCCTCCTCCACATTTTCAGCCTCACCCTCTTCCTCCTCCTCCTCCTGTCCTGGTTCTTCCCCCAGCACCTCCAAGTCAGCTTCATCTGCCTCCTGCACAGGCCAGTCCACCTCTGAGAAATCCCCCTCTTGCAGCTCCTCCTCTGTGTGCCTGGCACTCTGTTCCTCCTGTGAGGACACCTGGCTTGTGCCTGCTTCCTCCTCATCCTCCATAGCCACCTGCTCAGCTTCCACCATGTGGCCTCTCCCTGGCGCAGCTCTTGCTGGGAGCATGCTGGCTCTCCCTGTCCTGCCTCTGGCAGTGCTGCCTCTCACTCCCCTACCTCTCCCAGTGGTTGGGGTATTTGGGCCCAAGATGGCTGTCCCTCTGCCTCCTCTGCACCTAACAAATCCTCCTCTCCTCTCCATCTCAAACACCTTACTCCCTTTCAAAGGGTAAAATGGCGTCTGCGCCCCTTTATATAGGGGGTGTGATGCGTATTGCAAGGGACTAAGGTGGGCCAATAGGTTAGCATGTTGCATGGGCTGTTCAGGTGTATTGGTGTAAATCGCATTCCGGTTGGCCGCTAATACGCACATGACCAAACCCGGAAATCGCACTTTTATGGCGTATTACATCGACTCAATTCGCACCTTATCGCCATCTATCGCCATCTATCGCACTTTTCAGGCGGCTTTGCGCCAGCCATTCAATACGCGATTTCTTGAAAAAAATGCTAATTAAAAAAATGGCGATATATGGCGATTTGAGTTTAAATCGCATTTTAGGAAAAACGGTCAACACAATAAATCTCGCCCAGTGTTTCAAATCCAGCTGGATTGAATAACATTGTATGGGCAATTGGAAAGGGGTGTGGATCAGTTGGTCACCAGCAAGTCATTAGGTCGACATGAGGGAAAGTCGACATGAGTCTAGGTTGACATAGGTTAGGTCGACAGGGTCATTAGGTCGACAGTGAAAAGGTCGACATGCGGTTTTTCACTGTTTTAGAACCGGAATGTCGACACAGTTGACATGGACACATGGTAAAATGCACCGCTGTGCTCGCCATGCTTCAGGCTCGGCGCCTCGCTACGCTCGGTACACTAATTTATTCTCCCACCACGCCCTAGTGGATGGTAGGGCACATGTCGGCTCAAAAAAAAGTGAGAACCCCATGTCGACCTTTTGACTGTCAATCTAACCCATGTTGATCTAATGACCCTTTCGAACGAACCCATGTTGACCTAGACACATGGGGACCTAAATGCATGTCGACCTAATGGGGTCAACCTAATGACCGTATCCCCTTGAAAGCTCTCCAGGAAGGGACAGCTGAAGTTAGGGAGCATTTTCTTTGAAGGACATGTGGTCATTAGACCATTTTCAGTAAGGCGGAGCCCATACTCTGGATCCAGTGGCATTCAGCAAGAAAGACTGGCAACAGGGAGCAGTGGACACCAAATAACCTCAGCAACAACTGGCAGAGACAGTGCAGAGGTAAGTATCAGGGTTTTCAAAATATGGCTGCTAAAATGTCAAATTAACAGAGATCTGGAATGGGCTACATTATAAACTCTGCTCGCACATACACAGTATACAGGGTAAATTTACTAAGATAGGAGTTCTATTGAAGATGGGATGTTGCCCATAGCAACCAATCAGATTCTACTTCTTATATATTTAGCACCTTCTAGAAGACAATAGACAGATTTTGGTTGGTTGCTATGGGCAACATCCCATCTTCAATAGAACTCCCATCTTAGTAAATTAACACCTCCTTGTATTTAATTAATAATTTAATAAACAATATATGATATTTTGTTACGGATGCGAACTGCGTCTATTAGCATAATATACCTCTGGTGTGGTTATGCACACATTAATACCTTTAAGAAAGAGTATACTGTATATACTACTGTATAGTGGCCGTAGGCACAAACACAGATTTAATCAACTAAGAGAAGATGTAACAGCAAATAGTTAATTACAATAAGACTATTTATAACAAACTGATACCAATCTAGATAGAGTTACAGCAAGGACACTTATACAGCCTATAGCATTTCAGCAGATGGATATAACATACTGTAGGTGGGAATTACATAGATGGGAATTACAGCAAACAAATAATACCTTTTTGTTTGCAAGCACGTCCTGGATCCAGGAGTTATCCGTCGTGAAGCAGAAGACATCGTAAAAGTGTATGTGTGAGTGAGTGTTCAGATTATGAGACTGATGCCTGCTATTTATGTGCTGTATACAATAAAATGAATAATATACAATGCATCTCATTTCATTGGTCTGAGAGACACATACACTTCAAGTAATCACACTGACTTTGTTTAGTACATAGTTTCAATGTCCCGCCTTACAACTGAAGCATAACTTTTGTACATGCATATCTACTTATACTCATAACTTGCGAATACAATGTGCAATTTTTCTTCCGTAATGAACGGGTTACTGCTTGTAAAATACTGCTTCACACGAGTCCAAACATTGGGCTCGTATGAATTTGTTTGGAAAATGGGCAAAACCATGCGCACTGCAGGTGGGGCAGATGTAACATGTGCAGAGAGAGTTACATCTGCCTGCAGTGCACATGGTTTTGCCCAAATTTGTACTGCGATCAGATCTGAATAAAGGCCATGGTGATATTTAAATTACAGTACTTTTCACACCATAAGACGCACTTTTTCTCCCCAAAAAAGTGGGGGGAAAAGTGTGTGCGTCTTATGGAGCGAATACTGAAAAAAAAACCTGCAAAAAACTCCTGATCTCAGGAGCTGCAGCAGAGCCCGCTCCCCCTCCCCTGGTACTTTTCAGCAGTTTACAGCAACTTACAGCAGTCCGGGCAGCAGGGGTCCGTTCAGCGAATGGGATATCATCGGCGGGGTCCCTGCGGCAGATGGGAAATAGTAGCCGCAGGGACCCCGCCAAGGATTTCCTAGTGTTCCCGCTAAGCCCCTCTGCTGCCCCCGTCTGCGCTGACATGCCAGCTTCCCCCACAGCTCTGACTCGCCGCTGAAATCAGCGTGTCAGTGTGACAGAGGGCAGGTGGAAGAGCTGACATGCCGCTCTCACCATAGAATTCATCGGTCCTGCCCGGACCCTGACTGCCAGGCTCCCACACACATCCTCCTGACAGCTGCCCGGCTCCCGCGCACACCCTCCTGACTGCTGCCTGGCTCCCGCCCGCACCGTCCTAACAGCTGCCTGGCTCCCACCCACACACTGACAGCTGCCTGGCTCCCACCCACACACTGACAGCTGCCCAGTTCTTACTACCCAGAACCTGCGCTCAGAGCAGGGCCGGCGCTACACACTCAGCAGAGGATGCAAAGCAGGTAGGCGCCGTGCAGGAGAGGCGCCACTGTCCCTGCTCTGCATCCTCTGCTGTCCTCCGTGCCTGCCGGCTGCTGCTGCTGCGCCTGTCACACTTCATCACAGGCAGCAGCGCCGGAGGCACAGAGAGAGATCCCTCCTGGCTCAATATCAGATAGTCATCGGCAGGGTCCGAACGGGGGCGGAGATACACGGACGGAGGGGGCGTGGCTACACGGACCAGAAGGGGCGGAGCTACAAGGGAGCAAGGCTGGCTGACTGAAGACACCAGGAAACAGGAGAGGATGAGCTGCCACCATTGTAAAGTGTAAGTGTACTAATGTCGGCAACTGATGTGGGCACGTTTGTAGGCAGCACTACTAATGTCGGCAACTGTTGTGGGCACATATGTAGGCAGCGCTACTAATGTCGGCAACTGGTGTGGGCACGTATATAGGCAGCACTGCTAATGTCGGCAACTGGTGTGGGCACGCATATAGGCAACGCTACTAATGTCGGCAGCTGATGTGGGCATGTGTATAGGCAGCGCTACTAACGTCGGCAACTGGTGTGGGCACGTGTATAGGCAGCACTACTAATGTCGGCAACTGATGTGGGCACTACGTATAAGCAGAGGTACTACTTTCAGGCAACAGGTGTGGGCATGTGTATAAGGAGAGCAACTACTTTTGGCAACTGGTGTGGGTGTTATGTATAAGCAGAGGTACTACTGTCAGCATCTGGAGTGGGTATATGGTTACGCAGCGCTACTACTGTCGGCAACTGCTGTGGGCACTACTTGTAAGCAGAGCAACTACTTTTCGCAACTGGTGTGGGTGTTAAGAATAAGCAACGCTACAAATGTGGGCATATGCAGGAGTACTCGGGGCATTATGTGTAGCATAATGTGTGTCAATGTCATATGGGCATTATAATGCATGGCATATTATGTAAGGGGAATTACAGTGTGTGTCATAATGTGTAATGGGCATTATGGTGTTCTGCATATTGTGCAAGGGGCATCATGATGTGTGGCATTACAAATAATGTGCATTACTGTGTGTGGTTACTATAATGTGTTATGGGCTTTGAGGTTTGAAGCATAATGTGTTATGGGGATTATGGTGTTATTGGTACTTTTATGTGACCACGCCAATTCCCCATGAAGCCACGCTTCTACAATTTTGACCGTGCCTTCGGCGCGCACTGTCCCTATTTTTTCACACATGGCACCAAAATTGCTAGTTACGGCACTGGTGCTGTGTTAGGTGAATAAGATTGTGCTACTGTGTGGTGTAATTTGGAGTGGGAGCATTATTGTGTGGCCAAACCCCTCCCTTTGTAAAGTTTGGGTGGGCGCAATTTTTTAGTTTGCAGGAGGGCGCCGAACCCCCTAGCACCGGCCCTGGCTCAGAGCCAACTGCCCCTCCATCAAACCCCGTGGGAGAGAGGACTGAGAGGCATTACACTATTTGTTCAGAATATTTTTTCCCCTGTTTTCCTCCTCTAAAACTAGGTACGTCTTATGGTCAGGTGCATCCTATAGATATATATGAAAAACAATGGCGGCACTCGTAGGCTTGGTGAAAAAAAATATTTTATCAAAGCATAAATGATGCAGAAAGATACCGACGTTTCGGGGATCAACCCCGTTTTCAAGGTGCAGGAAAAATCAACAACAATATTGAGTGTAAGATCTCTTACCTAAATAGGCTGAGAAAAGACTGAGGCGGGAGCCTGTCCCCCATGTCCGTGGCCGGCGTCTCACAGGAAGTCGCTGGTGTTGCGCTTCCGGTTCTTCCGCCGGACATCGCGACTAGGGTTCCCTAGGCAACCTGCATAAACATAAAAAACATCTAGGTGACAGTGAAAATAACAGTGAAGAAAAATCTTGTTAAACATTAACAGTATAAAAAGCAATTAAAAAGCAGCGTTCACGGAGTGTAGCATAGTCTCCAATATTAGCGGCTGACTGTATATATATATTATAGATATGTGCGGCGCACTGCGCTTCTTAAGATACGAGTGTCCTGCAGCGTATAACCCTGTTGCCAACTCTCCGTCTGCTTACTGTATGGTACCAGAGCAATGTCATTCTTGATAAGCAGGGAAAGTCTGCTGAAGAAAAAAAATAAAAAATAAAAAATAAAAAAAATAATAATAGTGTCCAGCAACTGGGGTGAAATAGAGGGGGGACATATATTTAGGAATCACTGGGAATAACGGGGGAATAGACCAGAAGATGACTACAGGTGTCGACTTTGTTGTTTCATTTTAGAAACACATTCCACGGCATTCTCTCATTGAGACCCTGGGGATGCGTGGTCTTCAACCTAAAAATCCAACCTGCTTCAGATTGCAGCAATTTGGTGTCTCTGTCGCCACCTCTGAATTGCGCTGGAATGTGTTCAATAATTAGATGCCTAAGGTCATTGAGGGAATGGTTTGTTTCGGCAAAATGCCTAGCCACTGGATGTTCAGATGTTTTGCCTTTGGTCTTATTGATCAGTGCCGCTTTTATTGTGGAACGGTGCATTGCTGCACGCTCCCTGAAGGGCCTAATGGTTTTACCCACGTACCCTTTGTTGCATGGGCATGTTAATAAGTACACCACATATGCTGTGGTGCATGTGACGACTTGATTGATTCTGAAAGTTCCTGTGGCCGATGGTAAGGTGAAAGATGCCCCTGTTTTCATGAATTGGCACGTTGTGCAGTGAACACATTTGTAGCAGCCTGAAGCCTTAGTAAGGAAGGTGCTGCCCTTTTGGTTCCGTTGGATATCTGCTGCAAACCCTGTGATGTCGGTGTGGACAACCAGATCTTTGATGCTCTTGTTTCTAGTGAAACATGTCATGGGCCTCCTGTCTCTAAAGCAAGGAAGCCCTCTGTCCGTACTGACAATAGGCCAGAGTGCCCGTGTAGCTCTTGGTATTACCGGACTAGTGGTAGAGTACCTGTTGGTCCAGGGAATAACCTTGGAGCTTGGCTTGGTGTGGCCTTCTAGTAGAGTTTGCCTGGGGGTATTCAACACTTCAATCTTTTGTTTGTCAAGAGTCTTGCTATCATAACCCTTGATAATGAACCTTTGGACCACGAGATCCAGAGCCTCCTCTGTCTTTTCAGGGTTGCTGGTGATTCTGGCACTGCGAATTAGTTGTGACTTTGACAGACCAACTTTTAATGCCCTGGGATGGTGACTTGATGCTTTGAGCAGAGTGTTTTTGCTTGTGGGTTTGTAATAAACTGAGGTGTCCAGCATTCCATTCCTTATAGTTACAAGGACATCCAAGTAATTAATCGCTTTATCCTCAATTTGTGAGGTGACTCTGATCGGAGAGTCTCTTGTGTTGATGAACTGGATCATCTCTTCTAGACTAGACTTCCTACCCTGCCACAGTAGGAAGACATCATCTATGTAGCGACAGTATACATCGATGTTGGATGCCCAAGTGATGCTGGAGAAGAACATACTTTGCTCTTCTTGCTGCATGAACACATTAGCGTACGATGGGGAGACATTACTCCCCATCGCACACCCACTGACCTGTAAGTAATACAGGCCATCGAATAGGAAATAGTTCCTTCTCAGGATTATTTCCAGCAAACTCAAAAACAATTCGATGTCTACAGATAGACTGGGTTCATTGGTTAGAAATCTCCTCATGGCCAATAGCCCCTTATCATGGGTGATAGCCATATACAGGCTACAGATGTCCATGGTGCATAGCCAGGTACCCTCTTTGATTGAAGAACAGCTCTGCACTCTCTTCAGGAAGCTTGTTGTGTCCTTGATGTGGTTTGGTTGTTTAAGTATAAGGGGCTGCAGGATCCCGTCTAGGAAGGCTGAGATGGGATGATATAGGCCATTCCTGGCCGATATAATCGGCCTGCCAGGGGGGTGTTCACTGTTCTTGTGCATCTTGGGCACTGTAAAGAACACCGGGCAAATAGGGAAGTCCTTAAACAGGACTTCCCTATTTGCCCGGTGTTCTTTACAGTGCCCAAGATGCACAAGAACAGTGAACACCCCCCTGGCAGGCCGATTATATCGGCCAGGAATGGCCTATATCATCCCATCTCAGCCTTCCTAGACGGGATCCTGCAGCCCCTTATACTTAAACAACCAAACCACATCAAGGACACAACAAGCTTCCTGAAGAGAGTGCAGAGCTGTTCTTCAATCAAAGAGGGTACCTGGCTATGCACCATGGACATCTGTAGCCTGTATATGGCTATCACCCATGATAAGGGGCTATTGGCCATGAGGAGATTTCTAACCAATGAACCCAGTCTATCTGTAGACATCGAATTGTTTTTGAGTTTGCTGGAAATAATCCTGAGAAGGAACTATTTCCTATTCGATGGCCTGTATTACTTACAGGTCAGTGGGTGTGCGATGGGAAGTAATGTCTCCCCATCGTACGCTAATGTGTTCATGCAGCAAGAAGAGCAAAGTATGTTCTTCTCCAGCATCACTTGGGCATCCAACATCGATGTATACTGTCGCTACATAGATGATGTCTTCCTACTGTGGCAGGGTAGGAAGTCTAGTCTAGAAGAGATGATCCAGTTCATCAACACAAGAGACTCTCCGATCAGAGTCACCTCACAAATTGAGGATAAAGCGATTAATTACTTGGATGTCCTTGTAACTATAAGGAATGGAATGCTGGACACCTCAGTTTATTACAAACCCACAAGCAAAAACACTCTGCTCAAAGCATCAAGTCACCATCCCAGTGTCAGCACCGGGGTTTCTTGTGTTCCCGGCTGTGACCGTGGTGGACCAGTGGAGGGCGCAGGCTGGGACGGAGACTGGAGATGTGCCTTGAGGCGGCCTGAAAGCCGGGGTTGACAGTGGACAGCCTGGAAGCTGCGGGAGTTGTCGACGTAGGATGTCGGCAGTCAGATGAGAGGCGAGTGGAGGCACAGGTATAGTAACAGACTGTAGCAGAATAGAGCACAGGTGGTATCAGCAGCGACAGCAGAGAACACAGGATGGATTCTCAGGTGAGGCTGGGAAGCCTGGAGCCTTGGGAGCTTCACTGACACAGGAGTAATTCTGGGAGCAGATATATATAAAGTCTCTTGCTCTGACATACACTGGGGACCCGGGCACAGCGAACCAGAGGGTTGGCAGAGACCAGAAGCAGGGGCGCGGAGTCTAACTTGCCAGCGGTATTCATCAGGGAGTCCCGCAAGGAACTATGGGCTTGGCTGCGTCTGGCAAGCAGGTCGCGGCCCCCTGCCCTGGTCCTCTGGACGCTGGCTGGGAGTGAGGACACAGGAGATAGGAGAGAATGTCTTTGCAGATGGCCTGAGGGCCGGGAGTGATAGCAGGCAGCCTGGGAGCTGCGAGGCGGCCTGGGAGCCGGGGTTGTAGTTGGCAGCCTGGGAGCTGCGAGGCGGCCTGGGAGCCGGGGTTGTAGTTGGCAGCCTGGGAGCTGCGGGATGGCCTGGGAGCCGGGGTTGTAGTTGGCGGCCTGGGAGCTGCGGGATGGCCTGGGAGCCGGTGATGACAGTTGGCAGCCTGGGAGCTGCAGGATGGCCTGGAAGCCAGAGATGACGACCTGGGAGTCGTTGGTCTATGATGTCGATAACCAGGAGAGAATGTCGGAGTCTCTGGAGGCACTTTGGAAAACAGTTGACACAGGATGTCGACAACAGGTGTATGTGTGACAATACTTGAGTGCGGCAACTGGTGGACGTCGGAGATGACACAGATGTTGTTAATCACCAGGAGACGACAGAAGCACAGAGTCTCTGGAGGCACTTTGAAAACAGTGTACACAATGTCGACAATAAGCGATAATGTCACATAATGTTTGAAGGTAGTTTGGCCTGGAAGCCAAGGGGTCTAGCCTAGGAGCTAGTGGGGATTTGCTGGCCAGTGCCAGCGGTATCCTCTGCAGGGGATAACTTGCTAACTCAACCGCAGTGATGGAATTAGCAGGAGTCTCTGGAGATGAACAGAACCAGGTAAGTAGCAGCAGGACACTAGGAGAAGGTATCGCTGGAGACTGGATAGCCAGGAGCCTTGGAATTCTCTGTCTCTGGGGTAACCACACAGGAAGCAGAAAGAACATTTGTTCAAGGCAAGGAGGACTCTGGGAAGCTGGCTTATATTCCTCCAGGTGATTGCTTGATTGTCTGCAGCAGCAGACAGAACCAGGAAGTATGCCTTGAGTTACCTTCATCATGTGACTGGTGCTGAACTCAGGGAGCCTCACTGAAGTTTTAATCACTGAGACTGCAGAGCAGCTGCAACAGCAGCAGCTAGGAAACAGACAGACATGGAACATCAGAAATAAATGTGAAACAAGTCAGGTTCATGACACCCAGGGCATTAAAAGTTGGTCTGTCAAAGTCACAACTAATTCGCAGTGCCAGAATCACCAGCAACCCTGAAAAGACAGAGGAGGCTCTGGATCTCGTGGTCCAAAGGTTCATTATCAAGGGTTATGATAGCAAGACTCTTGACAAACAAAAGATTGAAGTGTTGAATACCCCCAGGCAAACTCTACTAGAAGGCCACACCAAGCCAAGCTCCAAGGTTATTCCCTGGACCAACAGGTACTCTACCACTAGTCCGGTAATACCAAGAGCTACACGGGCACTCTGGCCTATTGTCAGTACGGACAGAGGGCTTCCTTGCTTTAGAGACAGGAGGCCCATGACATGTTTCACTAGAAACAAGAGCATCAAAGATCTGGTTGTCCACACCGACATCACAGGGTTTGCAGCAGATATCCAACGGAACCAAAAGGGCAGCACCTTCCTTACTTATGTAGGGTACACACCAGGACGACCTGCTCACGATGCACATCGTGAGCGGGTCGTCAGTGTCTCGTCCGACCCGCTCACGATGACGCGGGAGGGCACGACCCGCTCACGATGTGCACCGTGAGCGGGTCCGATCCGATGGCGACCCGCACCCGGTTGTATGGTCGTCATTGAGATCCTACCTGCAGCAGGTAGGATCTCAATAACGACCGACCGACCCGCGGGACCGCGCATCGGATCGGAATCGCTCCACACCAGCTCAGAAAAGGGCCCAATCAGCACACAATCTGCATCCAATTGATCGGAATCGGATCTAGATTGTGCTGATCGGGCCCTAGTCGTCCTGGTGTGTACCCAGCATAAGGCTCCAGGCTGCTACAAATGTGTTCACTGCACAACGTGCCAATTCATGAAAACAGGGGCATCTTTCACCTTACCATCGGCCACAGGAACTTTCAGAATCAATCAAGTCGTCACATGCACCACAGCATATGTGGTGTACTTATTAACATGCCCATGCAACAAAGGGTACGTGGGTAAAACCATTAGGCCCTTCAGGGAGCGTGCAGCAATGCACTGTTCCACAATAAAAGCGGCACTGATCAATAAGACCAAAGGCAAAACATCTGAACATCCAGTGGCTAGGCATTTTGCCGAAACAAACCATTCCCTCAATGACCTTAGGCATCTAATTATTGAACACATTCCAGCGCAATTCAGAGGTGGCGACAGAGACACCAAATTGCTGCAATCTGAAGCAGGTTGGATTTTTAGGTTGAAGACCACGCATCCCCAGGGTCTCAATGAGAGAATGCCGTGGAATGTGTTTCTAAAATGAAACAACAAAGTCGACACCTGTAGTCATCTTCTGGTCTATTCCCCCGTTATTCCCAGTGATTCCTAAATATATGTCCCCCCTCTATTTCACCCCAGTTGCTGGACACTATTATTATTTTTTTATTTATTTTTTTCAGCAGACTTTCCCTGCTTATCAAGAATGACATTTCTCTGGTACCATACAGTAAGCAGACGGAGAGTTGGCAACAGGGTTATACGCTGCAGGACACTCGTATCTTAAGAAGCGCAGTGCGCCGCACATATCTATAATATATATACAGTCAGCCGCTAATATTGGAGACTATGCTACACTCCGTGGACGCTGCTTTTTAATTGCTTCTTATACTGTTAATGTTTAACAAGATTTTTCTTCACTGTTATTTTCACTGTCACCTAGATGTTTTTTATGTTTATGCAGGTTGCCTAGGGAACCCTAGTCGCGATGTCCGGCGGAAGAACCGGAAGCGCAACACCAGCGACTTCCTGTGAGACGCCGGCCACGGACGTGGGGGACAGGCTCCCGCCTCAGTCTTTTCTCAGCCTATTTAGGTAAGAGATCTTACACTCAATATTGTTGTTGATTTTTCCTGCACCTTGAAAACGGGGTTGATCCCCGAAACGTCGGTATCTTTTTGCATCATTTATGCTTTGATAAAATAATTTTTTTCACCAAGCCTACGAGTGCCGCCATTGTTTTTCCTATATGCCATGTATCGGAAGGCACCGCAGCATACTATACTCAGCTAGGAAGTGAGTGCCGGTCCGCCCCACACGTGTATATATATATATATATATATATATATAATATTGTAATGAGCATGCTCAGCAAAATATGTGTAAAGTGTAATGTAGTACGCCACTCAAAGCACATGCATATGTCAGTTTCATATACACGCAATTGTTGAAAAATCGCATAATCTTACTTACCTTTTTTAAATACTATTTTGATTTTGACAGTCGAGCCTTTGATAGTGAACAAAACTATCACTCAAACATGCCTGTCCTGTTAACAGTGACATTTTTCTATAACACCTTAATTGTACATTTATCCAGATATAACATTATTGATATGGTATACTGTATGTTTAACACAAATCTGACATCAATCATTCAATTTATAAGGATTGTATCAGGGGAAGGGGAAGACAACCTTTATACTGTATGCATTCCGCTGATACCTAGGTCCATTGGTAAGATGTGGGACCTTCATCTAACCTATGCTGCTTTCACATTGCCTAAACGTTTGAGACCCGGTATTTTGAAACGGTATTTAAAACGGTATATTACCGTTTTAAACCCGTTTCACACTGCACATACATACCGGGTCTCAAGCAGGTTTGCAGTGTGAAAGCAGGACAGACAGTAGCTATAAGACAGCGTTGTGCATATGTAATGAGCCGCTCATTACATATGCACATATGTAATGAGGGCAGTGCATATGGATGAGTCACTCATTACATATGTACATATGTAATGAGTGGCTCATTACATATGTACTGCGCTCTCATAGCTACTGCTTGAGTCCTATATACCGGTTCAGTGCCGTTCACACTGCATAAAAACATCTCTGAACCATGTAGGACCCTGCTTTTTACCCGTTTGCAAATACTAGTTATTTGTAACCAGTAAATGCAACTGGCGCTTTCACACTGCAGCTCTAAGCGTTTTAATAGGCAAAAAACTCGGCAATATACCGATTAAGAGCTGCAGTGTGAAAGGGGTACTACAAAGGATGCTTGGGAATTTAGGGTTAAAAATATTCAATATAGTAAGTATGTAATCATGTACGGCTTAATCTATTCACATTTCTTGATGGAGCAAATAAAAAGGTTTAAACAAATTTGACTAATACCCCTTTCACACCAGCCTAAATTCCCGGGTTGAGTCCGGGAACAACCCGGTACTATCTCTGGTGTGAAAGGTACCCGGGACAAATTACCGGGCTAATTTGCCGGCAATCCAACCCTGTTAGGTAGCAGGGTTTCTCCCGGGTTCAACCCGGGGACCTGGCTAGTGTGAATACCAGCGGGGATTTGATGCAGGCGGCGGGCGCAAATGACGGGACAGCCGGTGGCTAATGATGACGCAGCTCTCCGGCGGCAGTGAGGGTGCCGGAGAGCTGCTTCATCTTCATCCGCCGCCTGTCCCGTCATTTGATCCGCCGCCTGTGTGGATCCCTGGCTTGTGCGGAGGACCAGCAACCGGGGTGAGTATTATCCCCACCTCCGCCGCCATCCTGCCGACTGCCCGCCTCCTCACCACCTCCTGACGGCCTCCTGCACACACCAGAAAATGCAGGGACTTTTCTGGTGTGAATGGGTCCAAAACCGGGAATGTCCCTGCTTGTCCCGGGAACTGAATTCCCGGGTTTGTCCCTGCATATTTGGTGTGAAAGAGGTATTACATTACTATATCCTTTACCAATAAACAGTAATCCTCCAAAGGATGTTTGCGTATTGCAAGTAGCATAGATTAATAATTAGTGTTTCATAAATACCAAACTTCTATGATACCCTGGGGGGGGGATGCTCACCTGCTCCCCGCTCCTTGCTTTCTATGGTACCTCTATGGTACCTCTCCTCGTCACTGGCTCAGTACCGCCCTCCAATGGCCGGCGCCCAAGGCTTAGAGCTGCCTAGTGGTGGCGCCGGCCCTGTATATATATATATATATATATATTCCCTGACGACGGGTGCAATATCCCGAAACATGTTGGAATAAAGATTGTCTTTTCCATCAAGCAACGCAGCCTTGTGAACGCCGCATTTCAATTACATATTATATTATGGACTAATCTGTCATATGAAAACACCCAAGCATTACTTTTTGGACTGATCAAGTCGAGTGCCAAGTCGAGTATCTATTTTGTTTGTCTTAGTGATTTCTTAGGAGCTTTTAAATGTATAGTACCATGAGTAAAAGATGTGGCAATGAGTGGATGAGAAAAACTAACAATGGAATGATTTCCTAAGGTCGGCATCAGCAGTTTTGATCAGGTTGTCCTAAAGTAGTATATACAGTTGGGCTCATAAGTTTACATACCCTAGGAGAATTTGTGAATTTCTGGGTCATGGGGAAAGCAAAATTCTAAGTCATGGGGAAAGCAAAAGAATTGTCAAAGGATCTGCTGGAAAGGGTAATTGAACTGTATAAAACAGGAAAGGGTATATAAAAAGATATCCAAGCAATTGAGAATGCCAATCAGCAGTGTTCAAACTCTAATTAAGAAGTGGAAAATGAGGGATTCTGTGGAAATAAAATCACGTTCAGGTAGACCAACAAAACTTTCAGCCACAACTGCCAGGAAAATTGTTCAGGATGCAAAAAAAGTTGGTAAAAATTAATGTCAAGATGAATGTAGCATGCTATCAGATAATACTGGAGGAAAATTTGCACTCATCAGCACTAAAGCTGCGCATGGGACGTACTTGGACATTCCAACATGACAATGATCCAAAACACAAGGCCAAGTCGATCTGTCATTGGCTACAGCAGAATAAAGTGAAGGTTCTGGACTGGCCATCTCAGTCTCCTGACCTCAATATCATTGAACCATTCTGGGGATATCTCAAACGTGCAGTAGTTGGGTAGTTTCTGTTGTCATTATGATTTAAAAAGAGTAAACACAGTTGTTTGACAATAAATGGCTTCACCCAACCACTAACCATAAGTTAAAGAAAAGTTTGTGAGTCATCATTGATATTCTCTGACAAATGGCCAGAAAATCACAATTTCTGCTAGGTTATGAAAACTTATGAGCACAACTGTATGTATATATATATATATTCCGTTCAAGAACGAAGAGAGGCACTCGGGGGGGCTTTTTACACCTTGACAGAGGGGTTAGCGAACCCCGAAACATTGGGAACCTTTTTCCTCTGTTTGTTCTTGAACGCAATATATGCAACCATCGCCGAGAGGGCATCGAGGCAGTTGTGGCTATAGGAGGAGTGCCCGGCTGACTCGTGCTCATATATATATATACTATCATTCCTCATGATCTAGGTTTGCTATCAGTACAGCGCTTTTTAGCATCTAAAAGTAATTTTTCTGCTTCAAAAATTCAGTTTGTGTTGATGTTATTGGAGTTAATTTTAACTAACAATTTTTTCATTTACAATAAGGAATTCTATATTCAAATTAAAGGCTGCGCGATGGGATCTTTGGTCGCAACAGCCTATGCTAATATTTTTATGTTTTCAGTTGAATTTGATTTGTTGTTTTCTGATTTACAATTTTCTTCACAGGTGATCTTATTTAAACGCTATATAGATGACCCGTTGGTCATTTGGAAGGGCCATGGCACGGTCCTTAGTGATGCTATCTCTAACCCCAATGCTACTGATAGCCCTGTAAAATTTACTATTGCGCTCAGTCAGGAGAGGGTCCATTTTCTTGACATTGACATCAAGATCTGTAACCATCAAATAGTAACTTCTGTATATTTGAAAGAAACTAACAGGAATACGTTACTTAAACTTCACACCTGTCACCCTAAGAGTTTAGTGCACGGTTTACCATACTCACAAATGATGCAGATTTTCTGTATCAACAGTACCATGTGTATTAATCAGATTGATGATCTCATCGCCAAATTTGCGAGCAGGGGCTACAATATGAAACACTTTCAAAACTGCAAAAGCAAGGTCCTTAAACTTGATAGAGCCCAACTTATTAACAAAATCCCATCAACTACCATGAGTACAAATGACGATACCTGCATGCTGTGGGTTAATCGTTACAATACAGCATCTACAGCTGCAATGACTACTGTTAAAAAACACAAGCCTATCCTTAGTTCTGACCCTGCATTACCTTTTTCCTCAAAGAGGATTATGCCTTGTTTTTCAAGAGGGCGCAACCTCCACGATTTTCTAGTTAAAACTGATGTGTCTCTTACTAAATCGCCTGGTGCAGTGGTTCCCAAAATGTGTGCCTAGGCACCCTGGGGTGCCTCAGGACACTTGCAGGGGTGCCTTGGGTTGGTGGACCACGATCAATTCATATTATGAATGGTCAATGTAACAGCCAAAACCAGTGCTTGTGGAGGCCAATCATAATATATTTGCACAACCAGAAGCAAATCCTGTCCCTCACCAGATAACTGTGACATAAAAACACAATGCACTTCATTTAATATTTTTTTCTGAACTTATCGATAAAAAGCATTTGGCCCAGGGGTGCCTTGAAAATGTTTTGATGCTCTAGGGTGCCGTGATTCTAAAAAGTTTGGGAACCACTGGCCTGGTGTGTACTCTGAGTTTTTAAGAACCCCTAAAAACGGATGCTTTAAATGTTCTTGTGTGACGTGCCAGTATTTATTGACGGGATACCTTTTTCCATCCCCACAATGAAAAAAGTTCTCTATTAGACATCACTTTACTTGTGAATCTAAGTATATTGTCTACCAGATCATCTGTCCATGTAGCCTTTCCTACATTGGAAAAAAAGAGCGCAAATTTAGAAAGGATGGGTGCTCACCCTTAGTAGCGGTCATAGTGACCAGCCGGTATCACGCCACTTTCTTGAACAGAGGCACCCACTCAACAGCCTTAGGTATCGCATTATCGATTGTGTGAAGCCCTCTCTAAGAGGAGGCAATGGGTGACATTCTATGTGTAGCGGTAAAAACCGCATGATTTTTACCGCACCTAATCACACTTTTGAAAATTGCAAGATTGGGCCGTTTTTCGCATATTTAATGAGATGCGAAAAACGGCCCAAATAGTGTGACTAGGTGCGATTTGATGCGATTTCTTTAGTCCTGAAAATGTGCGATTTTCAGGTCTGAAAATCACACATTTGCAGGAAATCGCAATTTAAAAAAAAAAACTGCGCGGGGTCACCCCGCCAGAGCATAACCAGCCCAGGGCTCATTGAGCCAGTGCTGCTGACATAAAATCACGGTCCCCGACAAATAGGGGTCCCCTTGATTTAATGAAACCAGCACCAGGCTCAAGGTCCAGCGCTGGTTCCCAAAATACGGGGGACAAAATGACTAGGGGTCCCCCGTATTTCAAGAACCAGCACCAGACCCAACCAGCCAGCAGGGCAATGCCACAGCCGGGGGACACTTATTATATAAGGTCCCGCGGCCAAAGCATTATCCCCCTGGCTGGTCAGCATGGGCAGGGGTCCTGGGGGAGTGGGGACCCCCCCCCAAAGAAGGGGTCCGCCCTCCAGGACTTACCAGCCCATGCTGAAAGTCCGGGGCTGTCCCCGGGCTGATGAAAAGTGTAAAAAAAGAATAAAAACTATTGTCTTATACTGTAGAACTATGAGTCCCAGCAAGCCTACCCCGCATGCTGGGACTTGGAGAACCACAAGTCCCAGCATGCGGGGCATTAAAGGGCCCGCTGGCACTTGTAGTTCCACAGTACAAGAAATAGTTAAATAAAACACACACTGACATCCAGAAAAGTAAACGTTTTATACATCCACAGCCCACACATACTGATACTTACCTACCTTGAGCCCGTGGGTCGGTCCCTGGATCCGGGGTCCTGGCTCCAGGGCTGCAGAGTCCGGTTCCGGGGCCTTGGTCCTGGTCCCGGGGCTGGTCCGGGGCTCCTGGGCTGCAGAGTCCGGTTCCGGGGCCTTGGTCCTGGTTCCGGGGCTGGTCCGGGGCTCCTGAGCTGAAGATTCCGGGGTCCTGGATCCGTAGTAATCCAAAGGGGTACCTGAGGAAGGAAATCCTACTCACTTGGTCCCCGGCGATGACCCCGGCATCTTCAGCTCCAGACGCGCTGCTCCCAGCTGGTACCCGCTCATGGACTGGAGAGACGCAGAGATTTTCATCTTCCGCGCCTCTTCTCCAGATGATTCTATTGGCCGCCTAGCGTCCAATCAGGAGCCGACTTTCTCGGCTCCTGATTGGCCGCTAGGCAGCCAATAGAATCAGTCTGAGGAGAGGCGCGGAAGATGAAAATCTCTGCGTCTCTCCAGTCCGTGAGCGGGTACCAGTAAAAAAGATGCAGGTTCAAATGAAGGCATTCCAAGCGATTTTCTCATTTAGCCCTATGGGGGCAAGGGTATTGAGTTTATAGATCCAATCCGACTCGCGTTGGTTCAGCATTTTCTGTCTGTTTCCACCCTGTGCCAGGGGGGGGATGTGGTCGATTATCATACAACGCAAGTCTGACAGTGTATGTCCCTGTTGTTTAAAATGTTTTGCTACCGGTTGGTTAATGTCTTTACCCTTCAGGATGCCCGAGATTGCTGATCTATGAAGACTCCATGATCGACAGATTCCGCACACGGGGTTATGATATGGACTTATTACAGCAACAAAAAACTAAGTATTAAAAATCCCCAGGAGTGAATTGTCAAGGAATAAAGAAAACATCGGGAAAATAGCACAAAAAGTGCCTTTTGTGACCACCTATACCCCAGCCAGTCAGGTGTTACCAAGGGCTATTAATGCAGTATGGCCAATTGTCTCCAGCGACAAAACATTACCTTGTTTTAAAAATAAAAAAATAATGCCTAGCTACCGGAGAGGGAAAAATGTAAAAGACCTATTGGTCAGAACCAATATAACTAAACCTCCGAGAAAAACCCTATTTGACGTTCAGAGAAAGAAACCAGGATGTTACAACTGCCCTTCGTGCACGACCTGCACACACATGACAGCTGACCAGACATTCAAACATCTCCAGACTGGTCAAACGTACAGGATTAAACATGTGCTACACTGTAAATCACAATACGTGATTTACACTATAACCTGTCTCTGCCAAAAGATGTATGTGGGCCAAACAATTCACACTTTTAGAGAGCGCCTAGCTCTTCATAGATCAGCAATCTCGGGCATCCTGAATGGTAAAGACATTAACCAACCGGAAGCAAAACATTTTAAACAACAGGGTCATACACTGTCAGACTTGCGTTGTATGATAATCGACAACATCTCCCCCCTGGCACGGGGTGGAAACAGACAGAAAATGCTGAACCAACGCGAGTTGGAGTGGATCTATAAACTCAATACCCTTGCCCCCATAGGGCTAAATGAGAACATCGCTTGGAATGCCTTCATTTGAACCTGCATAGGACATTAATTCTTCTACATTTGTGTTATGTATATATGATCTTTTTTACATGTTTTACACACATGTTTTAGTGCTATCATAACCCTATGTCAATCCTCTGCCCAGTAAGGGCACATTCAGCAATAGTGTCTCACACAATTAGATAGGTTAAATCATCTGACACTATAGAGTCCGTATCATGGATAAGTTGTTTAGGTGTTATGAATACATTGCCAGAGAGTAGGTAATGAACGTATATAATTAATATTATCCAGTGTGCATCCTTCATAGCGCACGTGTAGCACAAGTAGCCACAGTAGAGTTTTTTGTTATGAGCACAACACACAATCAATCCAGTGAGTTAAACACTGGTCTTATTTATATAATTTTTCGCACACAGGATTCCCGGAGCTGAAGTGGAGCGCAAGCTTCCAGCGTTGCCTAGCAACGGCCAGAACGGAAGTGAGGCAAAGCAGCAGCAGCAGGAAGCCGCGCACACGGACGCCGGGACGCTCCTGCATACACTTGACAGAAGGCTACTTAAGGTAAGAGCACATAGACAGACAATTCTTTGCACAGCACTTTATTTTCTGATAAATTTGCACGCCCTGAAAAAGAGGCTAAGAGCCTCGAAACGTCGGCATATGGCATGTTCACAATAAAGACCTTTTGATTCTATCTACCACGTTGGAGTGCCGCCCACCTTATAGGAGTTCCTGACCCGGCTCAGTAAGGTCCCGAAGTAGTATGTATATATATATATATATATATATATATATATATATATATATATATATATATATATATATATACACATACACACCGGTGTATATATATATATATATATATATATATATATATATATATATATACACACATACACACACATACATTACTTATTAACAGACTCACTGTAAAATCTACTTACAACCTGCTTAATACATTTGCCTGATACGCTTCATACTGGTATGTTTGTAAATTCCTTATTCTGCCATTACCATAATGCCAAACAATTTATATATTTTACACATTTTTTTATTGAGATTTTACTGTTAATATTTCATTTACTAATTTATTGAGGAAAACATGATCAAAACTGCTGATACCGACCTTAGGAAATCATTCCAGTATTAGTTTTTCTCATCCAGTCATTGCCACATCTTTTACTTATGTGTTACTCCACATCCTACTGTCATCTCCAGTACACGATATGGCCGCTATATCGCAGCCTGACTCCCCCTTAAAGAGTTTTTCTGTTTTTTTTTCCCTGCAGGAAATCAAGTTGACAGCGGCATATCATAAGGCTACAAGTAGATCAGATGGAACCGTAAATGGAAAGAAAAGGGATGTGAAACATCGCTTTTACCTATTAATATGCAACAATTAGAGGTAAAAAATACATTTATTAAAAATACACTTGTTAAAATATATCACATATAAAAATGGATGGTACTATTGCTGATAATTGAAATAAAATATAGGGCCTTATTCTGATCGGTGCGGATATTCCCGCATGCGGACGGACCGCCGATGTTGATCGTCTGCGCATGTGCAGAGGTCACTCTGCGCATGTGCAGGCGATTTCGCCGCACGGATTCTTTATACGCCGCACAGGGGGCGTAGAGGGGCGTGAGGGGCTACTTAGCCTCATTACCCTATGCATACGCCCCGCGTTTCATGGGCGTTCCCATGCAAACGCGGGGCGTATGCATGGTAATGAGGCCGTGACGCGTGGGTACGGGGCGGGCATCTGACATCGCCGGATGTCAGCTGCCCACCCCCATACATGATTTCACACGGACAAGTGTCCGTGTGGTCTTGTGTTGCGGGACCTGGTGGAGCGTGCGGCCCTGCATTCGATGTTCGGCGACCATCGAATGCAGGGGCTGCTCCCAAGACGGAGGAGGCGTATCCCCGTCCAATTTCATGCGGATCGCCACATATCCGCGTACGGACGGCAGGTGGCGATCCGTATGGAAGGCGGGGATTCGCCTGCACGGTTGCGGCCGCATATTCTGATCGGGCCGCACCGATCAGAATAAGGCCCATAGAGCCGTGATAGTCACCCAGTTTTCTCAAAGGTGAGAGTCTCAGTGTCCGTTCCTATATATGCTTCATGATATGTCCCAATGTAGCAGGCTGATGGTAGATTTTAGGAGTGATGTAATTCTCCAGCCTAGGGAGCCCCTGTTGGTGACGGGCTCAACCTGGTTTTTATTCTCCCAGCCAAGGGAGCCCCTGTTGTTATAGGGCTCAACCTGGTTTGTGGAAATGTTGTCCTGGTTGATTGTGGCTGTTAGGATGTTTGATGAGGAAAGCTGGTCCGGTCACAAAGAAGTAGCTGAATCTGGGTGACAATAGTGGGTGTCAGGGCTCCAATACACTGACGCGTTTTGCTCATAGAGCTTTTTCAAGGTGCTGTATAGTGTACCTAATATCAGCATTTATATACCCCAAGTATTAGGAGGAATAGATTACACCTGTGGAATGTAGGTAACAATTAATCGGGTAAATCTAAGAACTAGGAATCGGCTTGTATATTCTGAAATAGGAGACAGAGCTGTACTTGGTACTTATGTTTTGATCAAAAAACGAGCAGTATAAATCATTAAAAACACAGTTTGTTATTCTTAATGTTGAGGGTCCGTTTCCGGACTTCCGGTTTCATCATCTCCGGTATCTGAGCCGCATATGCGTTCCACTCGGACGGGATATAGAGCACTGTACATGACCTCTATGCGCCCTTAGTTAAAATGGCGTTGTCCGTACTTCCGGTTTCCGGAGACGGCATTTTTGTATATCCCTGATGCGCTGAGTATTCAGAGCGCGTGCAACGTTCTAAAACGTCCCTATAACAGAACCTTTCTATAGGTTCCTTAGCTTTATATACCCCACATGTGAGAGTTCTTTCTGGTATTTGATAATGAGTGGTGCGCATGTGCTGCTCAGTTAGTGGCTGGATCACATATTTGTTGCTACATAATATGGATAGTGTTCAAACGTTTTTGTATAGAAAAGAACATACATAAAAATAGAATAAAGAAGATTATGAAAATGTATACAATCATGCATATATACATAAGTACAGAGATTAGTTGTTTTTATAAATTAAAAAAAAACAAAAAATTATGAATTCCCCCTTTCTTATTACCAGCATGGTATCATGCATTCCTTTTTAAGTTTATATGAAAGAAAAAGCTATATCCCACAGTTGACTGAGTCAGTCATTATGAACAATATTTGCATGTAAATATTTATCTGCCAACACATATTGTATATGTCTGTTATACTTTATTTCTGCCCGTATGAATTTATAAAAACAACTAATCTCTGTACTTATGTATATATGCATGATTGTATACATTTTCATAATCTTCTTTATTCTATTTTTATGTATGTTCTTTTCTATACAAAAACTTTGAACACTATCCATATTATGTAGCAACAAATATGTGATCCAGCCACTAACTGAGCCGCACATGCGCACCACTCATAATCAAATACCAGAAAGAACTCTCACATGTGGAGTATATAAAGCTAAGGAACCTATAGAAAGGTTCTGTTATAGGGACGTTTTAGAACGTTGCACGCGCTCTGAATACTCAGCGCATCAGGGATATACAAAAATGCCGTCTCCGGAAACCGGAAGTACGGACAACGCCATTTTAACTAAGGGCGCATAGAGCTGATGTACAGTGCTCTATATCCCGTCCGAGTGGAATGCATATGCGGCTCAGATACCGGAAATGATGAAACCGGAAGTCCGGAAACGGACCCTCAACATTTAAGAATAACAAACTGTGTTTTTAATGATTTATACTGCTCGTTTTTTGATCAAAACATAAGTACCAAGTACAGCTCTGTCTCCTATTTCAGAATATACAAGACGATTCCTAGTTTTTAGATTTACCCGATTAATTGTTACCTACATGCCACAGGTGTAATCTATTCCTCCTAATACTTGGGGTATATAAATGCTGATATTAGATACACTATACAGCACCTTGAAAAAGCTCTATGAGCGAAACGCGTCGGTGTATTGGAGCCCTGACACCCACTATTGTCATCCAGATTCAGCTACTTCTTTGTGACCGGACCAGCTTTCCTCATCAAACATCCCAGCAGCCACAATCAACCAGGACAACATTTCCACAAACCAGGTTGAGCCCTATAACAACAGGGGCTCCCTTGGCTGGGAGAATACAAACCAGGTTGAGCCCGTCACCAAAAGGGGCTCCCTAGGCTGGAGAATTACATCACTCCTAAAATCTACCATCGGCCTGCTACATTGGGACATATCAGGAAGCATATATAGGAACGGACACTGAGACTCTCACCTTTGAGAAAACTGGGTGACTATCACGGCTCTATATTTTATTTCAATTATCAGCAATAGTACCATCCATTTTTATATGTGATATATTTTAACAAGTGTATTTTTAATAAATGTATTTTTTACCTCTAATTGTTGCATATTAATAGGTAAAAGCGCGGTTTCACACCCCTTTTCTTTCCATTTATTGTGTTTGGGCTTGACACCCTTACTTACGAAACCACAGCTCTAGCAAAGTCACACATTTATAGGCCCCTCACGGGACACTCTGTGCCCCACCCCCCTTCTTTTTCCAGATGGAACCGTAGCCTGACTCACCCTTAATGATCCTGTCATGAAGCGTTTCCACCCACATCTGTAGGCCACTAGTGTTCTTGCTCTGATTATGAATGATTAATTAAAACTTTTCATGTACAACTGGTGTGCTGGCCCACTTACTCTGTTTCCTGATGGGATACTTTTTGGTTCTATGATTATTGTCCGGCACACATTTTTTATTAACTCAATAAGTGCGTTTTCTATTTATCTTTTAAAAAAAAAAAATATATATATATATATATATATATATATATATATATATATATATATATATATATATATATAGTGATCCAGAACTGCCGGCACTCAGGTTCCAATGTTACAATATGCTCAGGTGCCAGAACCAAAATTTGACTAGGGAAAAGTAGTAAAATAGAAAACTGTTCACTGACAGTACATAAACCAAATCAGAATGGCTTATTTTGAATGGCATTTGCATCAACCAATCAGATGGTCTCAATTCTAAACTAATTTGCATAAAGGTTTTATTTGCTCTCCATAACTTATTGAGGTCCTTCCTCACCCTAGTCTAATTGAAAACCTTCAGAGCCAGCCACAGATGGTTGATAACAAGAACATTCTTGACCATTTGTTTTGCTGGTTGAACACTATTGTGCGATGGTCCCAGCAAAAGTTGTAAAATAGAAAACGGCTGACTACATTCTTGACCAAGTGTCTTGCTGGTTGCAGACTATTGCACGATGGTCCCAGCAAAAGTTGTAAAATAGAAAAATGTTGACTGACAGTACATAAACCAATCAGAATTAATTGTTTGAATGACAATTGCATCAACCAATCACATGGTCTCAATTCTAAACTTATTTGCATAATGGCTTTAATAGCTCTCCATAACTAACTGAGGTCCTTCCTCACTCTAGTATAATTGAAAAGCTATAGAACCAGCCACAGATGATTGAAAAAATAAAAAAGTGTGTGTGTATATATATATATATATATATATATATATATATATATATATATATGAAAAGTCCAATTAGCGCGCAAGTCCTTGTTCTTTTTATAGCAGGAATGAAACTGGCTTCTTCCACACAGAATATCACAGCACTTCAGGTCATATGAGACCGACAGCTTCCTCAAATTACCCTTGCGGGCACCTGGATTCTCAGGTAGTGGATTTTCTAAGAGAAGAAAAGAGGAGCGCTCCAAATAGTGCTTTATCTTTTTTTATTTTTCAGCACAATAAAATATCCGACAGGTACACTTCAAAATAGCATCACGTACCGCAATGAACGGTTAGGCACAACCGCGGGTGATAAACAGCATAAATCAAAGCTGACAAGCAGCAGAATAGCAGGATGACTGGATACAAGTGCTCTCACCACTCTCTCCAACACAGAGTTCAGACCGACGCCAGGCCACGCCCCTACGCGTTTCGTCACGAGGACTTCGTCAGAAATACAGAAAATACACACACACACACATATATACACATACATACATATATATATACACATATATACATATATATACACATATATACATACATACATATATATATATATATATATATACATACATATACATACATATATATATATATATATATATACATACACACACACTTGTTATTTTTTTATTACACATCTATATGGAAAAATAGAGGGGTGCCTCAGTGCAATAACTTTTTTATTAACTTCTTAAAAGCACAGAATAAAAAATTAAAGCCCAGAGGATAGTACTCGTACCAATTCCTCTGATGTGGGCTTAATACCACATGATGTTTTTATATCTACCACAACAGCAAATTAGCAATCCTCTCCTTGCTGGGATCTCATACCACACTGGATGTCCTCCACAAACACCACTGCATGCTGGGAACCTTCTCCACGGCTATCAAAGCAGACAGCTGACCGGGTAGTCAGAGTCACGTCACACAGATACGTTCCAAACGCGTTTCGCCGTATAGACTTCGTCAATAGGCTGTATGACGAAGTGCGTTTGTGAAGTAGATGTGTGACGTCGTGACTGACTACAGGGGCAGCTCTGATAGCAGTGGAGAAGGTTCCCAGTGCGAAGTGGTGTTGGTAGAGGACACTCAGTGTGGTGTGAGGTCCCAGTATCCTGGCAAGCAGAGATACCTCAGATTACTTGCAGTGGGTGCCTTGATTGGTGGTCCAGGACCAATTCAAATTATTTATGATCAATCTAAAAGGTAAAACCAGTGCTTGTAGCTGCAAATCATAAAATATGTGGATAAACAGAAATTAATCCTGTCCATCACCACATAATTGAACCTAAGTATGATACATAAATACAATTCGCTTAATTTGATATTTTTTTCCAAATTTTTCAGTTAAAACTTTTGGCTTAGGAGTTCCATGAAATATATTATACTATAGGGCACTGTGATTCAAATAAGTTTGGGAAACACTGGTGTAGTGCATATGTTTGTGGATATTTCAGTACGTATCCCTTTTCATTTACACCACCAGTATATGCTTTTCCCTATTTGGATAGGACTGGTTGGCATCCCTTCCTCTTTTCTTCCATTTATTGGTCAGGGCAATTGGAGAAAAAGATTGACCCAGACTACGCACAATGTGCAGGGTTGGCTTAGTATTTTGAACAGAAAGAAGCCTTTGTGTTGCAATATTAGCTTTCTAGATTATTCATAATCTATTCAATCTCAGAAAATGTAAATAGCAATACATTATTCACGGTATATGCAATCACTTAAACAATAAACCCTAATGTTATCCTGCAGGTATATATAGACTCACAGTGATACATTAGTTATTAAAACACTCAGATCACCATCTGCCTTTCTCACAGAGGTAAGACTGCTAGCAACAGCAGAAAAACATAGTTGGCTTTATTCTTGGTCTTTCTGTACACTGGCTACTGAATGCAGTACTTTTTTTTTTTAATGTCTATAATTTGTATTGATGTCTATTTCAGTTATCTACTTTTTCAGTATCCTGAACATACCTTATTATTGTATGCTTGTTTATTGAAAATGCTTAAGAACTAATGTATTACTTAGGACAGAACCGTTAACTACAACCCCAGTTAGTAAGCCACCTCATCATGCAGGTGTATAACATGCAAATCTGGGGGCATGGGGAATGCTTTTGTCAATTTGCGTTAACACATATGGGGCTGTGGGAGGAGACAGAAAGGGTTTAGCTGTGGGAGGGGTGGGTTAGGTATAGGGGTCGAGATGCCACTGTCAGTATCCTCATAGTTGGTTTTGCGACTACCAGGATTTAGTGCCCAATCTATTTAATATGCCTACCATCTCTTGGTATAGTAAAAAGGAAATATTTTAAATATAGTAAATACAAATAAATGGCCATATTTGTGCCCATAATCCATACATGCTTGCACTTGGAGCTGGATGAAGCAAGCAGCTAGGAGCAGTACACTTGCTTATTACACACAGAGGGTTCGGTACCCTCATTCTCCCGCCCCCTCAATGTGGTTGCCAGACTGTGTATAAAAACATGATGAGCCAGATGCACCAAGGTTTAAAAAGTGATAAAGTGGAGAGTGATAAACAATCAGCTTCTAACTGCTATAACCCTGCTATGTTATAGGCTGGGTTTGAAAAATGACAGGTAGGAGCTGATTGGCTGATAGTTAATTTTTGAAGCTTGGTGCATCTGGCCCGACGTCTCACTTGTCTCTCAGTAGAACAGTTCCCTACAAATGAGCACCAGGCTTCTGGTCACTGTCCTTCTCTCTGCATTTCTCCTAATGTATATTGACTTTTCTCAGCTAGAGGCAACAATTTTAAGCATTTATTGAATATAATGATAGGGCAGAAAATGGTGACAAAGTGGAGGCTTTTTTTGTGGTTATAATATGTGCAAATAAAGTTGGACTTTTGTAAATAACATTTTGTGTCAAATTTATTAGGAATTAAGATGAAGCTGCTGATTGCGTTTGCTCTTCTCTTGGTGGCAGTTAACTGCTTTCCAGTAAGTATATTTCAGCATTTACATTAATTTCTCCACATTAGTAATTATATCTAGTTTTTGTTTTGCCAAAGTGTTACACTAATGTTAGATACAGTATTATTGAAATAAACAGCGATATTTATTAAAACTGCTGCACAAGCAAATAAAGATCAGTGGCCAGCACCCATCTGACTGATTATTGTACGTTTTATCCCCTTTTCATTTATATTTCAAGAAATATATAATTCCAGTGAACAGGAGTATTCACATGTATAACACAGTTATGGAACAGTTTGTTTACATTCATTAATATCTGTGAAAATTTAGCCCCAGAGGGGCACAATTTATTTATTTATTATTATTTATGAACAGTTTGTTATATAGCGCAGCAGGTTCCGTTGCGCTTTACAATTGTAAACAGAGATAAAACAAACTGGGAAACAACAGACAGACTTGGAGGTAAGAGGGCTCTGCTGCAAGCTTACAATCATATGAGGTAAACCCAAGGACAGGCACCAGTAATAGCAAAGCTTGTAGGTCCAGAAGAGAAGCTATATAATACATAAGTGCCTCAGAGGGTTATGCGTATGGAACTTAAATATGATAGACTTGCCTGAAGAGGTGAGTTTTCAGGGAGCGCTTGAAAGTTTCTAGGCTAATGGAGAGTCTTATTGTACGTGGAAGGGCATTCCATATGGTGGGAGCAGCCCAATGAAAGTCCTGTAATAGTGAATAGGAGCTGGTGATCCGTGCAGAAAAGAGATGCAGATCTTGTGCAGAGCGGATATAGTGTGGCGAGCGCAGCGAGCCACCGAGCCCGAAGCGTGGCGAGCCCCGCGAGGGGCCGTGCATTACTTCAGAGGTATTATGCGTCCGCTCGCCACGCTTCAGGCTCGATGGCTCGCCGCGCTATATACAGTAAAATCAACTCCACACCGACGTGGATAGTGGTATGAAAAGGTCGGAGGACGCGTACCGCGGCCCCTCGCGGGCTCGCTGCGCTTGCCACGCTTCGGGTTGGCGTCAATAGTAGGGTGGCGTTAACAATGGGGGGGGGGGAGGCATACAATGAAAAATGGGGTCTGGGGGCCATTTAACATTGTACCCTATGTAAAATCGCGTTTATCGCATCGGTCGCATCGCATGCCATTATAATGGCATGCGATGAACGCGATCAACGCAATTTTCTCTTTGCTGGCAATAAAGGCTGGTAATTGACAGAAAATCACATCCATCGCGTTGATCACATACCTTAAGTACCTTAACTTAAGGTATGCGATTAACCCCGATGGGCACCGTGCTAGGAAACAAGTACCGAGATATATGCTAGTGCAGTATGGTTAATAGCTTTATATGCAAGTAGAAGTGTTTTATATTGAATACGGTAAAACACAGGTAACCAATGAAGGGAATGGCAGAGCGGATCAGCAGACGATGAGTGTCTTGCTAGGAAGATCAGCCGAGCAGCAGCATTTAAAATGGATTGCAGTGGCGAGAGTCTGTTCTTGGGAAGACCAGTTAGGAAATTATTGCAATAATCAATATGGGATATAATGAGCGCATGGATAATAGATTTAGTAGTGTCTTAATAGGGTTGTATTTTGGATGTGTTTTTTAGATGCATGTAACAAGGGGCCTTATTCTGGTCTTTGCGTACTTTCCCACACTCTTTCGGATGGCGTTTTTTAGCCGTCTGCGCATGCATGGGCAACGCTATGCACATGTGCCACGCAAGGTCTCCGTACTAGTTCTCACCAATACCGTACAGAAATGTGCACCGCATTCACTCGGGGAAATATGGGCGTAATATGGGCGTCATTCGGAACTACACAGGGGCGTAGTTTCAAAGTGGGCTAAACTGGGCGTAAACATGGGCGTACACGAGGGAGTGCACTAATTCTGGTACGCGAATTCTGGTACACGAGGGAGTGCACTAATTCTGGTACGCGTACATTCGGACAGCACACCGAATGCACGCGAACAAAAAGGCAGGAAACATGCGGTCTTCATAAGCAAGTATTGCTTTGCGGACACCACTCGGTCATGCGCTAGGCATTCGGAACGCCCAATCAGTACGGGCGCACCTCAACCAATTTCAGCTGAACACAATACAATCCACTCCTTTACTCATTAATTACACTCTTGTCATTGCTTCAATTGGAAACCTTGTAGCTTAAATGGACCATTACTAAACACACTAATATATGCTGAAAGGCAGGTTCATGACGCGGTAAAACCGTGCAAACGCTGTAAGACCGTGCAGAATATGTGTGTGTCCACCGCACACGCAAGGTTTGGATGTCGTCCGTAAACACGCCCTGTTCTTAAAGAGTGAATCCGTCCGAATGCGGAGGACCGGTGGGCGTTTCTTCGTACGATGTCCGCACAGCGTGGCGTGCGGACCTCTCCGAAATAAATCGGAAATATACGCACCAACCAGAATAAGGGCCAAGATTTTGAGACAGATTGAATATGGGGAACAAAGGACAGTTCAGAGTCAAGGATGACCCCTAGGCAAGGAGCTTGTGGGGTAGGGTAGATTGTCGAGTTGTGAACAGTGATGGAGATCTGAGGATGGCAACTGTTCTTAGCTGGTGGGAATATAAGTAATTTAGTTTTGGAAATATTGAGTTTGAGGTGGCGAGAAGACATCCAAGATGAGATGGCAGAGAGGCATTCGGAGACTCGTGCCAAAACCGCTGGTGACAACTCTGGGGTTGATAGATAGATTTGAGTATTCGCATATAAATGATACGGAAATCCGAAAGAGCTGATGAGTTTGCCAAGAGAGAAGGTATAGATTGAGAAAAGCAGAGGACCTAAGACAGCCTTGCGGAACTCCGACTGACAGAGGTAGTGAAGAGGAGGTAGAGTCAGAGAAGAGAACACTGATCAAATAGGTAAGATGTGAACCAGGAAAGGGCTGTATCATTAAGAACTAAGGAGTACAGTGTTTGTATAAGAAGAGTATGATCAACAGTGTCAAACGCAGCAGAAAGATCTAGAAGAATAAGTAGTGAGTAATGGCCTTTAGACTTGGCAATTACCAGATCATTCACCAATATAGTCAGTGCTGTCTCAGTGGAGTGTTGGGAACAAAAGCCAGACTGAAGCAGGTCTAACAGGGTGTGAGAGTTAAGAAAGTGTGTGAGGCGAGAGTAGACAAGTCTCTCCAGTAGCTTGGAGAGGCATGGGGGCTGAGAGATAGGATGATAGTTAGAGAGAGAGTTAGGGTCAGAATTGTGTTTTTCACATTACATTAGATTACAAATGGAGAGAAAAAATGCTTTCGTGCTAAAGTTACATTACATTAGATAGTGGGAAGTGTAAGTAAGTAAGTTTTATTTATATAGCGCACTTTCTCCAACAGGACTCAAGGAGCTTTACAGACATTAAAAATAACAATTCACAAACTGTAATATAAAGGGTTATCAGTACAAGGAACAAATAACAATGGCAGTACAGATATAAATCACACATATACATCACATGTACAGATATGAATTAGATGCATTCTAATAAGGGACTCGGACATGGGGAACATATTTACCGAGCTGTGCAGTACCCAGGCAGCCATTCAGCGGCGCCACATGGTGATTGCACAGCCAGCTAGGTAGCCAGTAATTGACTGCTGTGATTGGACAGCAGTCAATAAATACTACCACTTTGTATATAACTTCTGTAAAGATTATATACATGTATAATATGTGTGAATGTATGAGGGGTACATTATTTATATATTAAGGTTACATCAATCACGAATTACAACACACATAGATTGACATACTACCTATAGAGGGGGAAGGGCTATATTACCCAAAGATTGGTTACTCAGCACAGCCTCCACATGTGGACCTGCGAATCGTGACATTCTGCTATGACAAGGGCTGGATAGTAGAGAGAAGCAGAGAGAAGGTAAATAGACTGGATCCCTGTCGGGATTCTTTCCACCAGCAGCCCATCTACCTGCCATCCATATGTATCCCATATATATATACACACACACACTCACACACTCACACACAAACAAACATGCGTATGTGACATTTCACACACATACATACAGGGGCGGATTGGCCCACCGGGAAACCGGGGCATTTCCCGGTGGGCCGGCACATTAGTGTCCAGAAACGGCCGCTCACACCCCCTACCGGGCCGCAATCTCCACGGTTAGCGTCGGCGAGCGCCGCAGCTTCAGGGAGCACTATGCCCCAATCAAAGATGGCCGAGGCAAGCGTCCTCGCCCCAGAGTAAAAATGGCTGCGGGAGGGCTGCTGCGCATGCGCGGCCGCACGCAGCTCCTCCCGCAGCTGCAGCTGTGACAGTGCAGAGGTGGCCGGATCGCGATTGCGGGTGCGCGTGTGACGTCACCGCGCACCCGCCCACTACAAGGCTGCCTGCAATGGGGTCCGCTACTGTCTAGTAGCCAGTGCCACCCCACAGAAATATATATAGGTATATATATATGCGCATATATAGGTGTATATGTATATATATATATATACATATATATATATATACATACATATATATACATACATATATATATAGATTCTGTGGAAGACCGCACTCGCACGGGGTGTGTAATAGTAGCAGCGGGCGGGGTGCCTAAAGGGAGTTCATTTCAAGTATGAACACCTTAGTACAATCCGAGGGTTTCTCCGGGGAGAAAATAGGCACTCTCCTAAGTAAAGTCATAAACTTGTTGTAATCCAAGTATTTTGATTTATTAGTCATCCAATAAGTTGTTACAATATATTGTGCTCAATGATACTCCGACGTTTCGGTCCAATATAGGCGGACCTTTATCAAGGAGCATGAGTCAGCAAAGTACACATAATCATCGATGGGGCAACATGAAGTATGTTGGAAAACCTCCTACTGCAGGAGGACACGTATATATATATATATATGTATATATACACCGGTTTTCGCGGTCCGCGGCCCAGCCAGGGGTTGTGCGGCCCCTTAATACTTGTAATGAGCGCGGCCCACCAGGAAATGGCCCGGTTTCCCGGTGGGCCAATCTGCCCCTGGAAGCCTTGGTGCCTGAAGAGCAGCGTGGGACAGAATAAGAAAGATCGTTGGTAAGTATGTAATTGTTGCAAAATGTGTAATGATCATTGCGGTGTGTCACATAATGTGTAGTGTGCATTACGGTGTGGGGATGCAGTTAAAATCCCGGCGGTCGGGATCCCGGCGTTCAGAATCCCGACGGCCGAAATCCCGACACATTCTCCCTCCAGGGGTGTCCACGACACCCCTGGAAGGAGAATAAATTAGTGTGCCGAGCGTAGCGAGGCACCGGGCCCGCTGCGTGGCGAGCGCAGCGAGCCCGCAAGGGGGGGCGATCCACGTCCCCCCCTTGTCGGCATTTCGGCTGTCGGGATTCCGGCGTCGGGATTCTGAACGCCGGGATCCCGACCGCCGGGATTCAGTACTGAATCCACGGTGTGTCACATAATGTGTAATTGGCATTGCGGTGTGTCCCATAATGTGTAATGGGCATTGCGGTGTGTCCCATAATGTGTAATGAGCATTACGGTGTGTCACATAATGTGTAATGGGCATTGCGGTGTTTCACATAATGTGTAATGTGCATTACGGTGTGTCACATAATGTGTAATGGGCATTGCGGTGTGTCACATAATGTGTAATGTGCATTACGGTGTGTCACATAATGTGTAATGGGCATTGCGGTGTGTCACATAATGTATAATGGGCATCACGGTGTGCGGCATATGTATAATGGCATCACGGTGTGTGGCATATGTATAATGGCATCACGGTGTGGGGCATATGTATAATGGCATCACGGTGTGCGGCATATGTATAATGGCATCACGGTGTGCGGCATATGTATAATGGCATCACGGTGTGCGGCATATGTATAATGGCATCACGGTGTGGGGCATATGTATAATGGCATCACGGTGTGTCACATGTATAATGGCAACACGGTCTGTGGCATATGTATAATGGGCATCACAGTGTGCGGCATATGTATAATGGAGCATCACAGTGTGTGGTATATGTATAATGGCATCACGGTGTGTGGCATATGTATAATGGAGCATCACGGTGTGGCATATGTATAATGGAGCATCACGGTGTGGCATATGTATAATGGCATCACGGTGTGCGGCATATGTATAATGGCATCACGGTGTGGGGCATATGTATAATGGCATCACGGTGTGCGGCATATGTATAATGGCATCACGGTGTGGGGCATATGTATAATGGCATCACGGTGTGTCACATGTATAATGGCAACACCGTCTGTGGCATATGTATAATGGGCATCACAGTGTGTGGCATATATATAATGGGCATCACGGTGTGTGGCATATGTATAATGGGCAACACGTTGTGTGGCATATGTATAATGGGCATCACGGTGTGTGGTATATGTATAATGGGCATCACGGTGTGTGGCATATGTATAATGGGCATCACTGTCTCCTCCACCACTTTGTGACTCCCCTCCCTGCATCCCCTGCCACTCTGCATTCCCCCTCCTACCCTGCATCCTGTGCCACCATGCCCCCCTCACACTCTGCGTCCTGTGCCACCCTGTGTAAGTCCTCACTCCCTTCGTTCTCAGCCACTCTGCATCTCCCCTCCCAGCATTCTACGCCACCCTCCGTCCCCCCTCCCTTCCTGCATCCTCTTCCACCCTGCTACTCTACTGTGTTGGGAGACCCCCTGTCACCCCCCCCCCCCCCATCTCTATTTCCCCAGCCCCACAGGCTGCAGAATAAACGCTGTACACATGTGCCTATTCTGCAGCCTGAGGGGCTGGGGACATAGGGCCAGATTCTCTAAGCTTCAAAAGTGATAAAATGGAGAGTGATAAACAGCCAGCCAATCAGCTCCCATCTGACATTTTTCAAACACAGTCTGTGACATGGCAGGTAGGAGCTGATTGGCTGGCTGTTTATCACTCTCCATTTTATCACTTTTGAAGCTTAGAGAATCTAGCCCATAGCCAGCAGCTCAGAGAGCCACTATCCATGCCCTCACAGCGGCAAAAAATTGGGTGTGGCCTAGTTGAAATAGGCCACACCCCCACATTGATAGGCCACACCCCCATAAAATTTCGGGCGCGCCTCCGGCGCGCAACAACACTCCCACCTCCGTTAGGGCTGCTTCTAAATATTTCCCGGGCTGGTTTTAATTCCCAATCTGCCCCTGCATACATATAAACAAATATATGCACACACATACCATCTCAACTATGGCAGCTGCATATTGTAGATTCAAATGAGAGCGAGCACAAAATGACTAAGCCCCGCCCCCTCCCAACCTGCAGTTCTATCAAGAGGAGGCGGGGATAAAATAACAGGCTTCTAACAAAATCTTGCATACTGTCTCTGCCCATTGACCTGCGACTCACAGCTATTTTCTGTGAGAGGGCAGAGCTTTGGAATATTGTGCCTGCTTTGTCTTGTCTGTCAGAGTGTATTTCTGGGTACTCATAAAGCAGTCCTGCATGTGTAACTGAGGAGATATACAGTTTATATTTGACCATGTGGGCTTGTTGACTGTCTATGTAGACATTGCCTATCTAACAATTCACACATGTGGCATTTTTATCTGTTGAGTTAATTTGCACAATATGCCCTAATATTGATCACATTCATATACATATAACAGACTGTACATACTCACTCATGTTGTTTTCCTTTCTCCTTCTGTAGAAAAAAAAACACCATGAAGAACACCATCATGAAAAACAGCCTGATGAACAGCCTGAAAAACAGCATGAAGAACAGTCTAATGAACAGTCTGACGAAGAGCATGAAAAGGTAACATTTGCTTTCTTACCTGTGAGCAGTCATTTTACTCTTATACCCCTTTCCAACTGCAGCTCTTAAACGGTATATTGCCATTATTTTTTAGCCTTTTTAAACGGGTAGAGCGGCAGTGGCTAAGATCCAAGGTGCTTTACCCGTTTAACAAACACTGGTATTTGTTAAAAGGGTAAAAAGCAGTGTCCTACCCGTTTCAGACCCGTTTTTTTGGCAGTGGGAAAGGGTCTGAAACGGTATTCCCTGGTACCTGCAATGCGCCTCCCCTGGTACCTGCCCTGTGCCCCCCTCCCCTGGTACTTACCTGCGTGGGGGATCCGGGCAGCGGGTTTTGCGTATTGCTGGGCAGGCAGTGGGGCCTGGCATGGGCACGGTACTTCGGGTCCCTCAATGCGGCTGATGGATGCTGGGCAGTGGGGAGGCAGCGGGGTCCATTCCGCATGAGCACGGTACTGTGGGTGCTGGTGGTGCAGCGGGGTCCATCCGGGGTCCGGGTAGTCCCTGCGGCTGATGGGAACTTGTAGTTCCCACTATGCACATGTATAATGAGCGCAGTGCATATGAATGAGCCGCTCCTTACATATGCACATAGTGGGAACTACTAGTTCCCATCAGCCGCAGGAACTGCCGGACGCCGGATGGACCCCGCTGCACCACCAGCACCGTGCCCATGCGGGATGGACCCCGCTGCCTCCCCACTGCCCAGCATCCATTAGCCGCATTGAGGGACCCGAAGTACCGTGCCCATGCTGGACCCTGCTGCCTCCCCAGCAATGCGCGAACCCCGCTGCCCGGATCCCCTATGCAGGTAAGTACCGGGGGGGGGGGGGTATATTACTGGTTAATTACCGTTTTGTACCTTGCATCGGGTTCAATGTGAAAGGTACAAAAACAGTAATTAACCAGTAATATACTGTTTACTACATGCAATGTGAAAGGGGTTAAAACCTGCTTTGACCAGTTTCAAGAAACATTTAAAAAAACGGATCAAAGCAGGTTTGGCAGTGGGAAAGCAGCATTTATGAATTGCAGGAATGTCATACACACAGCAAGCGTTTAAGTTCAATCTCTGTCTAATAGACATACAGTACAAGTTTCATTAAAGCCAGTGGTCAGATAGAAACCTGCCTACAGTCTGCTTCTTGCCCAGCAGGATATATAGAGGCAGACTGCCAGTTTTAGGCTTGTGAGGAAAAAATGCAACTTTGAACAAGAGCTATGCTGAAAATACTCAGGTCTCAACAGGATGGATATTATTAGGATTTGTTAGCATTAAATCAATCTTATCACTCTAGTGTAGCCCAAACCCTCCATTATAAATCATCAGTAGTGGTTATTGCTGCAAGGCTGAGTGAGCCAAAAACACTGACGGGTAATACAGATCACGAACAATTCCAAATATTGCATGCCAAATACTTCACCCTATTTATTTGTATCATTGGTTGTAAATATATATCTTATTTTCTCCTAGCCGAATCGGAAAGGCTGCCCAGACCGTGTAAGTTATCCACAGGGAATAGTTGAATGTAACTTGTGAATGAATATTTGTATTCAGCATAAAACTCATTTTGAAAAACAATGAAACGGTTAACCATGGCTGACTTGCTCTGTCTGCTAGACATGTCTACTGGATTTCTGTTTTTATCTTTATGGCCATGTGTGTGATCCATAATGTCTTCTCTTTACACTCCATTAATATATGGAACAAAAAAAGACATGTTTTTTTTCCAAATACATTTTTTTTAGCATTGATTTAGTTTGGATTATGTAGATACACTCAGAGATGTGCAGGTTCTTATTACGCTAACATTTCAATACCCTTTTTTTTAAATCCATTCAGAAAAATAAGCAAAAACCATCGCCTATGCCAGAGACTACGCCTATGCCAGAGACTACACCGATGGGAGACACTTTGCCTAAGGGAGACCCTATTCCTGTGGAAGACACTTCGCCTGTGGAAGACACTTCGCCTGTGGAAGACACTTCGCCTGTGGAAGACACTTCGCCTGTGGAAGACACTTCGCCTGTGGAAGACACTGCGCCTGTGGAAGACACTGCGCCAGGCACTTCTTAGGCAGAAACTGCTGCTGCTTTTCAAAATATGTAATTAAATGAGCACCATGGTTTTGTGACTTCTTAAAACGTATTTTTCCTGAGATACAATAATGTGCAAAGAAAATCAAAACCCTATACATTAAAATATATGTAAAATAAATTCTCAATCTCATTTCATGCACCAACATTATATGCATTATTTGTAAAACATTAAATCAATTGCTTCAATACTCCATCTAACTAGAGTACTTAAATGGTAATAAAAGCCATCACCAGTGTCTGAGACGCAGGATAAGTTGAGGCTTTCCAACCCAATACTGGTTACAAGCAGAGGTTTTAAAATTGGTAATTCCATTTTAACAGTAAACCTTGGTTAGGTGCTGAAAGCGGTCATGGGGCAGTGCTATGGTGATATAGCACCCCCAGTGCTTCTCCTGCACTGTAATAGCACAGTTATATGTATGTAACAGGGCAATCCAGAGGGTCACTCCATAAGCACAGATGAAACATGTCAGGCTCCTGGCATCCAAGATTCAGAACATGAATGGGTAAAAAGGGGAAGAGAAGGCCCAAAATAGGCAAAGTAATACAATCTAATTTATGCAATATGTCAGGGAGTGGCTCCAAATTAAAATGATGTGAAAGGACCAGCACCATAGGCAAGGACACGCAGCATTGATTCCAGGGGTGTAACTAGATATTTGTAGGCCCCATAGCAAAAGTTTGTACGGGCCCCCATTTAGCAACTGATGGTGATAAATGTATGTAAAACATATTATTTAGACAGTAAAGATGGGCCCCCTTCAGCTCTGGGCCCCATAGCAGCTGCACCCCTTGCACCTATGGTAGTTACGCCCTTGATTGATTCTGATTTACAAGCAAAGCAAAAAAGCACGAAACTGGGAAAAACCATGCAGCTCTGCAGGAGGGTCAGATAGGCAGGGTTGATTCAAGTTATGCATCTGAGTAGGGCACAAGGACAACCTGCATCAAGTGGGGTTTTTTTCACCACCACAGGGGGAGGCAAGCGTGCTGGGCACTAGTAGAAGCAACTAAGTGAGGCAGTGTCCTAGTCACCACAGCCCCCCCCCCCCCCAGTTGTACCTTAACCCGCCCTCTTCATAAACCGCACCTCCTACCTACTGTACCTGCAATAGTATTGAATTGTGGAGGTTGAGTAGTGTGGCGAGTGCTTGCGGACACTGGAGTGCTGCAGAAATGCTGGGGGTTCAAGAAGAGAAAGGGGGGTCCCTGTCTATCTGGTCAGTCCCGGGCCCCATCATTTCTGATGGCAGCCCTGTGTCACCGGGAGGGGGAGGGACTGTGTGCTATAAAATCTCTGCCCCTGTCTTCCTCTGCCCTGTGTTCCCATGTAAGGCTGAGGAGTGGGGTGGTCAACATGTCATGTACAGTATGTCTGTATGAGGAATGCACTGTATGGATGTAGGTGTGGATTTATGAGGAACGCACTGTATGGATGTATGTACTTACAGTATGTATGTATGTATGTGAAAAAAGCAGAGTTCTGGGAATTCTCTAGCGCTCCTTAGTCCCTCTGCTGTAGTGGTTCTCAAATGGTGTTTCAATCTAAATAACACCCAAAAAAGGTACAAATGTTAACAAGTGGAATGGGAACCGTTCTGCAGCGCTGGACAATATGAATAAATTTACTGGAAATCCCAAAGAGAAGCAGTCCGCTCAGTAGTTTCAAGGTAAAAAAAAAGTACTGAATGCTTTATTAAATAAAAAGTCACATAAAAGGAAGAAAATTTCCTTAAAAAATCACAAAAAAACTGTCTAACAGTATATTAAAAAAGGATTCACTCTCTTCTTTGCATAGGAGAGAAAACAATTTAAAGGTAGCTCACCAGATTCTTGGAGACGCAAGTATCCCTGTATGCTCCAGACTGCACTATAGCCCTTATGGTGCGTACACCTATCTGGGTGTATGGGGTGTTTCAGGGCTGGGAGGCCGTTCTGCCACTACGGTTACCTCTCTAGTCCTTATGGATTCCCCAGATCTCAGCTCCACCCGGACTCCATTATGGTCTTTGTCAAGGCACCTTGACAAAGACCATAATTGGTAGAAACTAGTTGGTGAGCAGCTGAAGGATATTGCTCGTTGAGAGAAGGAGAAAGACCAGACTCCAAACAGACCAGAGTCCCCTGTATTATCACACAGTATCCAGCTAAGAACTTTTGGACCTGTGTGCCCACCAAACGCTGCAAGCGCAGACAGCAGAGGCGGAGGAGTGTGCCGGCACTTTACATCAAAGCCGGACACTCTTTAAACGGGACCCGGGACGGGGAACCACGCAAGGGAAATAAACCGCAGTGGCAGTGCGGCCCTCCATTCCGTGTTATACCAGACACCGGGGATCCCTTTTGTGGAAGAGTAAGGACTTAGGACCCAAGTGGCAGTACGGTTCCTTTGTCCTGAAAGTACCCATCCAGATACACTGCACAGTAAAGATCTGCAGGTGAGCGCAGAAGGAGGAAGGAATAACCGTAGTGGCAGTGCAGCTTCCAGAACCCAAAGCGCAATACCGTGAGTCCGGGTGGAGCTGAGATCTGGGGAATCCATAAGGACTAGAGAGGTAACCGTAGTGGCAGAACGGCCTCCCAGCCCTGAAACACCCCATACACCCAGATAGGTGTACCCACCATAAGGGCTATAGTGCAGTCTGGAGCATACAGGGATACTTGCGTCTCCAAGAATCTGGTGAACTACCTTTAAATTGTTTTCTCTCCTATGCAAAGAAGAGAGTGAATCCTTTTTTTATATACTGTTAGACAGTTTTTTGTGATTTTTTTAAGGAAATTTTCTTCCTTTTATGTGACTTTTTATTTAATAAAGCATTCAGTACTTTTTTTTTACCTTGAAACTACTGAGTGGACTGCTTCTCTTTGGGATTTCCAGTAAATGTATTCATATTGTCCAGCGCTGCAGAACGGTTCCCATTCCACTTGTTAACATGTATGTATGTATGTATGTATGTGGGAGGCACTGTATGTATATGGATGTATGTACAGTATGTATGCATGTATTAGGGACACACTGTATGGATGTATGTCTGTATGTATGTATGAGGAACGCTATGTATATACGTATGGAGAACGCACTGTATTCATGCATGGATGGATGCAATGATGAGGAACGCACTGGATGGATGTATTTATGTATGAGGAAAGCTATGTATATATGTATAGGGAACGCACTGTATTGATGAATGGATGCAATGATGAGGAACTCACTGGGTGGATGTATGTATGAGGAACGCTATGTATATACGTATGAGGAATGCACTGTATTTATGGATGGATGCAATGATGAGGAGCGCACTCGATGTATGTATGTGAAGGAACAATATGAATGTTTAAATGGATGGAATAATAAGAATGCAATGGATGTATGTATGTATGTACGTATGTACGTACGCACGCACGCACGCATGCAGAATGCACTGTATGAATTTATGTATGAGGAAAGCTACGTATGTATGTATAAGGAATACTATGGATGGATGGATGGATGGAAAGATGAGGAACGCATTGTGGGCCTTCTTCTGGTTCATTCGCTCAGACACGTGCACGCACCCTTGTGAATGACCCAAACCCCCGCCTAGCCTGAACCACCCATTCGCATGCCAAATTAATTTGCAAGGCTTGCGAATGGATGTTTTACATGAACATCCATTTGCATGCCAGTGGGAACCTCCCCCATCTTTTGATGGTTGCCGACCATCGAATGATGGCGAAGGCGCACGCATATGTGGCCCAGACCACTCATACATGAGCGAAAAAATACAGGGAATTGTATGGGCAGCTGACATCCGGCATGTCAGCTGTTCACGCCCTGCACGTGCGTCACGACCGGATTAGCATATGTACACCGTGCGTTTTAAAGGGAACGCCCATGAAATGCAGGGTGTACACATATGCTAATGCCCCAGCACCCCACGCCCTCTCGCAAGGCTGGAGCATGCACTCGGCGACCGGACTTCTCACCGAGTTTGCACGCACCCAGCATATATACATGTGCAGAAATGCTGCTGTGCATGCTCATACACAAAACAGTGGTTCCTGTGAGAATTTTCGTACGAGCGAATGAACCAAAATAAGGCACTGTATGTATGTATGTATGTATGTATGTATGTATGCATGACGAATGCACTGCATGTATGTATGTATGTATGTATGTATGTATGTATGAGGAAGGCAATGGATGTATGTGGATGGATTTATGGATATACACTATGTAAGCATGTATTAGGGAAGGAACTATGTATGTATGTATGTATGTATGTATGTATGTATGTATGAAGAATGCACTGTATGGATGTATGTATGAGGAACGCTATGAATTAATGTATTTTTTTTGTATGTATGTATGTATGTATGAGGAACACACTGGATGTATGTGTGTATGTACAGTATGTATGAGGGTGACACTGTATGCATTGATGTACAGTTTGTATGTATGATCTAGGTATGCATGTATGAGGATTGCATGCATGAATGTATTTATGTGTCTATGTGGGGGGCACTGGATATATATGGATGTATGTACAGTTTGAATGCATGTATGAGGAACGAACTCTATGGATGTACGTATGAGGAAACAGATGTATTTATGTATGAGGAATGCACTGTATGTATGTATGGATGTATATATGAGGATGGATGTATATATTTTGCATATATGTATGTGGCACGCACTGTATGTACAGTATGTATGTATGTATGAATGAGGGAGGTGATGTATGTATGTATGAGGGAGGCAATGTATGGATGTATGAATGTATGCAGTGGCGGAACTCCCGGAGGCAATGGAGTCATCTGCCGCCGGGCGCCAGCCTTAAAGGGGGCACTGGCTCCATTGCCTCCCGATGTTCCACTCACACGCCTGCATTTAGCCTGGTGCTGCCTGGCGGTACCTTCATTGTATGCCGCATTGCGATGCGTCCCCCTGCTCCTCTTTCCCTGGTTGACTGCCGCTGTACTCACTGCTCTGAGAGAGACAGCCAACAGTGACGAGTCGGGCCAGGCAGGAGACTCCGCAGCCAGTGCGGGTAACGAGAGAGATGATTGATGCAGCTGCGGCACTGTGACGAGGAGCTGGGAGCCGGGTAAGACACGCTGCAGCGTGTGAGGCCAGTACACTACACGTAGAGACAGCAGTCAGCTGGGCAGGAGATGAGTGCCTGAGTTACCATCGGGGCAGTGTAAGTAGGACACCAACTTTTGGGGGGACAGTCACATGGCTCAAAGTTGCCCGGCACTCCAATTTGCATACCATTATATCCACGAGCGCCCGAAAAGGGGGCGGGGCGTATGCAAATGAGGTCGCGGCTTATGCTAATTAGCCGCAACCTCATTTTCATACGAGAATAGACGCTGTGCGCATGCGCACAGCGTCTATTCTACTAGATTGGGGGGTCTCCCTAGTCTATTCTATCGGGTACCTAGTCTAGTCTACCCTATGTCTATCGGGTATGGGTAAAAACCGGACCAGGACAAAACCCCCGGACCGCCGGACCAGACATCAAACTCTGCATTTTGGAGCTTGTATCGTCCGGTCCAGGGGGTGTCCTGTCCGGGGGTGTCCTGTCTGGGGGTTCTGCCTGTCACACCTGTCACCAGGTAGAGGAGGAGGGGTAGAATAAAGCCTCCCTGTATGGTCCGGGCATGTAGCAAAAAACGGACGGTCCGGACCACACGGGGAGGCTGTAATCTCCCCTCCCCCATGTCCCTGGTGATAGCTATCACAGGGACCCCCCCGGACAAGACACCCCCGAACAGGACACCCCCCCGGACCGGACCCTACAAGCTCCGAACTGCAGATTTTGATGTCCTGTCCGGCGGTCCGGAGTCTAGTCCTGGTCCGTTTTTTACATAGTCCCATGTCTATCTCTTTCTCTCCCTCTCTATATTGCACTTTGTTTAGCCATAGATGAATACCCACCTGGTCAATATATCTATGGCTCAGAGGCTGTAGTTCTATCCATTTCCCATAATGTTTATGCCTACCCAGTTGACCTGAGCACAGTGGGAGCTGCCCTGCCTAACACTGCGCTGTAAGCTTTGAAGCTTTGACAAAGGAGCTCCAGGCCCTGAAACATTGATCTGTTACATGCCCACTATGTTTGTATTTGTAGCATGCAAACTTTTTTTGAATACATTATTTATTCATCACTCTTTGATTGCCGCCATTTGTTCTTTTCAGTACTGCATAGCCCTAGACTGAGGGCACCGGAATATATAATATATATATATATATCTCCCGGGCATGAAGGGGGGCACCAACATGTGTCTTGCCTCCGGGCACCTGGGATGAACTTACACCACTGAATGTATGTAAGTATGGTGGGGTTCCCTTCTCCCCTTCCAGGTTTAAAAGAAACAGACAGCACTCCAATGGACTTCAATAATGTATTTCAATCAGGTCATAAACAAATCCATAATTGGCGACATTTAAAGGCTAGATGCCTTTTTTTATCAGGACAGATTATAAAAGTGACATAATGCAAGTGACAAGTGCAGGAAAATGTATGTATGAGGGAGGCAGTCAGTGTATGGATGGATGTACGTACTAGGGATGTGCACCGGCCACTTTTCGGGTTTTGGGTTCTGATTACCTTGAGGTTTTGGGTTCTAATGGGTTTTGGCAAAACACCTCCTAAGTGTATTGTGTTTGGATTTTTTGGGGTTTGGGTTATGATTTTTTTGTTAAAAAAGCATAAAAACTGCTAAAATCGCAGAATTTTGGGTTTTTTTTTTCCCTACGCTATATTAACCTCAATAACATTCATTTCCACAAATTTCCAGTCTATTTCTGAACACCTCACAATATTGTTTTTAGGGCAGTATTAGGCAGTGAGCCCCAAAACAGACGGTAGATACGGCAGTATTAGGCAGTGAGCCCCAGACCAGACAGGTAGATACGGCAGTATTAGGCAGTGGGCCCCAGACCAGACAGGTAGATACGGCAGTATTAGGCAGTGAGCCCCAGACCAGACAGTTAGATACGCCAGTATTAGGCAGTGAGCCGCCGACCAGACAGTAGATATGGCAGTACTAGGCACCAGACAGGTAGATAAGACAGTACTAGGCACAAGACAGGTAGATACCGCAGCAATACTAGTATTGAGCACCAGCAGAATTTATAATAATTAATTTTATTATTAGGTACTGCTTGGCAGTGGCACACGTCAGTGCACCAGCAGCATGGAATTATTTTTTACAGTCCCACACAGCACAAGTATTATTTTTTAATTAAATTAGATATAGCAGCCTAGTATGTAGTTGTACTACTAGGTAGGTACACTTAGGCAGTAACACTGCCAGTGGCAACAGTGGACTGAGTAAATAATACTGGCAACCTCTATTCACAGTATTCAGTGCAGGCAGCACCAGTGGACTATATATAATTCAATTAATTATTAATAATAAAGCAGCCTAGTAGGTAGAGAAAATAAACTACTAGGTAGGTAGGCAGGCAGGCAGTATCACTGCCAGTGGTCACCACAAAAGGTAGTTATATATTACACACCACCAGTAGCTTTATGCAGTTATTATTAGGTACTGCTTGGCAGCGGCACACGTCAGTGCACCAGCAGCATGGAATTATTTTTTACAGTCCCACACAGCACAAGTATTATTTTTTAATTATATTAGATATAGCAGGCTAGTATGTACAAGGTAGCATAGGCGAATCTAGAATTATGGTAATGGGTGGTCCCAGATCTAGACATAATAGCAGGGGTACCTTTGCGCGGCGTAGCCGCGCGCCAAAAGGGGGTGTGGCCTCATGGGAAGGAGGTGTGGCATCACAAAAAGGGGTGTGGTATTACACTTTAGACCAGTGGTAGCCAACCCTAGCCTACGAGAGCTACCAACAGTTTACATTTTCCAGACAACCTAGCTGCTGCACAGCTGCACTCATTAATTACTGACACATTTTAAAAGATACACAGATGGAGCTAATTAGCTCACTTGTGATTCTGTGAGGAGACCTGCAAAACATGCACTGTTGGTAGCTCTCGAGGACTAGGGTTGGCTACCCCAGCTTTAGACCATACACAGTAATGCCCATTACAGTGGCGTAACTAGGCCTCCGCAGCCCCCGCCATGGCGGGGAGGCGCAGAGTAACTATGGGCGCCGGGGGGGCTGCGGTGCTATAGTTACCCGCTGCGCTGCTGCCCGGCCACATCTTCGGTCACTGTCCCGTCACTCGCTCCCGGCACCGGCTCCTGCTGATAATGAAAAGTGACACTTAGAAAATGGCTGCCCCCGTATTGCAGACAGTTTTGGCAGCCATTTTCTAAGAGTCACTTTTCATTATCAGCAGGAGCCGGCGCCGGGAGCGAGTGACGGGACAGTGACCACAGATGCGGCCGGGCAGCAGCGCAGCGGAGACCGGAGCAGCGCAGCGGAGCTGAGGGAGACTGGATGCGGCTCTGTCAGGTATGGGTATGGGGAGGGGGGGGGGCGCCGAAAAAGTTTGTCGGGGGGGCGCAAATTATATAGTTACGCCACTGGCCCATTACACACATTTTAGCAAACTCCGTAATACCCATTACACATAAAGCCACACACCGTAATGCCAATTACACATAAGGCCACACACCATAATGCCCATTACACATTGTGCCACCCATCCTGATGCCCATTACATACTATATAACAAACCATAATGCCCATTACATATTTGCCACATAAGTGCTGCTTACCTACGTGCTCATTCCTAGGTGGTTCTTGCTTGATGGCACCATAGTACCCATTACACATGATGCCGCACACCATAGTACCCATTACACATGATGCCACACACCATAGTACCCATTACACATTATGCCGCGCACCATAGTACCCATTACACATGATGCTGCACACATAATGCCGCTTACACATGATGCTGCACACCGTAATGCCCCTTACACATTATGCGTAATGCCCCCACATACCGCCACTTATAGCATCCCTTAAGCAATATCCCCAAAAGTGCCACTTACTGTAAATTTTTATATGAGCCTTCGCTGCTGCTGCAGGGAGAGATGGAGAGCAGTGCAGCTGCTTCTATGGGGAGAGGAGCAGAGTGCAACGCAGAGCACGCTCCCACTCCCCTCCTGGTGCCCCCTCTAGCCGAGTGGACATTTTAAATATTGTGCGCACTGTTGTTGTGCGTGACGTCGGGGGAGCACGCCGGGCGCCGGCACCACATGATTAGGGGGGGGGGCTGAGGTGAAAGCGGGGAGAAGAATTGGAGCGGAAGCTGCAGGGGTGACAGTCATTGACAGCTGGGCAGAGAGCAGGGGCCTGCCCGGCTGTATTCAGAGCACTACAGGTCACAGCTGTTTGAAATAATACCCCTTTCACAACAGAAAATGCAGGGATTTACCTGGGAATATGGTCCCAGGATCATGCAGGGACATTCCCAGGCTGACCCCTTATACACCAGCCTAGTCCCTGCATTTTCTGGTGTGAGGGGGAGAGACAACCACTCCCCTCTCCCTACCCCCCCTTTAACCAACCAGCTATATCTTCGGAACCAACTGACCCATTTACATGAGACCAGTATCATATTGCAGAACTTTTGAGTTGGCTTCGAATGATTTTGGTCCCGTGAAACTGGGCTGTTTGGTTCCAGAGAAATCTGCCCTCAAAGAACATAAACAGTCATGAAATTACATTTAAGAAATTGAAGAAAAAAAAACGGTTTAACCTCAATATCCCAGGAACCAATTAACCCATATGGATCCAGCCTGGTATCAGATTAAAGGCCCAGCGATTTGGGTTCGACTGAGATCAACCTCGAGCTTCAGTGATGCTGAAGGGGGAACTGGCAGCTGTTGAACTGGGTGGGGGTCGGAATTAGCGGGTCCCATGTTATCCTATAGGGAAAACGTTACAGCTTTGCCTGGCCGTATCTCTGGTTCCCAGGGGGCTAGAGACATAGGGCTGGGCTCGTTGGAAAACCCCATCCCTCAGCTACAAAATGGGCTAATGGGTGGTCCTGTGCACCCCCGGACCTCCCCCTATATTCGCCTATGCTAGGTAGGTACACTAGGTAGGCAGTAGCACCGCCAGTGGCAACAGTGGACTGAGTAACTAAATAATACTGGCAGATTCAGTGCAGGCAGCACCAGTGGACTATATATATAATATAATTAATTATTATTCATATAATATATATTACATCTCAGCACCAGAGGTAGACCCCAGCACAGAGGAGACAGTAGTACTACAGGTACACAGTTAGACTGTCCTCCTTGCTAGGGAGAGCCCACCCTAAGCAGAGAGGAGAACAGAGTACACAGCAGCACGGAGGGAGACAGCCCCAGGGAATAAAATAATTAAAGCACAGCACACCAGAGGTAGACTGCACAGAGGAGACAGTACTACTACAAGTACACAGTTAGACTACACAGCAGCACTGAGAGACAGCCCCAGCGAATAAAAAATATTGCGTTCAAGGTCAAGCTCAAGTTTAAGCCCCAGCAGCAGCACCAACACACCCTGTCCCAACCCACTACTAGACTGGAGTGAAGATGGCGGTGCAGCAGCCGCTATTTAAAGCCTCGCGAAATCCGGCGCTGGGAGATGACGTTCTGACCACACGGACCCGAGTCAGGCGGGAATCTCCGAGCGCCGCACGGAACGATGACGTCCGTGGGGCTCGGATCTCTGGAATCCGAGTCTGCACATCTCCAGTACGTACTGTATGTATGAGGGAGGAACTGTATGGGTGTACACACATACATTATGTACAAGTAACCATAGGGATAATAATGTGGTTTCTACAATGGTTTGCTGTTCTCCTATAAGCCCTGAATAGACATTGCAGCACTTGCCTATGCATATTTTTAGAGAATGGCCAACTGTGACTTAACCTTTTAGGGCACACAGGACATTCGTATTTTGCTGAGCCAATGACCTTGAAGTGTATATAATCATATGGCGAGGGGTTACACAGTTAGGCCACACCCTGGAACAGAAGGACAGACTATGAACTGAAGGAACAGACAAAATTAAGCTAAGCACACAGGTGTTGTAATGACAGCCGAGGCCTCCCTGGATGTGTGATCATTGACTGTTTGTCTTCACTGAAATAACCTCCCGAAGTTTAGTATAATACATCCATATTGTATTGGTAAACTGTTGTGTTTCTTTGTTGTCCATATATCAATTCCTTGAAACCTAAAAGAACATATATTCCCACTGGGAACAGTATGTAAGAAACAGTGGATTTATGCATGTATGTATGTATTCTAGAGAGAGGGTTTTAGGTGAACCACTGCGCTACACTTCACCTCTTAATATCATTGGGGAGATAAATAAATCACTGGCACATGGAATAATTTAAAATAAAAATATTGCTTTATTTAAAATAAACAAGTGAATGAATAAATAGAGGGTATATAGCAATAAAAATCAAAATACAAATAAAGACACTATGGGGGTTATTCTTGTTCACTCTTTCTGACAAAATCCTTCTCAGATGGACAAAACCATGTGCACTGCAGGTGGGGCAGATGTAACTTGTGCAGAGAGAATTAGATTTGGGTGGGGTTTTACAAAGTGAGATCTATATTGCAGTGTAAAAACAATGCAGCCAGTATTTACCCTGCACAGAAACAAAATAACTCACCCAAATCTAACTCTCTCTGCACATTTTACATCTGCCCCCCTGCAGTGCACATGGTTTTGTCCATCTAAGAAGGATTTTGTCAGAAAGAGTAAACTAGAATAAGGCCCTCTGGGTGATATGCTAATACCGGTATACTGACAAACCAGGACAAACAAACATAAAACGATCTAAGATAGATTTGAGTGACAAATGTCCTGCGCTCCGTCTTAGGCAGCCTTTCTTATTAGCACTTTAAGGTCTCCCTCAGACCTTGAACGTATTGGAAAAAAGGGTAGATGTGATAATATAACCAGGCTCCCAGAGTTTGAAGATATAATCCAATTTATTAATAACAAAACAATGAAAAATTGTAACACAATAGAATTCCTTTAAAATGATAAAAGGAGATGAATCCTTACCCCTAAGGGTATTTGGAGCCAGCAAGGGATGGTGTTAGGGCAGGGATGCAGTCCGGAAGTGCACCCTGCAGTGGCCCCAAATACCTTAGCACTTGACAGGTTCACTCAAAAAGATCAGTTTGGTCAGTTACTGTTTCCGACGCGTTTTGAGCCTCTGGTGCTCTTCTTCCAAGGCAGTGTGACTGAGTACTCCCTGTTGTGGGTATTTATGCCTGAAAATGGCGGCAAAATGTCCGTGACCGGAAGTGCGTGCCACGACCGGAAGTGCGTGGCCGTGACTTCCGGTTTTTGATAACTCCTAATTTTGCTACATATAATGTTAAAAAGTATAAGCCATGACTAGTCTATATGACCATAATATCCCCCTTCTGCTGGGTGAGGTGGTTTAAGTGTCTAGCTGACAGCAGAGATGCCGCGATTTCATATATGCTCATAGTCCAGCCAAGACCAGAGATGGTCGCAGATGAAAATGTCAAGTCTTGTACACACGGCAGCGATAGCCAATAGGGGCTGATATCGCTGGGAATATAGTCGCTGGCGGGAGTGTGCCCCGGCGATAAATCATCGGGTGCGTGCTCCCGTTTTCAGCCCCATTCCAATTGCTGGTTTTCCAGCTGATTACCTCTGCGGCACCGCCGGCAGAGGTTTCTTTTAATCAGCGACCATCTCTGGTCACCGATGAAAAGGGGGCATTGCTCTGTGATATATCGCCCCGTGTGTACACGGCATCACACTGCCGGGAGAAGAGGCAGTGGAAGTCGCTGGTGCTCCTCCGACCAGCGACCATTCAGGGGCTGAAAACTGGAGCGCGCACCCAGCGATTTATCGCTGGTGCACACTCCAATCACTGGCAATATGGTCGCTCAGCGACCATATTTCCAGCAATATTTGCTATAATCGCCCCCGTGTGTACGCATCAATAGTGTTAAGCCGGGTCCGGTGGGACACTATCGTAAGATCATCAGAGCTCGTTGTCCCTCCCGACTATCCCTAACACGGATTTCCCACCCGTAATGTGGCGGCGTAATGGCGGATTTAGGGAGGGGCAGCAAGGCACGTATTCTGTTCCCCTGTCATTTAGAAAAGATATTTGATTTTTTATTATATCCTGCATTGCCGCCGGGTGCCGAGTGTAGGGACAGGAGAAAAGAGTGGGGTTGGGACAGACAGGGAGCTGCCTCGACTGGCAGAGCTGCCAAGAGGCAAGCCAGGTGCAGAGGTGATACACCGGGGGAGGCTGTTGTTTAGTACAGGGCCAGGCACAAAAAGGCAGCAGATAAGTGCACCCAGTGAACCCCTCACCATCTCTATGTCCCCTTCCCATCAATCCTAGTGCCTCCCTATATATCAACCCAGGGCTGGCCCTACCTTTACATAGCGTACGCAGCTTAGTAAGGCACAAGAGTAAATAGGGTGCCTCACTCGGTTGCTGCTCACAATAACAGAGACAGCCACCGCCACCCAGAAGAATTGACAGTCGGCATACTTGCCTACCTGATCCTCTCCATGCGGGGGAAAATGCTCTGTTTCTGGTCTTCCCTGTGGCTATTTGAAATCTCCCACCGACTCACGAGCCAATCGGAGCTCGCAGTCCGGCAGCCAATCAGGAGCAGCCGATCGGCTCGAGAGTCGGTGTGAGATTTCAGATAGTCGTGGACCTACTCTGAGGACAGCTGAACATCCCACCACTCTCTGCCCGGCTATCAATCCTGCCTGGCTGGTGGCAGCATTTTACTCCCCCTTGACAGCAAGCATTTAACTACCATGTGGCAATGAGCATGTATTTTCCCTTGGCAAAGAGCATGAAACACTTGTTATCGAGTATGAAGCCCCTGGCATTGAGCAAGAAATCCCTAGCAATGAGCATGTATGTAAGCGGCACTATTGTGGCATAACAATATGTATTGGGCATCAGTGTGTGGCACAATGTGTGATGGGCATCACAGTGTGTGGCACAATGTGTAATGGTGTGGTCGGTGTCTAAGGGGCTCTAGCTGGCACAGTGTGGTGTAATGTGAATTGGTACTATTATGTGGCTAGAGCCCCTTAGACACACTGCGCCCTGTTTTTACATATCCGTTGATACTCCATCCACATTGCAGCTCCACCCACAATATCTAGTGTGGGAGGGCGCTAAAATTTATATTTGCTTACCAAAAATGAGGTTTGGTTCAGCCCTGTATCAACCACTGCCTCTTGCTAGAGTTCTGTCACCCTGTGCCTTTCTGTCAACCTCTGCCTCTATATGTCACCCTCTACTTGGCAACACCCACTGCCTCTCCTCCTAATCCTCTACATCACCCACTGCCTTCCCCTATCACCCATTCTCTGGCGTCACTTACTGCATTTTCCTTGCCCCCTATTGCGAGGTCACTCCCACTTTTCCAGCAAAAGGATCATCTGTTTACCCCCCCCCCCAATGTCATTTTTGTCTGGATGTGCCCCGGTGCGGCGGATGGACCCAGCAGTCACCAGGGTAATCCTGTAAATGTGTAATCTAATCTTCATGTGCCGCCTCCTTCCTGCGTGACATGGAAGCTGGGGTCCAAGTGTCAAGTTTCCGATTGTCCTGCTGCTTCTGAAGACAGGTTCATAATGCTAGCAGGTACTGCGCTGGCTGTCCTGTACGGTAACTAGGGATGGACATTGTTGTAAGCACAATTGATGGTGAAACTACAACTTTTTGTGTGTTTTATTTTTAGAACATTGATGGTTTCAACCCTATTTGAAGATCATCCACGTAGAGATCGGGCGTCGGGCCAATTACAGCCTGGGAGTGGAGCTTTGTGGGTGTCGAGGGGCAGCTTTGCTTTGTGTTCCAGCACATTGAAAAAAATAATTGTATTTGTTTATTCTGTACCATGCAAACGAAAATAAAAGACTTGTCCTGGTGTGGTGTGGTGTGGTGCACCAGCAAGTAATTGAGTCCTAAAATATACCTTTTATTAATTTGAATAAAAGCAAGCGAAACAATAAAAAGGAACCCAAATAAACAAACAGGTGAACATGTGTGTGTGTTTTAAAACTGCATGTGCAGGCTTGCCGTGAATGCTAAATTAATTATCACGGATCAATAAAGGTTCAATCCAGTCTACAAAATGTGATACAATATCCTTGTGTATTATTAGACAATGCTAAATATGCTTAATAAGACTCGTCCCGATGTGGGCGTGCGTTTTCAGCTTAACTAGCACGCATTGCATGCCTTGTGCATGCGATGCAATGCAATAAAAAGCAAGTACAAAAAGTATGTGCAGCACATACTTTTTGTACTGTGCGATGAAGTGCCGCGGGAGCACAGATCGCACCGCCCGCATCGGGACATGTATGGGCACCTGTAGAGCTGTATTACTGTTTGCAACAGGAGATGATACAATGTATCTTAAAATAAACAATATTGTCAGAAGACAGCAATTGTTGCTATTCTCCTGAAATCGTACAAAGTGTTTAACTCCTGAATTGCTGCGTGGTGTCAAAGAATCAACTTTAGCACCAACTTTATCACTTTGAAAGTGACTTGTTTAATTATACCAGTTAACATAAGAAGAATTGATTAATAAAGGCTGGCATGTACCGCTATTAATATGCTAAATGGTTTTGTGGTAACCATTAGCATGACTTCTAAGTTTTTCCTGTATGGCAGTGGTTTCCAAACTGTGTGCCGTGGCTCCCTGGGGTGCCTCGGGACACTTGCAGGGGTGCCCCAGGTTGGTGGTCCAGGACCAATTCAATTTATTTATGGTTAATTATTTATGGGCAAAACCAGTGCTGGTGCCTGACAATCATAAAATGTGTACAAACAGAAGCAAATCCTGCCCTTTACCACACAACTGACCCTTAGAATCGCATATAAACCCAATCTAATTAATTGTTTTTGGGCCTAGGGGTGCCGCGAAAAAATTCTGATAGACTAGGGTGCCGTGATTCAAAAAAGTTTGGGAACCCCTGCTGTATGGTAATCAGCAACACTTATATTATTGGCAACAATTATGTTATTAAAGTGTTATATAAATAAATATTCTATACCATTCAACATCAATCATAATCCTCTTCCTCCCACCTCCCCCCCCCCCAAAAATAAGAATTTGAAACATCAATTATAATATGTAGCACAGTGTATATAACGCATGGTGTGGCAAGCTGCAGCTGCTGCCAGGGTCTTTTTTATAAGAGGACGAGTCGTGCAGCTGCACGGGTTGCCTCAGCTCATTCCTCAGAGTAGATACACTGACTGTCTGTCTGCCTGGGCTCGAGATGCTAGCGCCGGCGAGTCAGCTGGGCCGCTGCGCCACAGTAATAGAAACAGTAATTTACACCACCACAAAACCCCGGGTCAGCGGCAGTGGAAATGAGTCACACCATGTCCCTTTACACAGGACTTCTTACCCAGGTCCTGACCTGGATAGAACACGGCTAGGACCTGGGTAGAGGGCAGTGTAGACAGGTGGCTCCCGTTTACATCAATGGGGGACATCCAACCTGCGGACCGCAGGTTGGACAGGCCCCCCATTCCGCTGCTGTCTAGCGGAATCCTCCCTATTAATACCGGGTTGTATCAGCCGTTGGAGGAGAAAAGGCTTCCGCATGGACTTGTATCCTCTCGATTGGCTTTAGAGGGACTATGCCACCAAGGGGGTCCAATGTGCGGTGTCCGCCAGTATTCTCAGTAGCAAGTGGAATGGTGGTATCTGCTCATATGGAAAAGGTATCCTCCCACTTAGTGGCTGGTGGAATTTCTGCCACTGGGGAATTTCATGTAGCAGTGTCCAGCACACAGGAACAAACAGGGGGTTATCAGGGTAGGTATTGTGAACCTGAATCAAATGTCCACAGTCAATGCAGGTGTCCACACTGGTATTCCTGGAAGTGAAGAGAGGGCAGTCCACCTAGCTAGATAGTGTGCTAACCAGAAAACCAAAAAAAGTCTGGCGCTATATATCTGAGTAAACCACTTTACAATTAAAAGCTCCTACAACCAATTGCTGCGGTTCTTATGAGGAGTTTGCTTGGGCTCCTCAAGATAAGATACACAAAAGACACAACAAAGTAGAACTGTGCAAGGGTTGAGGTAAAATTAAAACCGTGAATTTATTTAATAAAAATTCATAAAAGACTTATAACATTGTCAAAATTGGCCTTTATATGCTACACATACTAAATATGTATCCCCAGGGAAATAAAGATAGCTCCAAATTTTGGGCAGGTTTAAAACAGCTCTTAATCAAGGTTAATAAGCAATGTTAATTGCCGGGCGGTTGTTTATTTTATGCAGAGGTTAGTATATTGTTAATTCCAAATTTGGAAAGTTAGTATGGCAATCCTTTATTGTTTATATGTCTGGCCAGACATTGTGTGGAAAGTACCTGTTTATGTTGACACAGAGTGTCGACGTTCAATTCTCCCAGCCGCTGGTGCCGAATCACCCAAGATATGCAGCTTTATCCGGAGTCTAGATTTTATGAGTAGATTGTGTCCACTGTGGGTACCTGTCAGCAATGAATTTGACTGAGCATCCGAAAGGTGTAATACGGCCTACACACATGCCGATATTAAGGCATTTTCTAAGCGATTTTGCTTAGTTTGGCAAAGTCGCTTAGCAAATGCCCTCACATCGGTGTATGTGTGGGGGCTGTATCGGCAGCCGTGCGCGTCCCCACGCGTCTTTATCGCTGGCCGAGATTGATGGACAGTGTCCATCAATCTCGGCATCGGCAGTGTTCTCCCACCGGAGAACACTGGCGCTGTCTGCTCGCTTAGCACACAGAGCTGACAGCTCGCTCTGTGTGTGGGCTGTCAGCTCTGTGTGCTAGGCGATAGCGACGCAGCACAGCCCGACCTCGCATAGCTAGGTAGCCTTGCACACATCGGCATGTGTGTAGGGCCCATAAGATAGTGTGCTAGATTGTGCACTATATCTTACGGCGTGTTCGCACCTTTACTTGTGCAGAGAGAATTAGATATGAGTGGGGTTTTACTTCAAAGTGAGATCTATATTGCAGTGTAAAAATAAAGCAGTCAGTATTTTCCTCCCATGATGGAACATAAACTGGACGCACTCCCTCACCCTGCGGCCTGTGCTAGATCACACTGATGCGGTCCCTCTCCCTGCGGCCTGTGCTAGATCACACTGATGCTGCTCCATCCCCTGTGGCCTGCACTATATTATACTTATGCTTTCCCTCCCCCTGCGGCCTGCGCTATATTACACTGATGCTGTGTCTACTAGTAAGACCGCTCAAAGCAAATGCTTCCAAAGCTAGTAGATGTAGTTTCACTTGCTGCCAACAGATGGCAGTGAAAGCCCACTCAAAGCCAATGCTGCCAAAGCTAGTAGATGTAGTTTCACTTGCTGCCAACAGATGGCAGTGTAAGCCCGCGCAAAGCAAATGCTTCCATAGCTAGTAGATGTAGTTTCCCTTGCTGCCAACAGATGGCAGTGTTTCTGAATCACACTAACACTAGACATATATAGAGATGAATTCAGTCTCACTTGGCTCAGTGCCCAGACATCAATAACTAGAATTATCCAAGCAAGGTTTAAATAATTAAATTGTAACTATTGAATGTGTAAAGGTCCCATACATGCTGCGATAATTGTATGTGTTTTGGTCCCGATCGCATCACACACAAATCGCATGCGATCGGAACCTAGTTCAAAAAGTATGTGCAGCACATACTTTTTGATCTGTGCAATAGGATGTGTGCGGGAGCACACATCGCATCACACCCGCAAATCGCACCATGTATGGGCACCTTAACAGTTGTTTAGACACTGCTTCAGCTTAATATCTGGGCATAATTTGGTTATTCAACTAGATTCAGGTTATATCCACCTATATAAGTTGGAGAAAGTGAATTTGAAAGATAGCGCTCAAAGGTATCTAGGTTTAAAGGTGAATAGACCTTATAAGAATAAAATGCAAAAACCAAATATAACTCGTCAGAGATCACACAGGAATGGTATACAAGGTGTGAAATGGATGATCCAGATTAATCCATCAGATTCTCCCCTATTCAGCATACGGGGAGACATAATGAAGAGCAACATAGTGCAGATCAATAAAAAGTATAAAAGGTTTAAATTTGAACAACGCACTTACAAATTAGTGACTTGTTAAAAAGCATAAAACAGTATGGTCCCAGGCAAACGGCAGGCATGTAGATGTAAGGAGAAATCCTTCAGTCTGGGTCCCTTGGTCCGGAAGCAAGGGGGGCTTAGTCCAGGGTTCTCCACTGCCACAAACTTTCACCAGGAAGCCATAATGTCCATGCAGTACTAGGTACACGCTTAACGCGTTTCAGAAAGGAGTTCAGTTCAGAAGCGTGTAATTAAAACGTCCATTGTGGGGCATATATATATATATACACCCCCATTAATTAGAGGTACAAACGTTACATCTGCTGCTAATCGGCATACAACATCCGGTCTCTGTGTGAAGCCAATATGGCGGTGCGTTCCACTGGGCGGAAATAAGTCACCACTTGCGTGTCAAGTGCCGGAAGTGGTCATCGGCAAAGTGTTTCAGGGCTATAGCACTTGCGTTACAATTGCCGGAAATGGTCATCGGTAAGAGGTGGCTATGTGTAACAGGGTTATAGTGCTTGCATTTCAATTGGCGGAAGTGGTCATCGGCAAGATATAGCTTTGTTTATCAGGGTTATAGTACTTCCATCCTATTTCTGAAGCTTAACGCAATTCTAATTTTGATATTTCACAAGGAAAGCGGTTGTTGTGTACAAGCATAATCAATTGTATTTCAGAAACTGAAAAAAAGAAAAAATGGTTAAAAATACTGTATATATTAAAAATCTCACCACCACCTTTTCGTAAGTGAATATACAGTAATAGAAGTGGAGAACATAGATAAAGGGTGTAAAATAAACCATAATTTTAACTCAAAAAGGGTTTTAATTCAAATTCCTCATTTAAACCCTTAGGGACTAAGGTTCCTAAACTATGTATCCAACGCATCTCAGTCATTGAGAGTCTCCTGGCTACATCATTTGTACGATTTTTAGGGAGAAATTGTTCAATGGCACTTCCGGCAATTGAAACGCAAGCACTACAACCCTGTTACACATAGCCACCTCTTACCGATGACCATTTCTGGCAATTGTAACGCAAGTGCTATAGCCCTGGAACGCTTAATCGCACTTTGCCGATGACCACTTGCGGCACTTGACACGCAAGAAGTGACTTATTTCCACCCAGTGGAATGCACCGCCATATTGGCTTCACACGGAGACCGGGTGTTGTATGCCGATTAGCGGCAGATGTAATGTTTGTACCTCTAATGAATAGGGTATATATATGCCCCACAATGGAAATTTTAATTACACGCTTCTGACAAAGGAACTCTTTCCCGAAATGCGTTAAGCGTGTACCTAGTACTACATGGACGTTATGGCTTCCTGGTGAAAGTTTGTGGCAGTGGAGAATCCTGGACTGAGCCCCCCTTGCTTCCGGACCAAGGGACCCAGACTGAAGGACTTCTCCTTACATCTACATGCCTGCTGTTTGCCTGGGACCATAATGTTTTATGCTTTTCAACAAGTCACTAATTTGTAAGTGCATTGTTCAAATTAAAACCTTGTATACTTTATTGATCTACACTATGTTGCTCTTCATTATGTCTCTCCTGTATGCTGAATAGGGGAGAATCTGATGGATTAATCTGGATCATCCATTTCACACATTGTATACCATTCCTGTGTGATCTCTGACGAGTTATATTTGGTTTTGTATACTTTTTGCATTTTATTCTTATTAGGTCTATGCACCTTTAAACTTAGATACCTTTGAGTGCTATCTTTCAAATTCACTTTCTCCAACTTGTATCACGTATTGAGTAGTCTAAGGCATATATTCAATGCCGTGGGCGAGCGGTGACTGCGAGCAGGACTTTTTGCTCGCAGTCACCGCTCACCCTGTCAGTATTCAACTGACCCCCCCTCATTCTCCGTTTTTTGAGCGAGGGGGAATTTGCGAATGTGCCTCCAAAAGCTGCGAGAGCCGAGGCTAATTACAGCGAGTTTGCTGCACTAGCCGCGGCTCTCGCAGTTTAGGGGAATCCTCGCCGTTCTGTGACGGCGAGGATTCCCCCGGGAAGGTTGCATAGTGCGACCGGCCGGCGCGGGGGTTAAAGTGCAAGCGGCCGGCGCGGGGGTTAAACTGCGAGGATCACTGGTTTTCTGTGATCCTCGCAGTTTAACCCCCTCGCCGGCCGCTCGCACCGGCATTGAATACTGCTTTTTGGTGTTTCTACTCTGTGGATTTGTGTTTAGCAGCACTTTGGTTTTATTGCGCACCCTGCAGCCATATCTTTTGCATTCTATATCCACCTATGTCACAGGTCCTTTCACCAATATTAGATATTCACATTACCAGTTACTGTATGTAGATTGTCTATATTGTAGAACACCTTTACTGTCTCAATATTACGACATATTCATCACCTTTAATATGGTCTAATAATGACACAAATAATCCTGGTGCGGTAGCCACTGTCTTCATATCTTGACAGACTCTAGAGGTGCAAAAGGACCTCTAGTGTCTGTCTCCCCAATGGTGGCGGCCATTTTTAGAGGGGAGTAGGGTGGACAGAAACTCTGAGCCCCTGACGTGCCATCCCATCCCGCCTTATCCCAGCCCACTGCCAAGATGACCTCCTGGCAGCGTGGAATAGCCGGCGGAGGTGCCAAAATTCTGCCGACTCTGATTCAAATTTGTAACCCCACCCCTTTTTAAGAAAGAGTGTTACATATCAAATGAATCAGCACAATCTTGTTCACTGCAATGCAGTAGCTGGCACTGGGAGAAGCCATCACCCACCCAGCATTATGCCAGGTGGGGACTCTAATACCTCTTTTCCACTACACAAGCCGGGTTGTAACCGGGATTTTGTACACCACTCCAACCCAGGCGTGACCCAGCTTGTGAACCTTTTTCCACTAGTATCCACACCCAGCAATATTTCTATGGCCAAATACTACTAAGGGCACTTCACTTGTCCAAAGCTAAACCTCGTAGCAAAAGAAGTTGTAGCACTAACTTTGACTAAATTTGCTGTAAGCAAGATGAGATGAAAAAATGTATGTCATGTCTTTTCTTCACAGGTGGAATGGCTCAGCCACAGGATTATACAAGTTACATTATGTAACCATGGCACCACATTGGCAGCATCTATTCAGATTATTCAAAGCGGTTTTAAAAAAAAATCAAAATGCTATGACGACATCATGTTAGGACCAGGCGTCTATGTCTCCAGAAATATAGCAAAGGCTGATGCGTATCCTCCCGGGAATAAAATAAAAGTAATCTTGAAACTACATATAAATGTAGCCAAAGTGATAAAAATAGATTGCAAAGGCCATAGTTTGCAGAAAACATGTCAGTATTTTGGCTATGACACTACCTGGGTGCCTGCAAACTGCGGTATGGTTCCAAGTGGCTTAGAAGAGTTTTGTGTTTGGAATCCAAACAGAATCAGGGTGGTTGGAACTGAAAAAGCCCCATTGGGGCAAATGGCTTCTCTGATTAACTTACTGTAATTAAAAAGTATAAGTAGAAAGGACTATTCCCAAATAGAATTACACATTAGATAAATGTAAAAAAAAATGAAATCTAAAAATTGCAGTGTCAAATTAAAGCAGCCAGTATTTACCCTGCACAGAAACAAAATAACTTGCCCAAAATCTAGCTCTCTCTGCACATGCATGGCCACGGTCCTCTATACTCCCACTGCCCGATCTCTGCCCCTCCATCCATTTGGATGTGGGGTAGACTAGATCGCATTCTTTCCAGCTGAAATTGGAAGTTTTTATACTTTGTAATGGTTTTTAATTTCTGTGTACATTTGTGTTAACATAGCATTTAAATAAAAAAAGGAAATATGCAAAGGCAAAAAGATGGTAAGTAAATGCATTCTTTTATTTGTAAAACATGAAATTAATGTAATTCATATTTTTCACTCTTTAAAATGTCATTCCGTACTTTTATTTCTATGGCCTTGTCTTAAGCCAATAAATTATATAACTCTGTCTCATTTAAACAGTACAGTAAACCAGTGGCAATGGCAAGTTTGAAGTTTGAAAACATTTTAAACGATGTTGTTTAATGCAACCCCTCCCACCACTTAAAAGTATATATGGCGCAAATAAAAGAAAATGAGAATATAGCAGAATAATGCCCCCACATTTGCAGTAGAGCACAACATGAACAGTGAGGAACGCAGCTTTAGGCGTGAAGGCACTAAGACCTACTACACTCATTAAACACTCTAAAATAACAAGGAGCAGTAGCTTTATTGTAAAGCCCTTGTTCCGTTAAACTTTCCAGTCTTCGCATTGACAGTTATCTGATCTTTTCCTGATTTTGTGTTGGTGAAGTGGCTGTAGCAGCAGGTATCAGCCACAGAATTATATGTTCCAGCGCCACAAGCACTAGGGATAATTTGGACGCTGCACAGCAATGTTTTCGCTGAACAAGGATTAAGGGGAGCACCACAGAGAGGGAGGTGCGGAAATAACACTGTCAGAACCCTTAGACCACATTTCCAAACCGATCCATATTCCTAGTGACTGCATAGTATAATTATGGCAACAGCTCTAGAACCTACATAACTCCCTTTGATTTGCAGTCACATTGCCTACGGGCTTAATTAGGGAAATTACTAATTTATGGATTATTGTTTTCTGTAAAAAAGAAAAAAACCTTCGCAATGAAATCTCTAAATATCATCTTCTCTGCTGTCTTCATCATCCAGATCATCCTCTGCATCTATAGACTCCAAATCATCTTCATCATCCACCTGATGTAAAGGGACAGATCACATTAGCCCTAATTCCACTCTTTTCATGTTTAGTTTCTTTTTTTTTTTTAGCTCGAATTACTAAATAAATTACAACAGAATACAATAGGGACAAAAGTTGACAGCTCAACACAAAAAACGTGCATACTATCATAATGTATACACATGTATATCGACAATTATCAGTGATCTCTTACAACCTTTTCCAAAAGATAATAAAACTCTCAGATGTTACCTACTCACACCCCTTTTACATCGCAAATGCCGGGTTAATACCAGGGATTTGTATGCGGGTCCGTCCCGGGAGCAACCTGGCATTTGCAGTATTTGAAAAACAACACAGACATCTCCGAGTTCATTCACTCTGCAAGTTCAGAGGCATATCACTCGCGTAACCAGGAAGTATCCAACCGTACTTTCTGGAAATGTGACCGCTATGACTAGCAAAGGAATCTCACCATTAGAAGTGGGTTAGGACTAGTCTAATGGTGTGTACACACGATGAGATTCCTTTGCTATTGGACTTAAGATTTGATTGCTATGTAATCTTTGCTAACTCTATTTACATACAATTCTTGCGACCTACATTCGATTTGCACTATATAGTCATTGCTGCACTATTTGGCTTATTGATTTCAGCTGAACGGGAGTGTACATCGAATCAGGATAGAAAGCTTAAAAACATGTTCTATCTCCATATGATGTATATGCAATCCTGATTCAAATGTCAAATTGTGCCGTGTGTACAGAGCACTAGGGTAGGGGTGCTGAGGAGGTTTAGGGTGGGCGGGGGCCAGGTAGAAGTTCTACTTACCAGACCCCTAATTGGGTGGTCTCCATCGGAATGCTGCTGTCGACATCCTGTATGACAGTTATCCCTATGTATTCTGTGGGCCTTACCTGTTGTCCAAGTTCTTTCAATGTATTCTTCAGATGGAGGATTTTCTGGTCTTGATCAGCCAGAAGTATTAACAGATCATCTTGTTCCTTCTTGGACTCAGCCAGGTCCTGAACTAACTTCAGTTTCTCATCTTGTAAAATAGCTGTTGTACTGCGAGCTGAATCCAGCTCCTGTTTTAAAGAAAACTTCTCCTCAGACAATGTTTTTAGCTCTTCCTACAAGAAAAACAAAAGGTGGTAACTGCAAAATTAGTAGTAAGAGTAATGAGAACATATAGTAGTACACTGGTTTAGGAAGATCAGTGTACACAGGCCTGTAACCTTGTCATTTACTTTCCTTCCATATGCCTATCAATAGAAAAAAGTGGATGCAGTCTCAGACAACATTACACACATAATTATTTTATTTTTTTGGTGGGGGGGGGGGGGGCTGCAGTTGCTTGTAGGTGTCTTCTTCGAAGCGAATTAAGGGTCAGCTACAGATGTAGCCATGTTCACCCCCCCCCCCCCCCCCGACTAGTGTGCCCTTGAATGAGAAGTGCATATGGGCAGAGGCGGAGCGTGTGCCAATGAAGAGCTACATCTGTATGCATATCCAATATACTAGTATGGCACAGTCTAGAGGAGTTTAATAAGTGAGCAGTGTCCAGAAGATAGCTGGCTGACTGTGTGTATATTATACCATTTTCAAATGATTAAATCATTTTAAAGACCCTTTCTAAGCAGCAAGATGTCTTCAGTTACTGTAACTCAACCATGCTCTCTAACTGAATGAAAACACGCCTAATTGTAATCCTAGTGAGTATGTACACATACAGTAATAATTTTTGTCTGTGGATGCATTTTTTTTTCTTCTTCAAATAACTGGGTTGTAAAATAAGATATAATGAAAGTTCTTTCAGTGCTTAGATCATTTTATCTTAATATTATGTTATTTGTAAGCAGACAAACCTTTGAAGAAGTAAGCTCCTGCTGCAAGCTTGCCACCTTCTCTTCATAGGCATTATCTTTGGAAGCAGCTGGTACTGTATTATCAGAGGACAAGCTTAGAACCTATGAGGTGGAGAAAGTATGCAGACATCCTTGTGAAGGTGAATAAATGCAGAAAGACAAACTAAGACATGACAACCTTCTTTTCATTCTACAGTTTCACTATCACAGAGGTAATCAATTTCACATGGAAAAAAAAAAGTTATCACGATTTTTGCCAGATGTTTACCTTCCGGCTATTCAATTCACCTAGGTGTTTCACCGACCTACTGTAGGTGTTTACAGAAAGAAAACAAGGCTGATTAGACTAGTTTATCACGGATTTTATTTGGAAAAAAAAAATCTCCAAAAACTGCTGGCATTTGGGGACAACTGAATAGCCCTGAGTCAGGTCAGTAAGCTGGGGTTAAACCACATCTATTTGAATACCAGTCTAAACCTGGGTACGTATTATCTGATTAATGAATTGAATGCTCCATTGTTTTGTTATCGACTATCTCTGTCCGTACATGTAGTCAAATCCTGACTATTATTTCAACATCAGCATGCTCCCAGACGTGGCCACTGATCAATATCGTTAATGATATAATTCAGTGAGTATGCTCTATATTGTTTGTCCAGGAGATCCAAGGTAAAATGGTACTTGTGTAGTTTCACGGCGCCAGCATGGCGCCGTGCTACTTCCGGGTTCTACGCTCGCCACAAACTATGTTAAAAAAAGTAACTTCACTCCATGCCAACATGGATAGTTCATACCCCCACTATCCATGATGGCATGGAGTTGATTTTAAATAGCGTGGCGAGCGTAGCGAGCCACCGAGCCTGCAGCGTGGGCGAGCAAAGTGAACCCCGCAAGGGGACTCAGACGCACGGCGCCATACTGGCGCCGTGAAACTACACAAGTACCGGTAAAATAGTTAACGATATAGTTCATGGACGATATTGTGTCATGTATACCAAGCTTTAATATGCGTTATGTTTACAAAAGCATTCCCTATTAGACTGTCTCATTTTTATCCACATACTATAGATGTCAGAACAAACACTGTAGTTTAAGTTATATATTTATGCTGATGCATTGTATAGAAACATCACCTCAATGGTAGATATACAAAGACAATATATACTGACCTCTAATTTTTCAAGAAGCTCCGTTCTTTCTGATTGTAGTCTGTTGATCTCTGTGGACTGAACATGTAGCTGGGATCTTAGAGTTTCCATCTCCTATGATTACAAAAGAATCACAAAACAAGTCAGATAAAATGTATGCAATAACACTATCAGTTTTTTTTATACCCTCTTAAGGTGCCCATACACGGGTCGACAGGGCAGTGCAATGAGATGCGCGCTCCTATGCACATCCCATCACACAGCACACAGTATGTGCAGCCCGTGCTATTAGTACTAGATTGCATCATATCTAGTACAAAAAGCATGGTGCAGTAGCACATTGTATGCTTTTTGGGTACTTGTTTCCTAGCACGGCCACCACGATTTTTATCGTGGTGGTCGTGTCGGACGCATACCAAAACGCACACGACGCGATGTACCCGATTTCTCCATAGGCTTCAATGTTAAATTATTTTAACATTGAAGCCTATGGAGAAATCGGGTCCATCGTGTCCATAGGCTTCAATGAGTCCATTTAACATAGTAAAAAAATGGTAAAAGGGCCAATATGGGCCAATATGGGCCATTTCTCATTGGGTATGGCCCTGTCATGTGTGTAAAAAATAATGGCCGCCACCCCCACGATTGACGCAAACCCGAAGCGTGGCGAGCGCAGCGAGCCCACGAGGGGCGGCGGTGCGCGTCCTCCGACCTTTTCATTCCCCTACTATCCACGTCGGCGTGGAGTTGAGAATAGATTAGTGTGGCAAGCGCAGCGAGCCACCAAACCCGAAGCGTGGCGAGCGCAGCGAGGGGACGCTGATACCTTCACAGATCCCTGCGTCTTCTCGCGGGCTTCACAGGTATCAGCGTCCGCTCGCCACACTAATCTATACTCAACTCCACGCCGACGTGGAGAGTAGGGGAATGAAAAGGTCGGAGGACGCGCACCGCCGCCCCTCGCGGGCTCGCTGCGCTCGCCACGCTTCGGGTTCGCGTTAATCGTGGGGGTGGCGGCCACAATGGGGGGCCATTATTTTTTACATACATGACGGGGCCATAGCCAATGAGAAATGGCCCTTATTCGGCCTTTTCCCATTTTTTACTATGTTAAATGGACTCAGTTTCAATGTTAAAATAATTTAACATTGAAGCCTATGGACAAATCGGGTCCATCGCATAGGCTTCAATGTTAAATATTTTAACATTGAAGCCTATGGGGAAATCGTGGGCATCGCGTCGCATCGTGTGCCTTAAAGTTAAGGCACACGATGCCCGCGATTGTGGCCATGATAAGAAACAAGTACCTCTTTTTGTACTAGATGCTATGCAATCTAGTATTAAAAGCACTGAGTTTATTGCACCGTGTATGGGCACCTTAACAGATATATTTAGGAAGACAAAGTTCTATTGAAGATGGAGCAACCAATCACATCCTATTATCATCTAGAAGATGCTAAATAAGAGGTAGAATCTGAATGGTTGCTATGGGCACCATGCCATCTTCAATAGAACTCCCATAGGCAGCAAATCGCATGTGGTGCCCAAGAAAAAAACTTGCATTTTAATGGTCCACATGATCGAGATGTTGCATTCCGAAATGGCACATCCAACATAATTTTGTCTCAATGGACGGTATTCAATGCCTCGGCGAGGGGATTTTCTACGGCAAGGATGGCTTATTTTCGGCGAGAAAATCCCCCTCGCGTCCAACCCCCTTGCTGTTTTCAATGTTTGGCTTGAATCCTGATCCCCTTAAACGGCAAGGTCCGCTGCATATTGTGGCAAGCCCCGCTGTTTTAATGGCCACACTTGCTGTTTCGGCAGTCTAGGACCCCCTTTTAGGCAATATTTTGATACGTTTCATATGCTGGAACGGAGCCATCATTACAATACAGTCTTCAATTCAAATTTTTTTTTTTTTAAATAGCCAGGGGTTATAAAGGGTTAAGCTTAATACCCTAACACTAATAAACACTCAACCTCAAGCACCTTGAGGAGCAAGTACAAAAATAATAAGTAAAAATAATTAATCCTGACCAAACATTAATACTCTAACCGTAATACCACCACAATTAATATTACCCTTCATCTTAACCCTGGTCGCTTATACGCTAATACCAACTTTAACCCCTAACCCTAATAACCGTACCTTAAAAGGGCAGACTTAATGATGCAAATGCTTTTCTGCCCTCAAATTCTCTTATACAGAACAAATTTTTTTTAGCATAATAAAAACACAAATTTAGCATATCCTCTGTCATTTCATATAAAAAAACATTGCTTCAATATTTGCCAGTTTCATAGAAATTCATCAGAAATAGTACTTCCTTTTACACCTACATCAAAATACCTGATCTATAGGTGTGGTGGTTATGTAGGGATGACAAATCAAAGATACCTTTTGCAGCTCAGCAACTTGCTCAGAAACTCCACTCATTTGCTCTGTCTGACCACTTGCTGGACTGTGCTTCTGAAAACCAAAAAAACACATCAAAATGTTACTTTAAATCTGGGGCCTCAAACTTGCGGCACTCAGTGTTTTAACCCGGCATTCTGGCAGAAGCCTTTTAGAACTGAACGGAGGATTTTGGCACTTACCACTAAATTAATTTTTCTAACTACATCTGAGGAACAGAGATTTACCTTCGGGTGTAAAGGGCACTGTCCAAGATGGTTGGGGCATGTAGAATGTGCATCTATCAGCATCTCATATATTGGATAAATTATATAAAAAGGTGGTTGTGGGAGGGATGTACTAAAGTGAAAATGCGGTAAAATCACTGTATTCTGCATTTTTACCGCATTTCCAAATGCACTAAAGCCCCTCTGCCGGGGCTTCGTCACGGAGGGAATTGCCAGCAAAAACCTGGCGATTCCCTATAGCTGCTCTTCATGGTGCTGTTTGGAGGGATCTGTCATGGATCCCTCCCAGCATGCCTGGCAGCTGTCACTGTGCGCATGCGCAGAGGGACTTCCGGGTCTCACACCCCGAAAATCCAGCGCTAGAGCCTCATCTTAAATCGGAAAAGCTGTCCTGTGCATTAATTATCGCATATGTTAGTGCATATGCAATGATCAACAATTCGGTACCAGACGAATGGTGGCGGTAAAATAGCACATATGTTAGAGAATCTTCCCCATTGTCTTTTAAAAGCTACCGAATACACTGAGGCCTCCATCTTCCTACATTCGCAGAACTGAAGGTAGTCACACAGGGGATTCCTGCCACTAAACTCATTTAACAGTTTAGCTACACTTAGGGGGGTATGCAATGTGCCGCCGCTATTTCCAACGTGGAAAAAAGCGGTGGTTCCCTATTCAATGCTGTCTTTATCGACAGCATTGAAGTGGGATCATGGCAGAACGGGCCCAACTTTAGAAGCTGTTGGGCCCGTTCTGCCGATAATGGCCATGGATTGTCGCGATCCCGGGTGCAGATCGGCAATCCACGGCCAGTTTTGCAGCCACGCCCCCTTTGCGCCGAGCGGCAGGTGGGACATTGAATCCCACCTGACGTTCTGCGGTCGATCAGACCGCAAACAAGCTGTCGGTGGGGATCGACAGCCGTGATCCCAGATTGCATACCCCCCTATGTGTTCAAGTGACTTTATGAAAATTGGGGCCTAAATAGAAGGCATAGTGGTAGAAAAATGACCAACACACATATGGGAATATGTATTAATACTTTTAATTAAGTGGAGATTTATAGCAACCAAACAACTTGGTAATTGGCTTGCATAGAATACAGTCACTGCAGAATTAATGTTGTTTGTCCCTTTCTGTTTGGTTTTTGTTTTGTTTGACATGTACGTCCGCCCTATCTTAAATAATTAAAAATGAAAAGTTAAGTTTTAAATCAGAAACAAAGAGTGCCCCACAAAAAGAGTCCACTTTCCCTTCTCCCTTCCATAGAATACAGTCATTAATGTAATGTGATTCTAACCATAGTGTATATTAAAAATGTATATACAAGTAAGAATAGCTTAATTATTGGAATATACGATTTTAAATGTTTAGACATTGTAGTGACCTGTGTAGCTTGTGTTTAACTGAAATAATATGGGCCATATACTATCCCTCTGAATGACCCCTTTGTAGCAAATCTAATTGAATTTATTTACACACCTCTATTGCTTCTTGGGTACTTGTTTCCTAGCACGGCGCCTGCGATTTTGATTGTATCCATCGGGTCCTAAAAAATCGTGTCGATCGCACTGCATGCAACCAAATCGCATGCGATGCGATCGATGTGATTTTTACATCGGAACCAATGTAAAATGGTCCGAGACCCGATTTTACATTGGGCCCAATGTTAAATGCCCCCCAGACCCCAATTTTCATTGTATACCCACCCTGATGGGTCAAATGCCCCCCCATTGTTAATGCCACCCCGAAGCATGGTGAGCGCAGCGAGCCCGCGATGGGCGGCGGTACGCGTCCTCCGACCTTTTCATACCCCCACTATCCACTTTGGCGTGGAGTTGATTTTATATAGTGTGGCGAGCGCAGCGAGCCCCGCGAGGGGACGCTCGCCACACTATATAAAATCAAATCCGCGCCGACGTGGATAGTGGGGGTATGAAAAGGTCGGAGGACGCGTACCGCTGCGCTCGCCACGATTCCGGTTGGCGTTCATCATGGGGTGACGTTAACAATGGGGGGGGGGGGGGGACATTTCACATGTAAAATACCCATAAGAGTGGGTATACAATGAAAAATCGGGTCCATTGGCCCATTTAACATTGTTCCCTATGTAAAACTTAAGGCGTGCGATGGACGCGATTTTTTAATTGTCAGGGAAAAGGCTAAAAATAGCCCTGATATCGCGTCGGTCGTGTCCATCGCATACCTTAAGTTAAGGTATGCGATCACCTGCAACGGGTGCCGTGCTAGGAAACAAGTACCGTTTCTTGTTCCAATATGTCTAGGGCATGCTCAATTAGCAAATAGAGATGCGGTTTTCCCAGTTACAGATCCTTATTAACCAAGTATAAACAAATTAATGTACTTTACGTCCAAGGATACAAAATAATAGAATAGTCCACAGGATATTTAAACAGATGCTATTTAGCAAAGACTGTATATGTTTAGCAAATGCAATCGAGCTATTGTCCAGCTATGCTGCAGGACAGGATACAAATGTTTATGGTGATACAGACCAGGTGTACTTTAAAGGGAATAAACAAAGGAAGGCCAGATTTTACAACATCCTGGGAACCAATATTTTCCATGGGAACTAGGGAGTCTCAGTTATGAAAGTTTAGAATAAAAGATAAGAGGTAGTCAGCCAGGAAGCTAGTGAGAGAAGAGGTCAGAAGGAGAAGGTGAGATCTGGGAAGGATTCTAAGCAAGGTAGCTATCCATTTTGCCCTCACATGTAACTTGTAAGTACATCATTTATGTTAGTTTTGTAGCAGTATAAGTCTGTCAATTGTTTAATGACATTTTATGTAATATAAGCAAGGAGGCGTATATAAATATATATAGAATAGTATATACATCAATTACTGTGTTACTGTAAGGGTTTGTTTGGCCTGTAAATAAATATCATTCCATTGGAGCTAAACTTACAAGTCTTGGGGGCAGATTTATTAAGCTTGGAGAAGAGATAAACTGGAGATAAAGCGGAGAAAAGGTAAAAGGAGATAAAGCACCAGCCAATCAGCTGTGTTTGAAAAAGACAGTTGGGAGCTGATTGGCTGTGCTTTATCTCCTTTTACCTTTTCTCCGCTTTATCTCCAGTTTATCTCTTCTCCAAGCTTAATAAATCTGCCCCTCTAACTCTTATATTTTGGGAATCAGGTGATGACAAGTACTCTGCATATTGTATTGTAAAGTATATTAGAATATAATTGCAGATGTCAAATATATATGTTATTATATTAATAAAATATATAATAAATATATTTTATATAATATTTTACTCTCAATAATTATTATTGGGAGAAGAGAGATATACGATTCCTAAAACTCAACAGTTTGAAACATCTCCTCCATAGAAAAATAGTGGTCATCGTTCAACCAGATATACAGATCAGATAATGATTCAATCCGGTTAAAGAACAGGGACAAAAAAGGGTCATATCACGGATGTTAATATATCACCTTAAATTCCTCACACAATCACTCTGCTAATGAATTTGATCTCACCCTGATCAATCACCATCTTCTATTGTGGGAATCAGGAGGTTCTGAAACCCCTATCCTCATTATATTAAGACTTATATTAAGCCATCAACTATCTTCTTAGAAGTATTTTTTTTCATTCTAGCATAATGCCCGCTCTACCTATCTCTGCAGGGGAATTCACACCCCCACACACACGCACTTCCCAATGCTGAAAACACTGGCTACAACCGTTGAAAGGAAGACATCAAGGCAACAACTACGCCAACTGGAAACTTACAATTAATTCCTTAGTGGCTTGCAGAATGGGTGTCAAAGCAATTCCCACTAATTTGTCATAAAAATAATGATTTAACAAAAAAGTTCAGACTTGCTCTGGAGCTGCGTAAAATCACTGCATTTCAATCTCTTTCTTCTGATTATTTTTACATTTCCCACTTGTAACTGCATTCTCCCTATGGCTTCTCCACATAATTATGCTAACCACTTTAAAATATGTATCTATGTAAATTGATATACTGTGTATTAGCCTGTAATCATGTATTCTGTTGTCAGATCTATACCCTTGTATGGTGCTACTGAACCCCTGTAAATACACGATAATAAAAGAGTATGGCTAGATTTGCTTTGTTTTATCTCTGGTCTCATGCAATGCAGTAAAGGCCCATACACACTGGGTGACTGAGCGGTGAGCAGCTCAGTTTTATCATTTGAGCTGCTTTCAGCTCCAAAGACACCCAGTGTGTATGGGCAGGCAAAGAACGCTGATACGCGCTCCTGCATCATCGCAGGTGGTTTCCGTTCGTCTGCTGGTTTTTCTATGGAAAGCCTTTCAAAATGGTGAAAATTACTCAGTGTGTATGGACCTTAAGTCACTTGCATTGTGTAAAAACACACAAATGCACACTCACACCCCTTATGCTGGCACGTCCCTCTATTAAAGACTTTCTACTGAATCAATGTTTGGACCACAAGACCACTGTTTGGAAACCATGTAAGAGGATGTGAATTACAATAATAAACCTTTAACAATATCACTTGTTAGAAAATGCCTATTTACAGTTCCGCAAATTACTACATAGTAATAATAAAGAAGGAATATTTTTCACTACAGAAACATATTACTTGGACACTTACCAAGGTCTCCACCAGTACATTCTTCTCTGAAAGCTCTCCTTGCAGCAGTTCATGTTGTTTTTTCAATTCTTCTATTTCTTCCTTTAACCGACTGACCTCTTCAGACTGGAACCCATTAACCTGTGCATTGATGTTATGAGCGTTGTGATGCTGGCTGTCCTTTCCTGTTATGAAGCCACAGAAGAGAATGTCTGAAACTCCAATTCAACACACATGTAAATATGGCCCAGAGTATCAATGTGGGTTACCAGAGTAAAGAACAGGAAATATGCTGGAATAAGAGGTTACATACTGGAAGTGTTCCAAAATGACACAGTAAGAGCCTTTAGGGGTGAATTCAATGATGCCGATATGCAAATTACAGCAAAATTGTGTCTGTTTTTGCACAGAGTAGATGAAAACCGTATTCCATCTATTTAATGGTTTTAATCCACATCCACGTCTTTATGCTCTGAAATGGGCGCTTATTCAAAAGTTCAAAGAGCAGACGCGAATCTTGGCTGTTTCCCTGCGAAAACAGCGGGGATTGAATACTCAATACCCATTATTTCCAAGGATTGGGAATTCTTGGGAAACGTTTAATACCCCTTTTATTCTGAGTCATACACAACCCTCAGACCTGACCACGGTCACAAAATCGTAAGCCGTTCGAGTATTGAATGACTGCACATGCGCATGGATCATAGCACTTATGCGCAAGGCCAAACAATGACAAAATTCAGCGATAACTTTTTCCACAATGCCTCGCAACTTAACGGACAGGAAGCTGGTGTTTGGGGGGTGGTAAGCTGACATTTTTCTGGGAGTGTCTAGTAAAATACGCAGGCCTGCCTAGCTGTTTTCAGGGAGGGTGTATGAAGTCAGCTCTGGCCTCGACCAGGCGGTCTCTGTCGCAGATTTGTGGAAGGGTCAGAGTTCCGCACACTTGCAAAGACTGGGAAAAATCATTAGATGGTGAGTAAGTTGCGAATGTATGTGCAGATCGGCAATCAATTCACAAGTCATTTGCAAAGTTGTACAGGGTGAAATTTCTGATTGCAGAAAATTTGCAATGCAGCAATCAGGTCTGAATCAGCTCCCAAGGGGGAAGTTTACTAAGATGGGAGTTCTATTTCACATGGGATGTTGCTATTTCTTATGTATTTAGCACCCTCTAGAACAGCGTTTCGAAAACGGTGGGTCCTGACCCCAAAATGGGTTCTGACCTTCTCAGCATGGGGTCGCGACTCCATGTTGATGACTTTTCTAACCTCAGTCAGTGATTCAAGAAGTCTGAAAAATCTGTTGAGTTGCCTGTTATTATAGAGTCCTCCCATCATTTTGTGCCTCCACAATGCTGCCATGTTTGTGCGGTCTGCTGACTACACATGTGATGCGATGACCTTCTGTAGTAACTTGCTGGGGTCCTGTAATTATTTTTATTGTCTGATGGGGTCCCAGAGCAAAATAGTTTGAGGACCCCTGCGCTAGAAGATAATAAAAAGGATCTGATTGGTTTTCCATAGCAACATCCCATGTGAAACAGAACTTCTGGGAGGTAGCTATTCACAGCTGCACGAAAATGGTTGGTCTTAGGGAAGTGTTAAGTTTCAACGAAACAGCAAGCGGTTTATTTTTGGAATTTAAATTGCTATAAATTGGTGTTTTTGTCCGATGCACATGCACAGATGTACTGTACACCAGGGTCAACTGTGACCATGTTCATAATTGTATTGTTAGGACTGGAAAAAAGACCAGCCACACAAATAACTCAAATCCTACTTATACTTAACAGCAGCCACATCACTGTTTCAGTAAGCCAGGCTAAAAATTTAGAATGTTGGCACCAATGAATTAAACAGCCAGGAATACTAGATATTTGGAAAGCTTGAGATACATATCCAAGCTTAGTTCTACAGAGAGAGAAATAAATAAATAGGGCTTCAACAGGAAAAGAAATACAAGGACTAATACTTATTATGCCTGATGCAAATGAGCTACAGTGTAGCGTCTTTTTTCACATGAATGTGCATCAATGTAGGGGTGCATTGAGGCTAGGTGTATACCTCTATACCAACCAAACCATCTAAGGATATGCATCCATACATTCAACTGAACTTTTTAGGAGAATATTGTAAATTTTGTACTCAGGGCCGGCGCCACCACTAAGCATGGAGGGTGAGCGGCGCCAACTATCGCTTCTCTCACCGGCCCTGTTTGTACTGTACTTATTCTTCAACATTTTAGATTAGCATTATATTTTTACATACATATTTACAATTTACCATTGTGGAAAATAAAAACCATCATACCTAGTTGTACCTTGAGAAGGTTGTACTGATCTTTGTGCTGTTGAATTTGGGCCAGCTGCTGAGAAATCGTAGTCTGGAACTGTTCATTTTTAGCTTGCAAGGAAAAAACGGTTTGCTTCAGTTCTTCTACTTGTGTATCCTGCACAATAAAATGCAGGTTAGGGAAACATACTGTACAGTGGGTAACTGTTAGTTTAGTCATTAAAACTGGGTCTGAAACTAGCAATGTTCCCGGAGAATGTGGTAATGAGAACATCTAAGCTATAATTGGAAACAGAAAAAGCAAGAGCAAAAACGAACTCCACCCAAGAAGTCAGACTACATATTTTTAAACCCGCTTTCATCATTTGATACAGGAGAGGAAAGATCTTATTGGTGTAAACTCACCCTAGCTTAGACACATTAAGCCTGTATCTTGCTAAATGCAATAAGCTTACTTGGTTGTTTAAAAGTGTCACCTTGTTGTAGTTTCTACATGTATATTTAAGCCAAAAAGGATATTACACATCACACAGTACTGTGGGCGCAGTCTATCTGCTGCTCCAGTTACTAACAGAGGGCTGGTTATAGCTGAATATGTAGCTCTGACTTATGTAATCCTACCACTTGCCATGTATCAGCAAACTGGAAACGAGGGAATCAGGGCTGATTTACTGGCATTGTGGGTCCTAGGCAAAGCAATGCACTGGGGCCTCTACTTAAGTAAAAAAAAAATTGTAAAAATCATAACTCCCTGCGGTGCCTCTCCAGTAACGGTTTGGCTGCCGGCTGGCAGAGAAGGGTTCCGGACAGCTCTACTTTTGTGTAATTCACAACCAAAACAGCCAGGCAGCAATCTCTACTAGCCTCACAAGAAATTCCAAAGGCCCCAGCAAACCCTTCCTCGAAAGATCTCTAGATTTGTGGGGCCTAAGGGCAGCTGCCCACTAAGCCCATACATTTGGATGGCACTGGATGGAACCACATGTGGGCAGTGTATCTAGAATTGCAGCTTTCCTGTGTGGTAAAAGTGCTGTAACAGAAAACTACACAAACCCTCCCATGACCTCTTATTGTACCATTTTAACAAAGGCAAGCCATTATTTATCAGGAGAGTGAGTGAATATGCTTTTTTATTTTAAATATGTCTATTTCAGATTTTTCTTCATTCAGATAGCACAGTATCAATACATATGACAACAAAAAAACACACATGGGGATGAATCCACAACGTTCAACACTGAAGATTAGCACATACACATAGTTTAAGGAATCATGAGAATACTTCTAGCAGGCAAGTGGTGATCGGGGAGCAGTCGGGGGCTCAGCATCTACCAAAACCATTGGGCACTAAACCATGAATACATAATATATTGGGATAGCAGCTACCTACTCCATATATAATCAATACTCATGAGGGTAGATCTGCTAAAGTTTAAAACCTCTTAGTCCCACAGTTTCATATAGCAGTTACTCACAGGCAGCAAAGCAATGGCCTAAAGGTGCCAATCAAGTTCATATAATGCAAACCTACTGTAGTTTATAGTTACAGTATTAAGGTCATAACAGTTAAAAATAAAGAATGTAATATAAGGACACAGAAACTCCATGTAAGTATTTCAAAAGCAGTATGAGTAGTGAATATAAAATGTATAGTGCTATGAAATATGCTACACGTATTATGTGTAATGAGGTTAATGCATTTTTAGATTGTTTTTTTTTAAAGTTCCAAAAATCTAAACAAAAACAAAGAAACCCGAATCTCCACTATTACCTGTTCCCGGATGACTGTTTTGTAATGAGATATAATGTTATCATGTTGTTCCAGGGACTTTTTAACTTCCTCCTCTTTCTTGTCCTCTTCAGTAGACTTGTAGATAGCTTTGATAATAACCGCTGTAGGCAAAATCAACTGTTAATATTCTTTTCTTTTTTTTCTCATAATTGCATACACTGCAACATTACTTATTCCATTAAGTAGAGTTTCTAGACTGTAGAGGTGGGGATGCAGCACAGTTCAAAATTCCAATAGGGGAATTACACCAATGCCAGAGTCCCTGCCGCCTATGTTCGGCAGCGCTTGGTGTGGTGAATCAGATCTCATACTCTCTATATCAACTCTCCCTTTAACTTTGCATATAATGTGTTCACAAGGATAACAGACAGATACCTTCAGCTAAAAATCTGCATATTAATGCCTTACCCTCTAGATCCTTAACTAGTTTAGTGAACTCATGATCAAACATCATGTGATCAGGACTGGAGAAGCTTGGCTGGGGTTTCTGGGCAGCCTTTGAATAGTATTCATGCTTGGTGATGAAGCCCAGTTTCTCTGTGAAGTTTTCTTTTCCAATTCTCTTCTCTATCAACTGCTTTAACTTCTCTCTGAAGAGACATTGCAATTAGCTATGATAATAAAATGCAACCCAAGTAGCAACACACATTTATGCAAAAAAAATATATATATATGTATATACATACACATACACACACACACACACACACACACCCACACACTATTGAACACTCAAGTCCGACATTAGGTTTTTGTTGCTACCACAGATTAGATCTGATCAGAATCTAATTTAAGGAGAGACTAGCTTTGAGCAAGGCACAAGCATTTAGTGACCATAACTCAATATTGCCTGCAGTGACAGGGATAGGATGATGTATACTGTTGTGATGGTATGATGGGTAGTTTGGGTGCATATACTCCACTGATAGATTTCAAAGGAAAGAGCTTTTACTGGGAAACCTACTTTATGGAAGGAGCTGTCAAAGAATGTGCCAACCCAGTATAAGCTTCCTGTTACAGAATGTGTATGGCTGCAGGATGAATCTCTCTCAGCTACAGGTGTTAACATAGCTGTAGTTGGTGTCTATGTGGAGGCTAATGGGGTATATGATCTTCCCACTGTACAGTTCCAAGATGTTGCACATGTTCTCTTTATTCTGACCAGAACTCCCCCTAATAACTCAGTATAGTATTTCACATTTCACTATAAAGGTCTTCAGAATAAAAGAAGGCATGGACACACTTACTTGGTATTGTTTTCAAATGAGTTATCGTTGTAGTAAATACAGATGCCCAGCAGCAGGGCACATAGACCCTGAACCAGCTGCTCCTCTTCTCCAAGGTTCTCCGATATCTGCGCTGTGAGCTTAATTGGCCACTAAGGAAGAAACTAAACCGGAAATACAATCCATGGCTAAAAGGTCTGACATGGGATGTGCTAGTACTATGTAGGACTTCCCACACCTACTGTACCATGGGAGATGGGAATGCTTAATCACATTTGCAGTGCTGATTTGTCTCTAGATGTTGCATGTAAATGTACTGAACCAAGGACAGTTTGGGATTAAAAATTATCCTTATGAATTTTCTAGGTTTTACTGAATGCAAGCCCTGATGTAGTGCGATTTTAAACACATTTTTTTATCAATTACACCGCTGCAAAATTTTGTGTTCAGATACAATTATCTGAACAGTATCAATTACCTGAACAATTACAGTATCAAAACAACAACACTTTAGCATGAAGAGTGTGGGGTCATTGCATGTCAAATGGACCAGGTGTATCTAACTGGCCACCTACAATTTTGATAAAAATAGATTACATGACGGTTAGCATATATGTCAGACTAAGGGGGTCAATCCTATTAGCTGCAATGAGTTCACTAGTGCGAGGATGCAGCCTCAGCTCCAAGTGCAACCCCCCCCCCCCCCCCCCCCCCCATGTCAGAGACCTGGCTTATTGAGGAGTCGCTTCACCTCGCAAATAAATGCCAGGTCCCAGGTCCAAATCCCAGGGGGCGACTCATTTGTGATGTGAAGGGGTATTATTGCTCGTGTGCCCCTGTATTTTAATTTTTTTTAACCTGCAGACTTCAAAAGTATTATTAAAAGGAGATTCTGTTTAGCCATAGCCATAACAAAAGGTGTCACCTGAGAAATTCTTGTTCCTCCTCCTTTCACCTGTTGGAACCTGTGCCTGCTACTCCCCTCCACCATCATATGCCAGTCCAATGCTAGTGATGTAGCTATGTATGGAAGCTCCTTTGTGTTTAGGACCATGGGCAACTGTCCTGTTAATCTGGCATTACTTTATTTGCAGACCGTTTACAAGCAGAAACCAACCTCTAACAAAATATTACAATGAAGACTTAATTTTGTATTTATTTTCTTATTTACCTTAAAGAGCAGTATTCAATGAGTATAATCGCGATTAACAGTCGCCATGTTCCGGAGGGCTGGAGCCTTCGCTGCCAGCCCTCGCTGACACACTATTCAATGCCGCAGGGGCTCGCTGCCCCCGACGGCGAATGTTAACGCCGCAGGGAGCTGGGGGACGGCGGCAGGCAGGGAGATGGAAGTCTCCCTGCCTGCCCCAGAATGTTTCTGGGGAGGAGGGCTCCCCGGGACCCATGCAGCACAAGCTGCCCCCCGGAGAGCTAGCAGGGGACCGGGTAGGAGCCGCTAACACTGCTCCCGATCGTGCATATGTAATGATCAGGAGCAGTGAATATATGAATATGTAATGAGCGGCTCTCGGCTCCCGGCCCCCTGCTGGCTGTTATGTGTAAGAAAAAGAAAAAAATGATTTTTTTCTTTAAGTTCACATTCCACTTCACCATGAAAGATGGCGATTGCTACATGGTGACACACGGCGAAAATCACTTAGAAAGCAATTCGCCATCTTCTCATTGAATACACTCACAGCGAATCACATTGAAAAACTACAGCGAGTTGCAGAGACTATCAGACGGCGAATTGTCCGTCATTCACTGTTCGCAGACGGTGAAAAGTGCACGTTGATTAGGGTGAATCACTTTCTGACACAAAAAAATCACCTTCCAAAGTGAAAATATCACAAATTCACCATGAAACATGGCGAATTGGCCTCAATGAATACTACCCAAAGTGTTTCTATAGTAAGTTAATGATAATTAGCTCCACATTTCAATGTGTGGAGTTCTCTGCACATACAATAAAAAGGATACAAAAGGCACATTAGATGCATTGTGAAGGAAATGAGTGACTGCAATGGGGCAGCTGGATAACCAAGTACAGAGCAACATTAAAAGCCCGACTCTGGTCTGTACTTTACTACCCTGCAGAAAATCAATAAACATTTGTATTAAAATTAGACCTCACAAATAATCCCCATCTTCAAGTACCATATAAGACATTGCACCTAAACACTCAGGAATAACTGGGTACATGGAAGGCTACATCTGCTGCACAGCCAAAGTTTGAGATCTGAAGGCCCAATCAAGTAAAACTACTGTATATGGAGGGTCGTAACTGATACCAATATAAAGTATATGTTGCATACCATTTATATGCTGATCGTCTTAAACACTCAATATAACATGACTGTAGAATGGATATGGGACAAGACTGACCTTTCCTTACTCATCTTATAGATACTAGAGGGATATACTTGCAATTCTTTTAAATATACTCTAAAAAAAAGTTTATGGTAGAATAGTCCATCTAGAAATCTCAGACCTTTTCAGGATTATAAAAGTGATCTTACAAATATAGATAAGGTCATTGCTCAGTAAAGTGATCTTGGCTGCACTCAGAGAGCAAAGTGGTTACACTAAGGCCAACAAAGTTATCAAAAAAATATAGAAATTGCTCTGTCAATAAGGCGCCATGGGCAAAATATGTTAAACAAAAAATATACAAATCAATAAACAGTGTAAACTTTTATTGATTTGTATATTTTATTGTTAAACATAATATGACCATGTTGCCTTATTGATGGAGCAATTTCTATATTTTATTTTTTTGCATTATAAAAGTGCACAAAAACAAAAAGGAACAAATGTAGTTACTAAACCCAGTTAATACAATCATTCACATTTAGAACACCAATGTTAAATATTTGTATTAAAATGCAAATACAAAACTACATCTGTACAAACCAACCATACAGTAATAGGTTAACCACAGGTTAGGGTCATTATCACATATTAGAATTACAACCAACACGTTAATTTATAAAAAATTAAGCTAGGAGCAGTCCATTTTAAGTGTATCTGCATGATTTGCCAATTCTTAATTCAGCAAAACAAGCAATTACTTGTACAAAATTATAAAGTGCTTAATGTTTTTTTTTTTTTACAGAGGGATGTATCTGTGTGATGCGGTTAACATACTGCCAGATGGTGTCAGGCCAACAGTCAAAATACTAACGCCGGAATCCTAACCCCCGATCAGGCGGCTTGCACTGGAATATTGAGATCGCGGGAGATCATAAGTATGGACAAATTAGGGATAGGCTGCGTGTGTGTGTGTGTGTGTGTGTGTGTGTGTGTGTGTGTGTGGGGGATTTCAAGTTCCGTTTAAGCTTTAGGGAGTGGGCTAGGGTGTAGGAAGGTCATGGTAAGGCACTAACAGGAAGGAATATGTTGCAGGTAGGAAGGGGGATCAGATAGGAAGAAAGTAAACTTGCTAGATCACTGAAAGGAATCTCTTTATAGGGATGCTGCTGTCGGTTCTCTGACTGCTGGCATCCCATCTGCCATCCATCCGTATGTATTCCAAATCTGTAATTTGGAGCTCCATTCCTTAATTTACGAAAATTATCGTGAACGCTTACCCGAATACCTACTCTGCCATTTTTCAATTATTACTGTAGCAGTAGTCAACATTATAACTGAAGCGCTCAAATTAATTACAAATTTCAACATGTGAGTAGAGTCTGTGCAAATTATTGATTACAATCTTTATCCCCTGCTCAGCCAGTATGCGCCCATTTAAATGATCTAATCAGATCGATAGCAGGAGGTGCACTACGTATATGTGTGTGTAGTGTGCTGTGTGAATCTGTGCATTGTTTAAGTGTGTGATGTGTGTTTGTGTATCTGCACAATGCTTAAGTATGTGTGTTGTGTGTGTTTCTGTATGTGTACAATGTTTAAATGTGTGTGTTCTGTGTGTGTTGTAGTGTATGTGGGTGTATGTTGTACTGCATGTGGTGAGTTATATGTGTGTGTGTTGTGTTGTGTTGTGTGTATCTGTCCAAGTTTGTGTGGTGCAAAAACTTATATATGTGTGTGTGTAGTGTGCTGTGTGTGTGTACAATATGTACGTGTATGTGATGTGTGGTATGTGTATATCCCAAAATATTCCTAATTGCACACCACCAGGTCCAGAGGTACCTTGTTGCCGAATTTGGAGTGCCGCGGTGTCTCCACAATGTGACAGACACGCACACACACTTCAACTTATTATATAGATTGAGGATTGGAGATAAAAACTTGAGGGACATTATGGCTACAATGCACACATTAAGAAGAAATAAAAAAAAAGAAGCACATAAGGCATCACTGCAGAAATACAATGAAGCTGACCTGTATGAATGTGCCCATTGGGATTAGGGCAGGATTAAATGTGACAGAGCAGAGTATTAAGTAAAAGAATAAAAAAAGGCGAGAAGGATGCCACCCAATTACATAGAGGAATAATCTGTTTAGATATGTTCTTTAGGGGACAACAAACAGATGACCGGTGCTCAGCCTGGCAACAGACAGAATACAGATGCCAGCATCCCAAAGGAGGGAATCCCCAGCAAGTTTACATACTCTCCCCCTGTCCTCCTCTAACCCTCACTTCCTGCAGCCTAACCTAACCTCCCTGACTATAAGCCACCCTTCTAGTGCCTAAGCCTAACCCCTATACCTCGATGCCTTATCCGACCCCCACCAACCCCTTTTAAGTGTCTAAAGCTGGCCATACACTCGTCTGATTTGGCCACTATTAACCCGATTCCTACAGATCAAGGGGGAATCGGCTGAGATTTCTCGAGAGGAGAAGCCACAGTGTAGTGTATGGTGGGCTTAACACTAGGCTGCCAGCCCTCCCTCCCCGCAGCCTAACCCCAAGTCCCCCCATTAAGAAATCACATCATGGAAAACCTGCTAGTCGATTTATATAGTTTTTAAATAATTATTTGTGAATACAAGTGCAAACACTACACTGGCTGTACACATATACCCCTGGTTAAAAGTAATGAATCAAATAATTGGCATGTGAAATACTTACCGTACCATGGCCAAATATATTTTCAGAATGTTATGAGTTTACGTTTTTATTTAGCAAAATTGTCCCAGCAGAGATATGTTTATTAACCCTTATTTATAGTGTTCAAATATTAAACAGTATTTTACAGGGAATATGTGGACTCTCATATCAGTGTCTGCCACGATGGAGATCAAAATTGATACTGCCTTTTGCCTACCGCATGTACATACACACGTACTTCCATTCATTTTTTTACAGAAGCCAATTAACTATGTGTATGTTCTGGACCAGTGGTAACCAACTCCAGTCCTCGAGAGTTACCAACAGTTCACATATTCCAGATAACCTAGCTGCTGCAAAGGTGCACTCATTACTCACTGACACACTTTAAAAGATCCACAGGTGGAGCTAATTACTTCACTTGTGATTCTGTGAGGCTGTTGGTATGAACGGTTGGTAGCTCTCGAGGACTGGAGTTGGCTACCCCAGTTCTGGACATTAGAAGGAAACCAAAGTAGCTACAGGAATCAAACACAAACATGGGGGGAGAAGGTATAATCACCACCAACATAGGGTCCGGGCTGGAATTGAACTCATGATCCCAGTGCTGTGATGTAGCAAACTAACCATTACTCGACAGTCACTCTAAATGGGATCATATTCATCATACAAACAAAGGTGGAGTCACACTCAGGCAAGTGCTGGCATGGGAGGTAGGATTATATTCAATCAAGATGAGTATTACAATCAAGATGATATGAAAAGGGACATTCCTGCTCCAGCAAAAACAGAGCAGAAGAATCGGAAATCAAGATGAGCGGTTCATGCTTTAAAGATGCCATAGCACCATCCACTATTTGGGAAAATGCATCTTTAAAATCAGAAACATAGTGTCATGTCATTCTCATTGTATTCTGAGAAGACAGGAGACTCTAGAAACGTGGAGGTGTCATGCTAATCCCTTCACGTAAGAAACACCAGTGATGAGCCCCAGCACCCTAAAATGTTCTGCAAATGGGAATACCACAGCAGCAGAGAAACGTGATCAAGAATCACTCCAAAGCAGTCGTGTTAAAAGTTAAACAAAACCCACAAGAAAACAGCAAGAAACAAAAGAAGCCCTGCAGTGGCAGTAAGCAGTGCCAACATATACATACCCGTCTGTCGATCTTATCCCCCTGCAAATCATACGTCACAAATTTAATATATGCGCACAAGTCATTTTGCTGAATGTGTTTTGAGCAAGCCATTCTCAGTGTTTCAGGAGTCTATTACATCAGTAAGGGTGCAAGAACTGAATCCACCTCTACTGCAATCACAGCACTGTAGAATGCTTCTTTCAAGTATTGAAATTAAGGATGAAAAGTAAAACCCTACAACAGTTGGTCAGATTACAATAATGTAAAAGATGGATGGATAGACCAAGTTTGCTAAAATAAATAGAAATATGTAAGTAGCCCATCACTAAGGAAAAGGGCTTAAAAATAAGGATATGGTTTAGTTATAGATTTCTGGTCAACGCTGGAAAAGTTTTATAGGTTCTAAAGGCTCAAATCAATTTCACAGTTGTCTTGTGGTCAGATGCTGTAACCTGTACATTCCTACTTTCTTCTGTATTATTTTGTGTCTCACCCTTCCCTTGACTTACATTTGGTCAATATAGAAGATTGTTATTATCACTCAAGGGTGTTACTCTGTCATAGTGACATGTATCTTATAACGCCATTCGGAATGTCGACCGCGTAAAGATGTCACGGACTAAAAGCAGACTTTCACAATATCGGACCACAAGGACATAGCAAATATCAAAGGGAACTGTACTAAGTGTAGTGGGACAGATGTATACTCTGGAGCACAAGGAATATGGATGCACGCTTACCTGACCCAATGGAACACAATGTTTCCACTGCCTACTGTACATGCATTAGGCTAAATAAAATATGCATGTGCCAAATGGAGCAATTCAATTGTTGCTCGGTTCAGGTGAATACACACATTTTCCCTTGCAGCCCACCATGCTGGCAAGCTGAAATATGTGAAAAGTGAGCTGTTTGGGTGGCCTTTGGGTCATGCTTAGCACTTTGGTCGGCTTAACCCGGCCTGCCTGGTCATGATAAAAAATAAAAAATTTAAATGCACAAACAATTGCCCCCAAAAATTCACTGTTCCCATAAGTTAAACAGGGACAAAATATATACATAAATATATTACTGTTTATTGCAAGATCTATGGAAAATATGTTAATATAATTCATTAGCATCATTGATAATGTACAGAAAATTCCTGTTTAACCACTTTATGGGTTAAAACCATCAGCAATCCTTCTAAAGGAATTCCACAAAGTTCCAAGATACTGTAGTTCTGTGAATGAAAAATAAAACAAGGGCGCCTCCTAGTGTAAGGTATCAAAATATCACTACTGGTGGAAAAAACACACATAAAAGTGAATTAACGGGCTTACCAAAATAAGTAAACAAAATCGCATATATGAACCAACACTTTACATGCTTATCACAGTCCGTAACACCCAAGTAAGATTATCTTCCTATCATACATCATACATTCAAATACTTCCTATCATACATTCAAATACTTTATCTGCATTTAACAGCACACCAATACATATAAACAAATGCCTTGTTACATCAATACACAGTGATCGCAAACACATGCTATAGCGTGTATTCCCTCTGAACTGAGGGCTCTGAACTCTGCTTTACAAAATGAGTGCGTCCCCAGGGACGCATTCTACTGCAGCCTAGCCGGTAATCAGGAGAGGCCTGGTGGCCAAAGTATGTCCCTGGGGAAGGACTCTGATAGAGCAGGCTAGCCGGGTAGCTGGACAGAGGGGGTCCCAGTAATGTCTGGGGAGCAGTAGAGACTGGCACTGGGGAACAGAAGCAGCCAGAATGCCCCTTATCTTTTTCTCCACAATCTCTTACCCTTTCTCTCTCCCTGACACCCTCTCTCACCCCTTTCTTTCACTGACATACTCTCTCTTGCTTTTGTTTTCTCTCCCTGACATTCTCTTACTCCTGCTGGCACCCCTACCTCTTTTGCTCCTCCCCCTTTCTTTTGACACCCTCTCACTCTTCCACTAACCACTTCTCTCCCACATATAATGTCTGTTACTTCCCAAAGTTTCTAATGACGGTTCCCAAATGTAATTCACATATCAGTACAGTTATGAAAATAGGGGTGCTGCCATGGACAATAGGATGAATCGGTACACTTTCTTCTCTAGTATTAATATGTAAAAGGACCCAGGAACCGTGGAGTAGGACCCCAGGACCAACACACTTTTTTCACACAGCGCGATCACGAATACATATGAACAAGTGCTATTTGACAGCTTAATACAAGAGAAAGAGGACTCTGAATCCAATGTTAATCAGAGAACTAGACCAACTAGACCAATAAAATGCTAATGTGTTTTGTTCTGGCACATTTAAAGTCAGTGTGACTTCTCCAAGGGGAATCTATATCAATATATTACATTAGAAGGCACCTTTGTTTTATATTCTATACACACACACTTAAACATTATATACATATTAACTTACAGTAAAGAGTCTTTCATATGTATACTATGGCAGACAGCACAAGTAGTAAAGTAAAAGTTGCACAGTTCATGTATCTACCAAGGAGCAGAAACATTTGCCCAGGAGACCGACTCCTCAGGCACTGAGGTCTGGGTGGGGATAGAGGGGGGTGGAGCCAGCCACTGTAAAACTTTAGAAGTGCCGACTCCTCAGTACACCAGCTCTATCCCCAATAGTCTACCAGACTGCAGTGTCCCCTGCTGGACGAAGGGGAAACCTTATATAATCTGATGCATGAATTACAGGACATCATGCACATACCTGTGACAAGATGTTGGTACACTGCTGGAGCAGGGATACAGGAGGGTTCCCAATACTAGTTGCAAGCTGCACTCGGAGTAGTTGTTCTTTCTGGGTAGAATTCTCTAGCAGAGCGTGAGCCAGTGCCACTGCAGCACACCAGTTGGAAAGGGAATCTGGGGAAAAAAGTCCACCACAAAGCAACTGCCCGGCAGACAATGATGTGGCTGTAGAAAGAAAAATAATATGTAATAACTCACTGTTTGCATATAACCAATACCATTGTTGAACACTAACCACACAAAAATATGTATTGTTTATACTTAATTTGCTACCATTTAAAAACAATTATTAAAATTAATCAGTTAGTAAATGTGGGTTATACAGCCCTGCAAAGGGGGGGGGGGGGGGGGGGGGGGGGGGCGTCTCTGCATAGTGCAGAGCTATGCAAAGCCGTCCTCAAAGCCGCTCATCTGCTGGTATTACCAGCAGATGACCGACTTTCCCTGCGATGATGCGGGAGCGGGCACCAGCAGCGCTCATCGCTGGGGCATACACACTGGGCGGCTTTGAGCTGAAAGCCGCTCAAACCTGCTGTTTTGAGCAACTTTCAGCTCAAAGTCGCCCAGTGTGTATGGGACTTTAAGCTACCTATAGTAATTGTCAATTTTCTCCTTTCAATGTGATACATAAAATTGTATTCACATAAAGGTAGCATTGATACATTTTTACAGTCTGGACTGCTCAGTATTTATTTCTCAATGTATAATACAATGGCAGGTATTCAATGCGGCCGGCGAGGGGGTTAAACAGCGAGGATTGCAGAAAACCCAGCAATCCTTGCTGTTTAACCCCCTCACCAGCCGCTCGCCCTATTCAACGTTCTGGGGAAATCCTCGCCGTCACAGGACGGCGAGGATTCCGCCAAATAGCGAGACCCGCGGCTAATGCAGTGTACTCGCTGTATTTAGCCGCGAGTCTCGCTGCTTCTGGAGCCGCATAAGCCAATTACCCCTCGCTCAAAAAAACGGAGCGAGGGGAAATTGGCGTATGAGGGGGGGTGCGTTGAATACTGACAGGGTGAGTGGTGACAGTGAGCAGGAAGCCCTGCTCGCTGTTGCCGCTCGCCCCACAGCATTGAATACACCCCTACGTTGCAGATATAATGATACTAAATGTGAATACATAGCCTGTGCAATACAGCGCTTTTTCACCAGGGTATAGTGTCAAATACTTTCTGAATTATACCCCTTTCACACCAGAAAATGCAGGGACAATCCTGGGAATATTGTCCCTGGATGATGCAGGGACATTCTTGGGTACTGGTTTCCTAGCACGGCGCCAGCGATAAAAATTGTATCCATCGGGACCCCCAAAAATCGCGTTGATCGCATCCCATGCAACCAAATCGCATGCGATGCGATCCACGTGATTTTTACATTGGAATCAACGTTAAATGGCCCCCAGACCCCAATTTTTATTGTTTCCCGACCATGATGGGTCAAATGCCCCCCCCCCCCCCATTGCTAACGCCAACCCGAAGCGTGGCGAGCGCTCCGGGCTCGGTGGCTCGCTGCGCTCGCCACACTATATAAAATCAACTCCACGCCAACGTGGATAGTGGGGGTATGAAAAGGTCGGAGGACGCGTACCGCTGTGCTCGCCTCGCTTCAAGTTGCCGTTCATCGTGGGGTGGCGTTAACAATGGGGGGGTGGGGATTTGTCATGTAAAATACCCATAAGGGTGGGTATACAATGAAAAATCGGGTCCATTGGCCCATTTAACATTGTCCCCTATGTAAAATCATGTCCATCACATCGGTCGAATCGCATGCCTTAACTTAAGGCCTGCAATGGACGCAATTTTTTAATGGTCGGGGAAAAGGCTAAAAATAGCCCTAAAATCGCGTCAGTCGCGTCCATCGCATACCTTAAGTTAAGGTATGCGATCACCTACGACGGGCGCCGTGCTAGGAAACAAGTACCCATTCTTGGGTTGGCCCCTTTCACACCGGGCTAGTCCCTGCATTTTCTGGTGTGTGGGGGCAGCAGGTGGTGAGGCCCGGGCAGCAGGGTCCAGACTACAGGGATCCGGCAGCTGAGCGCTTATAGCACTATTTGCCAGGCAGCGGGGCGGGAGCATTTTAAAGCATTTTGAAAAGACTGGTCGGACGCTGATTGGCTGAGAGCGTTCGGCCAGTCTTTTCAAATCCAGCAGTGCTTCCTGCCCGGCAAATAGCACTACAAGCGCACAGCCGCCTCTGCCGGATCCTCGCCACCCGGACCGATGAACCTGTTGTCCAGATGGAAGCAAGCTGGAATGCCATGTAAGTACCTTTCACACGGCCTGTTTCCCGGGCTGGTCCCGGGAGCAACCCTGCTATCTAGCAGGGTTGAATTCCTGGGAAATTTTCTTGGGAATTTGGCCCGGGAACCTTCCACACCAGCGCTAGTCGCGGGGCCAACCCAGGAATTCAGGCTGGTGCTAAAGGGGTATTAGGAACACAATACCTGTATATATTTATCTGTCTGTGTGTCAAAAATGTGTTTATGTGTGTCAACCCCCCCCCCCCTTTTTTTTTAAATTAATTATTAAAAGTCAAGTATTAACTCAACTTATGGAGAAGATTAACCCCTTTACTAAAACCTAACTGATTAACCTGCCTAATTTCTGGGTCCCTAAGTGTGTATAGTTTCACATATCCTAACTTTCATCCTTTCTTATAATAGAAATTGTATTGTAGTCTTTAAGAGTGCTTTCCCTACTTGATCGAAATGAACAATTTACTCCCATGGGTGCACCTCCACACCAACTACCAAGTAATGAGGAAGATCTCAGAACATTTTACCGACTGTGGATAATACATACTAAAACGTATATACAATACAAATATAGTTCTGTGCGCTGGTTCTCTTTCCATTCCTTTTCCCTTTTTGCCCTTAACTGGCTATCTTGCTGGCTTCTGAGAAAAATGTTGCCCTTCTAGCCCCTTCATGTTGAAATGGAACATCCTCAAACAGAAAGCGGTGAGGGGTATGCGTTCCTTTGAGTTCTGGTTAAATGGAGTATCATTGCCTGAAGCTTTAAGTTGAATGGCCCTATTCTAATTATTGCTTAAGTTTGAGTGTTCGTATTTTAACAGATTCTAATATGTCATTAACAACAGATGGATTCCTATGCATTATCTAACAGTTATTATAAAGGTTGTATACCACAAACCCACTTGAGGTGCAGCACTAACCTCCAGTACAGATTAATACAAATAGATAGAAGCATGGACACGTGCCATAATGTATTGCTTGTCTCATTCTCCTGAGGGCATTACACACGCACAATGTACTCTGCAAGTGTTTCACTGTCAGGTACAACAAATGCACTTGGCAGCGGGAGCTGGATTTCTAAAAGGAAGACACTCCATTCCCTACAAAGTTATGTTAATAACAAATACAAGACAAGGGTAAACAGTTTAGTGTGCTGTTGTACTCTAGCTGCCTGTGACTGTTCTGACCAGCAATAAGTCGAACGATGTACACATCTGTATTAGTTCATTAAATTGCATAACGTACTCTGACAAATCCTTCATAATCTGAATCAGATTTTATTCTATCAGGTAATAATGAGGGAAGGAATTCCTCGCTTGTACATTTGAACGACAATCTTGTCACCCAATTATGTTGCAAAAATATGCAGAGATCCAGACATTTAGAGAACATGCTGAATGTTATTACAGAGTACAATCTCTAGCTTTCAATTCGGGTGGTCTAGTATGGCAAAAATAATGACTTTTTTCCTGAATCCTGCAATTTGTTTGTGCATTCATATAATTAACAAAATGTTAAATTAAAAAAGTATTTGCAATGTGTTGCTACTGATTGTGTGACTTAAGGCTTTTAGGCTTTATATTAGGCATTGATACTGTGCAAGTTAATCTAGAAACAATTTTCGGTACTTGTTTCCTAGCACGGCGCCCATGATATTCATCTTATGCCATCGTTTCAATCGCATCGCATGCGATGCGACCAGACTTTTTAATTGTACAGGCACCCTGATGGATGATTACTATGTTAAATGCATCCCCATCGTTAACGCCACCCCCACTATGCCAACCCTAAGCGCGGCGAGCGCAGCGATACGCGTCCTCCGACCTTTTCATACCACCACTATCCACGTCGGCGTGGAGTTGATTTCATATAGTGTGGCGAGCACAGCGAGCCACCGAGCCCGAATCGCGGCAAGCCCCGCGAGGGGACGGGGATTACTTCACATGTATTCCGCGTGCGCTCGCCACACTATATAAAATCAACTCTACGCCGACGTGGATAGTGGGGTTATGAAAATGTCTGAGGATGCGTACCGCCGCCGCTCGCCATGCTTCGGGTTGGCCTTGATAGTGGGGGTGGCGTTAACAATGGGGGTGCATTTAACATAGTAATCACCCATCAGGGTGCCTGTACAATTAAAAATCGCATCGCATGCCATTGTAATCGCATGCGATGCGACACGGTCTTAAAACCCGAAAATCGGGTCCCATCGCATCCCTTAATTAGTGGTATGCGATTGACCCAATTTTCATTTACATGCTAGAAAATGTAATAAAGTAATAATGCAAGGGCATATCAACATGGTGGCATCTGGGAGATGTTAATTTAGGTGACAGAGAGGGAAATTTTCCCCCCAAAAAAGGAAGTGGTGTTACTCATATTTACCAATCAGATTATAGCTATATTCTAGATCAGTAGTTCCTAAACTGGATCAAGGGCCTCAAACAGTGCACGTTTTCAAGGTCCGACTTTGGGAACAACTTTTCTAGATAAAAGCTTAAAAATAATTTGTTACTATTGAACTCAACTTCATTGATCCTTTTTAGAAGATGTAAAATATGTATTCATGGAATTTACACTGGGCCTGAGAGGAGGGACCAGTTTGGTGCAACAGTCATACATGGAAGTGTGTGCGGGGGGGGGGGGGGGGTAAAGATCAGCTGTGTGAATGCATTAGGCAGTCAGTAATCGATGTGAATGAACTCACACACATGATGTGAATGAACTTACAGATGTGCTCACACACATTTAGCTTCAATATTCCACACAGCACGATGCTTAGCACAAGTGAACCCCCAGCCCTTTGTAAAGTGCTAGCTTTGGGCATCTATTTTACTAGAAATGGTTCTTAGTCACTATGCAATGCGGCAAGGGTACAGCAGATTTTGTGGATCATTCAATACTAGTTGCCAATAGATCAAAAAGAACAGAAAACACCAGTAATGTCAGCGCAGGTGACTGAGTGTAGGCAAACGGAGCAATTGAATAGTGCACTTTGTTTGCTCAGTCATACGCCATCTTGTGCCCCCCCCCCCCATATAGATTAAGGGGGAGCAATAGTGTTTTTATTATGATGTGAATAGCTGTGGGCAAGGCTGTGTATGAAGCACAAAAGGACTTAACATGGAGACAAGTCACAGCCGCTGCATCATAACACTTCATAGACACAACAGAAGATTATAGAATAAACAAAAATATAATAATTACCATCAATTGTTGAGGGAAGAAGAGTTGCTACAATTTCTCCTTGACCCTTTTGATTCTTGTAAAGAAAGCACTGGAAGCAGTACAAAACTGCACATCTCAAAACAAATGGCTGCCTTTCATTCACCATGGACATCAGGAGCACGACAATTGCAGGTCTTCAGAAAAGCAAACCAAAACAAAAATGTACAGTTATTTTAAAAAGTGTCAAAAGCACAATGAGCAGGGCACAATAAAACCATTATCTGAGAAATGTCAGAGTTTGTGGTATTTAGGCTACACTAATTTACTGGCACATTTATAAGGCTTGATAAAGTCATCAAATGGCTGGTGACTTGTCAGCCCCCATCCACTACGCAGAATTACCAACCAAAATGTTTCCCAGATTACCTTGGTGGATTTGATGGCGCATTTACCGATGCAAAGTAGTCCTGGTTAATCTGGCTGCCTCTAATGACCTCAGACACTGTGTTTATGGTCTAGAAAAAGAAAAAGGAAGATCATAACACTCATCAGTCTGTATATAAAAATGCTTCCATTCGGCTTTTAGAAGAGTTCAGAGTATTAATTCAATGTACTAGTTTGGCAGACCTAAAACTACCATACAATCAAGCATTAAATAAACATTAAACAAAGAAAATACATAAAATAAAAAGTAATCTTATAGTATGAAATAATGTTTAGAAACTAATAAATTGTACGGTTATCACTAGTTATATAATTTAATAATTCAGTTCTGTATCATTACATATATTTGACACATGCATGTTCTTGACTTTTTGTTTTATTCTTCTGTCCTTGTTTTAATTTTGTGTCGCAGCCGGGAATGAGGTCCCACATCGAGTGGTTGTACGGCCAGCAGGTATAACCACCAATACAGGTCCGATGTGCATGGGACCGCACATCGGACCTGAGGGGACATTAAACTGACCCAATTTGATGGCCCAATTGGTCGGAATTGGACCAAATCGGCTCAGTGTATTGGGGCCTTACCACTAAACTAAGCCAGACTGACAAACTACAGTACTGCAATTCACCGTGCACAGCTTGCGGTGGGAGCACATTGCAATTTGCTCTCCATGGAAGCAGATAATCACAACAAAAAAAGGAGTGAAGAGAGAACAGAGGCTTTACCTTCCAATGGTGCCAACATAGTAACAGAAAACCAGCCAAAGAACCCTGACCATACAGATTTGTCCTCATACATCTAGACTCATTACACCACGCAGTGTGAAATGCTTGACCAGTCCCATGCAACTACATTACGCTAAAGTCCATTGTCTTTGCTGAAAATGCACAATGTGATTAAGACGCAGAAGGAGACTATGCTTATGTGATATAAGTTACTGTATTTGTGTACTTATTACCAGCTCATCAAAATGACGGAACAGAATGTCAGCCCTATCGCTTGAATTGCTCCATCGGGCATCATCCAGTGGCCGCCAGTGCAAACACCTGAATTTCGCCAATAGAGAAAACCAGTGGCTGCTACGTATGCAGTCTCAGTCGCACACATATATACAAAGGACATATCAACAATCTCGTCTTCTCGTCCTCGATGCTAAAAGATTCTTATGCAACCTGGTGTGCCAAGAGAGGCTGTTTGGTGTAACTGCAGCAAAGTAGTATGAGGACAAATCTGTATGCATCCCTCCTATACAGGGAACTGGAGAAAAAGGAGTAGCATGGACTTTTTTTAATCTTTTTAAACAATGCTGTAATTCCTTGTGACATACAAATTTCTCTTTGCATAGCATAAAGTGCTCCAAAAAGTAGTAGACTAGGACATTTCAGGTAAGAAAAAAAAAAGTAAATGTTTAACAATCTTGCAAGTTTCTATACACTTACTTCTGTTAGAATGTCTGCTGGGACCCCTGTTGCCATTAAGATGATGCAGAGCTGCTGTAGCAAACCACACTGGAACATGAACTTCTGGCAACTGCTAGTGGCACCGGGAGGGTTCACTGGAGACACCAGGACTCTGACCAACTGCAAATATAACAATAGCCATTCAAATATTTAAACTTGCACATTCATCAGAAAAGTAGAATATTTCCCTGTCTTCCTTTTAAATTTCAGAAAGGAAGACGAACGCATGAATTCATAATTGCCAACATAAAATTGCTTTGTAGTTAGGGCTGGCCCAAGCATAATTTTTATGATAAGCAAACAGATTTTACCGCCCCTCACTGTGGATATTGTGGGTGGAGCTACTATGTGGGTGGAGTAACAACTGATACGCAAAAAAACAGGGACAGAGTGCGGCGGAAGCCTGCAGTAAAAATTTAGGGCACATAAAACCAATTCCCATTGAATCCCACAGTAGAGCCCCTTCGGGCACACCGGACTCGCCAGCTAGAGCCCCTTAGGGCACACCGGACTCGCCAGACATTTGGAGCTTGCGGGCCAGCAGCCAATCAGGAGTAGCAGTGTTCGCTCCTGATTGGCTGCCGGACTGCGAGCTCTGATTGGCACGCAAGTCTGCTACGCAAATAGCCGTGGACCTGCTCTGAGTGAGGACAACAAGGCAGCCCACCGGTTTCTGCCCAGCTGGTGGGGACTGTCCCAGTTACTGCGAGCAGCTGAGTCAGGCACCCTGATTACTCTGGATATCCTCCTCGAAACAGTACAGCTGACCCTGTTTGTAGTAAAGGGTCAGCAAAGGTTATATTAAAAAGAAATAGTTAAGCAGGGCACACATCAGATAATTTTTTTTTTAATGATCTGAGAGATTTAGATGGATCAGGAATTTAAAATAGTCTACATTGTCCAGTGTATACGGATTATCGTGCACTCTAGCGAGTCATTCGTCAGGTTGGTCATGCATGCAGGTCAACCTGATATCGCCAAAAACAGAAAACTTCTGTATGCAGCCACTGAAGATATTTTGTTAGGTCGTTTGGAAGATTTCATCGTGTGTATGCACTGTATAGTTTTTCCAGGAATTAAAGAGAAATTGTTGACAACATCTGCATCATTTGCACATTGTCTGATGTTCACACATCTTTACTCTTACATGTTTAGAAAAGTACATATTTTTTTAAAAAATGCACCTTCCTATCATATAAACGGCTTTGCTCACTTGGTAAGAGGGAAAGTCTTTTTGTGGCGCAAGTTCTTCCAATATTCCTTAAACAAGATGTTGTTTCCATGCCAATTGGGGGGGTGTTTGAGCCAACTGCAATGGAATTTGAAATAACTTAAACCAGTTATACCAGTGGTATAGGCTCATTTCATTGGAGGAACCTGCACCATTATAGGACATTAACCTATTCCAGTCAGCACAAGAGGTTCTGGAACACTCTCCTTCCGTCAAAAAAGGCAACCACTCTTACCAGTTTCACCTGGCTCCTTCAGTAAGAGGGCATGGACATGTTTCTTCAGTTTGCTAACTTTGTGCCTTCTCCGCATAATAATTTGCTTAATAACACAGGGATGTCTTTGTATATAGCTAAATACTGTACTTTAGCTTCCTATATACCATGTCACAATAAACTAATCATTAAAAAAAAATGGTGTAACTGAAAACATTTCTAGGTTTTAGTATAATATGTACAGCATAAATACATGTGTGCATGTACATCTGGTTCTATACCTGTAGCATCAAATGAAGGTTAGTCACTTTCTGTGCAGACCATCCAGAGTTGTCATCTCCCACCTCAAACCACGGCTTCATTCGCTGAATGTAGGAGCCTTCTTTAAAGAAGTTTTGATTGGAGTTATTGTACTTCAGTAAGTTCTGGAGTAATAACAAACAATCTTCTACTACGATGCCTGCAATGACAAAAGATGTACCGTTAACAAAAATATTTTTTTATTACCTTTGTCACAACAATAATAGAGATGTATTGATTAGCCGCAGAGGAGCAATCCAATTAGATGGATTCCCCAAGTGTAAATCCCTAAAGTTGAACTGACCCTCACAGCTCAAATACTGCGAACATTGGGTTCATGCGTGGCCAAAACAATAGTCATTCCACAATTGATGAAGGGGAAGAATCCTGATCTTTAGGTGAGGGACAAAGTCTATTTTGGGTACTCTTTACCTAGAACGGCGCCCACGATGTCCATCGCGGTCATCGGGGGTAAAAAATCGCGGGCATCGCATGCACAAAAAAGTCGGGTGCGATGCGACTGACGCGATGCCCGCGATTTCCCATAGGGATCAATGTTACATTTTTCAATGGACGCGATTTTTCACTTCAATGCCTCAATGGACGCGATTTTGCCATAGGAAACAATGTTAAATGGGCCACAGAGCCCAAATAGGCACCCTGAACAGTGAAATGGCCCCCAAAATTGTTAACGACACCCGCACGATCAACGCGAACCCGAAGTGTGGCGAGCGCAGCGAGCCAGCGAGGGGCGGCGGTACGCGTCCTCCGACCTTTTCATACCCCCACTATCCACGTCGGCGTGGAGTTGAGAATAGAATAGTGTGGTGAGCGCAGCGAGCCACCGAGCCCGAAGCGTGGCGAGCGCAGCGAGGGGACGCGGATACCTGTGAAGCCCGCGAAGGGACGCGTTTACCTGTGAATGTATCCGCGTCCCCTCGCCACACTATTCTATTCTCAACTCCACGCCGACGTGGATAGTGGGGGTATGAAAAGGTCGGAGGACGCGTACCGCAGCCGCTCGCCACGCTTCGGGTTCGCGTTGATCGTGCGGGTGTCGTTAACAATTTTGGGGGCCATTTCACTGTTCAGGGTGCCTATTTGGGCTCTGTGGCCCATTTAACATTGTTTCCTATGGCAAAATCGCGTCCATTGAGGCATTGAACTGAAAAATCGCGTCCACTGAAAAATTAATAATTTGATCCCTATGGGAAATCGCGGGCATCGCGTCGGTCGCATCGCACCCGTTACTGTAGTGCATGCGATGGCCGCCGTGCTAGGTAAAGAGTACCCTATTTTGTTTTATAAATGCATGCATCCAATACAGATCATGCCGTTTTCATTAATAATAAAGACTTTTCCATAAAGTGTAGTGTACACTACATTAGAATATTAAAATATTTCTTCACTGTAATATTGGATGACAATCTCAGAACTATATGCTTAGTTTGTTGTCCAATTATGTTATTTTACAACCAAATGGCTGTTAATTATGCAATATAACAAAATAAAATAACCCAATAAACCAGACTGAGACCTGATCTGAAGCACCTTACAGTTGATCGGGATAACTGGTAAAATCCTCTATCCGTGTGTAGTCCTCATCAGGCAATATTAAGCAGAAGTATTAATACCCGTATGCTGGGTATACACTGGCAGATCTATTGGTCGATCAATTGATGGGCCTAAATATTATTAAGTCATCTAACAGTGTTATCCCAGTGATGTACACTGTGTAGAACTAACTCATGTGTACTCAAGTCTTAAGATTTTAATATTTATCTATTCAATCTGTCTGGTGAGAAGAAAAATCTGGTATTACAATTAAACACTAGCTCCTAAATGCTGGAAAATGGACAAAAACTATTGCTCAGAAAAATGTGTTCAAACAAATGTAGCCAAGTTGTCTGAATGACCATTGTCTGTTTACCAGTCTTTGTGAACAAATGGTTGTCGTATGCTACCATACATGACCAGATTTTTGTTGCCACACAGATTGGACAGGTAAACCATTAGGTGTGTACCCAGCTGTAAACTGGGTACACACCTAAAGATGTATCTGTTAAATATAAGTGTAATACTTAGCAAGGACTTCATTTTAGCATATATGATAATCAAATGAAAAGGTTTCAATTAACATGACTTTTTAAAGGAGCTGTTATTTTAGATAGTTGTTTACCATTTAAATAGAAACTGTACACACTTACCGCCATCACTGCTCCCTTCTTCTGAAATGATGTCCAACAGTCTCTCAAAAGCATTTTCAAAGGCTACAATTTTCTGAATGGCAGCATTACTTTTTGTTAATTGCTGTAACAATAAAAGACCCTGCAGAAGAAAGTAATCATCAATACTACAGTACAAAGACAGTCTGCCAGAAAGAAAATTAGGCAGGCATTCCACAAATCATTATTATGTCAAGTAGTCTTTTCAAGCACCTTAATTGATTATAGCCCTGTATAGACTGTGGTACACTCTGGCTTTGTGACCAGACATATTCACTGAATTAACTCTCCGCACTAAGCACATACTTAGAGCATGTGTTAAAGATGAGATATCCTCTAAAAGTGACAAATCTTAGGAAGCCTAGCAGGTGATGCAGGCATGTTGCATTTAAAGTCCCAGAAATTGGTCACCACTTCACATTCCTAAGGGATGCATACTTATGCCGGCACTCAGTATACTATGCAGGCTCCAGCATTAATGGGTGGAATCCCAATTCCCATGCCCACTCCACCCATAGGTGCCTAACCCTCCATTCCTTTAACCTAATCCTAGCACACACACCCCCACAGCCTAACCCTAGCGAACAAGCCAGGATCCCAACAGGGTACTTATGACTCGTCTGATGTGCAAGGGACCGCGTATCAGACCCAATGGGATATCAAAAAATCAGGTGTGGGATGATTTCTCAGCCCGATCCGTCAGGATCATGTCAAACAGGCCCAAATTGTACTAGCATATGGGGCCATTTGTCCCTTCCTAGTTTCTAAACATAAAACCCGCTTAATTCTAGAGCACTGGTATCAGTATTGTGACTGCAAGCATCTTGACCGCATCCCCATTCCTAGACGTGTCAGAACAGCATCACTCAGCACTGTATTTAAAACACATTAAAATTATCACTAAAGCTGGACATACACTATACAATTATCTGGCTGGTAAGAATTAAAATATGGTAATGGATGAGAAAGGACAATTGACCATTTGCTCCTAAACACTAGAAAATGGACACAAATGCTGCTCTAAATAATTTTATAGTATGCAAATTATAAAATGTTACACCAATGCTGATAGGTTGCCATTGTCATCCTCGCCACTGGCACAAATCTCCACTATCATCACAGCTTTATACATATACCCCTGAGCTAGGTACGCAAAAGTCTAATTTAATCTGGTCAGAAGATGTAGTGCTGAAACATTTTTATTTCGGTTATCAATTTATTGCTCGGTAAAGCGAGACGTACCTGGGATTTTGTACTCGGATCTATCCCAGAGGAGATCCCTTCAGACTAGTGGCCTGATCTGGCTTATTGACGAGTTAGTTTCTAAGCCGGTGCTTAGAAATGAGATCATCTCCAAACAGTGGCTCTTCCTATGGTGTCTTTCCAGTGACTTGTCCAATCGACCCGGCTAACCTGTTCACTTATGTTAAAATCCCATACCCAGCCACTGCAGGAACTTAAGTGGCTATAAAAGGAGATAATCAACCGGGCAACTATTTTGGCAATTTTTTTCCGACTATGCAGTTTTGACTTTGATAAAAAATTCAAATCTGCGTTGGTCAAAAATTGTCGAAACTACTGCAGATTCGGCAAAAACAGGAGAGAGAGTCGCCAATTAACGTGTTTTACAACCGTGATGATTTTTCAGACAGTAGAAAAAACGGTACTTTACTTTCACGGCGCCACTAGATAGGACAGATAGGACAGATAGGATACGATTTGTATGCGATTTGACATAAGATATCGCATAAGATTTACTATCCATTTCATTACCCCACTATCCACTAGCCCGAAGCATGGCGAGCGCAGCGAGCCCCGCGAGGGGCCACGGAATGTATTTTATGGAATTGCATGCAAATGGCATGCGATATTGGGGACTTGCTTTGAAACAACATCCGTGTCCCCTCGCGGGGCTCGCCACGCTTCGGGCTCGGTGGCTCGCTGCGCTCGCCACGCTATATAAAATCAACTCCACGCCCTAGTGGATAGTGGGGTAATGAAATGGATAGTAAATCTTATCCTATATCTTATGCGATATCTTATGTCAAATCGCATACAAATCGTATCCTATGTAGTATCCTATCTGTCCTATCCTATATCTTATGCGATATCTTATGTCAAATCGCATACAAATCGTATCCTATCTAGTATCCTATCTGTCCTATCTAGAGTGGCGCCGTGAAAGTCAAGAAGTACCGAAAAACCTGCATTGAATTGAATAGGTCGAATGTAGATTTAACCAAAAATCATCGAAAAGTGCTTATTTTCCGACTGTCAAAAAAGCAGTCACTAATTGAATAATCTCCCAAATTATGATGTAATATGTACCCCAAACCAACCCCCATAAAAAAAAAGGTACTCTTTACTTAGAAGGGCGCCCACGATTTTGATCGTGGGCATCGTTAGTAAAAAATCTCGGGCATCTCGGGCATTGAATGCACTAAAAAATCGGGTGCGATCAACCGACGAGATGCCCGAGATTTCCCATAGGGAACAATGTTAAATGTCTCAATTGACCCAATTTTCCTGTTCAATGCCTCAATTGACCCGATTTTTCCATAGGAAACAATGTTAAATGGGCCACAGAGGCCAAATAGGCACCCTGAAGTGTATAATGGCCACCCGAATTGTTAACGCCACCCCACGATCAACGTCAACCCGATGCGTGGCGAGCGCAGCGAGCCCGCGAGGGGCGGCGGTACGCGTCCTACGACCTTTTCATACCCCCACTATCCACGTCGGCGTGGAGTTGAGAATAGAAAGTGTGGCGAGCGCAGCGAGCCACCGAGCCCGAAGCGTGGCGAGCGCAGCGAGCCCCGCGAGGGTACGCGGACAGCTGTGAAGCCTGCGAGGGGACGCGGATACCTGTGAAGGTATCCGCGTGCGCTCGCCACGCTTCGGGCTCGGTGGCTCGCTGCGCTCGCCACACTTTCTATTCTCAACTCCACGCCGACGTGGATAGTGGGGGTATGAAAAGGTCGTAGGACGCGTACCGCCGCCCCTCGCGGGCTCGCTGCGCTCGCCACGCTTCGGGTTGACGTTGATCGTGGGGTGGCGTTAACAATTCGGGTGGGCCATTATTCACTTCAGGGTGCCTATTTGGCCTCTGTGGCCCATTTAACATTGTTTCCTATGGAAAAATCGGGTCAATTGAGGCATTGAACAGGAAAATCGGGTCAATTGAGACATTTAACATTGTTCCCTATGGGAAATCTCGGGTATCTCGTCTGTCGCATCGCACCTGATTTTTTAGTGCATTCAATGCCCGAGATGGCCGAGATGGGCGCCCTTCTAAGTAAAGAGTACCAAAAAAAATTGCTCTGAATGTCCCAATTCACAAAATAAGCACTGTATAAAATACTGCCAATGGCAACTCAATTACACATTAATCACAATATCACAGCAACTTGATTTTGGTTCCGACTGTGGTTTTATGGAGACCGAAATTGTAGCAGTGCCGCATCAACACTTCCTGACTAACTCAACATACATTCTATGAGTGAATCCTCACTAGAGCAGGGCCATCATCATTTTGTTCTAAAGACTTGGTTGGCAAAAGATACTAAAACCCTAAGTTGTTGGTTTCACCCGTCAGCAGGGGATCAGGGAAGACACAGAGTCCAAGGTTTTTTCCCCAAATGGTATAAAAAAAAAAAAAAAATTATTTAAACTTTTACTTACATCATTACGGATCACCTCTCTAGAATCATCTAGCAAATCCATAAGTCTGGAAACACCTATAAACAATTAAAAATGCATATTATGTCAACAGTAAACAATATCTATATTAACTCATTTAAAATCCAAGCCAAAAAAAATGTATTGTGACAAAACAAGAAACGTGTTTCTGTGAAATATAAATCAGCAAATAATTTATGTTATACAGGTTGAGTATCCCGTATCCGAATATCCATTATCCGAATTATTCCGAAAACCATACTTTCCAGAAAGTGAAAAAAAAATTTTTTTTTGCTAAAAACTCACGGGGGACATTTGTAACAGCACTACTGAGGACATGATATGTAACTATCACTATATATGTACAAGAAAATTACTGCTTGGCATTCAAATTCGATATCTGAGATAGTACACAAATTTTGTTTCATGTTTTGAAACCTTGTTTTTTGAACATATAAAATATATATGTGTGTATTTTATGTGGTAATAAAATATATTTGTGTTTATTTTATGTGTTTATACAGCATAAATGCAAGAAACTTCAAAATACATCATTGAAATATTAAAATACTCCGAAATACGGAATAATCTGTTATCCAAAATTCTCCTGGTCCCGAGCATTTTGGATACGGGATACTCAACCTGTATAACCAAATCAGTCCGAAACCATATTTAATATTACTTTCTCAGTGGCTCCTTATACACAATTGATAAAATAAACAAGAAAATAATTGGTCCAGCTCATATAACTTACCCATTGGACTGACCAAAATAATTTGCTGAACTGGAGTTCCCTGCTGCTTCAGAAGAGTGGTCAGTAATTTCACCCCAGGCCAGCGTACATGGAAATCAAACTCCTACAACAATATTTTTAAAAGCATTTGTAGGTTATATAACATCACGGTAACAAAATGTGTCCTGGAATACACCAATGTTCTGCTAATTTACAGTATTTGATCAAATATCAGGATCTACATCATGGGTCTTCAACCTGTGGCCCTCCAGATGTTGTGAACCTACATGTTCCAACATGCATTGCCACATTTTTTCCTATAAGAGCATGCCAAAAATCCTCAGGGCATGCTGGGACATGTAGTTCCACAACATCTGGAGGGCCACAGGTTGAAGACCTGTGATCTACATACTGGTTCTCTACAGCAATCTGCTGCTTACGTTCACTAAACACATCGCTATCCTGAAGACATCAGTTCAGGGTGCACGGATATGTTCCAAAATGTGAATTTAAATATTTAAAACCCCTAGCATGACATTGGAGGTTTGACATTTTTAGAATTGTATAGCTGACTGGTAGCAGCAACTAATGGGAAATATCCACAGTTCCATTAATATTCTACAGTTTGCATTTACTGTATATACATAAAGGATATATTAAATCACACGTCTCTAGAAGGCAACTTCAAGTTTAATAGTTCTACAAGCCATGCCACTCTAGGATAGCTATGACATTCAGATTTTTTTTTTATTTTACTGTATTGGCTGATAGCTACCTAAAGTTTTGGAGGATACATGCAATTGCTTGTAGGTGTGCTGGGACTTACTTCTAAAATGGACAGTAACAGTGTGACATTATCTTGCTGTTTAATAAACATTTCCGTAAACTGCTCTCCCAGATCATCAGGCTGTACTTGCTGGTTCTCGTCTGTAACAGGAGTTGGAAACAAACATTGGTGCATGTGCTAGAAAGGCAATGCAAACAAAATATGCTGAGAGCACACTAGTGGAGCAAAATAAAGGGCCACAATCCGAGCAATACAATCATGGCTTTAATCATGCACCCATTACGAATTACATGTTAAATGCAAAATCTGAGCTAATGTTCTTTAGTATAAGGCCAACATGGATGAATCATACTCAGATTGTACTATATAATAGTTCAATACCTACATAAAATCATTAAACTTCAGTGTGCACACAAACCAGAGGTGGACCTTTTAAAAATGTTAAAAAACTACTGGTACTTATGTAGTATCTGGGCTGCCGATTTTTTGATTGTATGCCTTAAGTTAAGGCATACAATCAGATGCGATGCGATGCGATATCGCATCGCATCGCATCGCATCCGATATCGGATGCGATGACCCGATTTTTCCATAGGAATCAATGTTAAAATGATTCCTATGGAAAAATGGGTCCTTTTCATACCCCTACTATCCAAGTGGGCATGGAGTTGGATATAAACCTGTGGCGAGCGTAGCGAGCCACCGAGCCCGAAGCGTGGCGAGCGAAGCGAGCCCCGCGAGGGGACGGTATTCGTTCGCTCGCCACGCTTCGGGCTCGGTGGCTCGCTACGCTCGCCACAGGTTTATATCCAACTCCATGCCCACTTGGATAGTAGGGGTATGAAAAGGACCCATTTTTCCCATTGAATTCCATGTTAAAATGGACTCAGTCCATTTTAACATTGATTCCTATGGAAAAATCGGGTCATCGCATCGCATCGCATCGAATCGCATGGTCGCATGCGATGCGATGCGATCTCCCGATCCGACCCGATTTTGAAATCGGCAGCCCAGATACTACATAAGTACCAAACTACTTTGCATCGATGCATCATATATTTACCAAGTCCATATATGGACACATACCCTTTAAAGCTGTATTCTATGGTGCCTGAGACCATATAGGCCACGTATGTCCAAACTATGACTCCAGCTGTTGTGAAACTACAAGTCCCATCATGCCTTGACAAAAAAATTATATTAGGGAATGCTAAACCTATGGCAAGGCATGATGGGACTTGCAGTTTTACAACAGCTGGAGGACCATAGTTTAGAAATGCCTGATATAGGCAAATATGTCCAGATCAATGCTGTAAAACAGATGTCCACACTCCTATGCAGCACATATTTGGAGCGTTTGGGCCCACTTATATAGCCTTAGTGACTGGAGAATAAAAAAGTCCAGTTTAAGCACCCAAATGGGAAAAACATTTCTGCTTGGCACCCCATGAGGCTGCAAGAAAGAAATCTCAGCACCTGTGGTGACTGCTCTCAAATGGCAAACAATTGTAATCGCTACTGTGCTATCTAGTGGCCGGCTCCTACAAAAATAAACCAACTGCCGACAAGAAGTGAAAATGGAAGTTATCCCCAAAGGTTACAAGAAATATGTTAGCAGGTTATATTATTGTTCTGATGTTTCTTTAATGTGCTGCTGGAGACACTCCAATAACTTCATGGGCATAAACTGCAGTGACACCTGCACTCAGCTAACACAAAACTAAACAATACACTAAATAGGTGGAAACCTTAAACTGCATCTAACATTATACAATATGTAGAATGAACAACGTAAGGGAAATTGGTGAAAATATGGTGACAAATATTAGTAGTATCCTTTTTCATTACATAGTCTTATACTTTTGGACTTAATTGTCATTACTGCCAGTAGGGTAAGCTTGCCGGTAATGTTACAGCTAAAGGCATGGAATCTCTAATAATCAGACGGACCACTGGGATCAGTTTAGGGCAGAGGTTCCCAATTTTTTTTGATTCATGGCACCCTAGAGAATCAGAATTTTTTTCACGGCACCCCTAGGTCCAAAAAAAAATTAATTAGATTGGGTTTATATGCGATTCTTAGCGGCAGTTATGTGGTAAAGGGCAGGATTTGCTTCTGTTTGTACACATTCTATGATTGGCAGCCACCAGCACTGGTTTTGCTCCTAAATAATTAACCATTAATAATTTGAGTTGGTCCTGGACCACCAAGCCGCGGCACCCCTGCAAGTGTCCCGAGGCACCCCAGGGAGCCACGGCACACAGTTTGGGAACCACTGGTTTAAGGTGTCTTCCTTGGCATAACCAATATGGATGTGCAATGATGAAGGACTTGGGCATCTGCTTTAGCCATGTTTTCTTTGTGCTATTTAGACCGTGATATGGTATTCTTTGAGGCTCCATTCTGCAGACACATTCAAAATACTACAAACGGTGTCTTTTAATATAGGATTCGATTGTGGGTTGGTCTTGCATTGTTTTTGGAGGTTTTCATTTCTCCAACAGGCTAACTTTCAGTACATTTCTTAAGCACCTCATTTGGAAATGTTTCATCATTGTTTAGTTGTTTTTAAGGCTTGTCCATGATTCTAAACCAAGGCGTAATAGTTTTCTAACCAAAGCATTGAATATCTTAATTTTTGTGGCAATGGAAATGTACTGTTTGTGCCAGAAGACTTTTTTCAGAGATGCAATAGCAGCTGTGGCACAACGTATAGACTGTGTGATATCACTTGTAGCAGCTGTTGACCATGGATAGTTGAACCCAAGTATTTGAAAAGTATCTATTTGTTCAGTGATGTTCCCGTTTAAGATAAACTGTAATATTGATAGGATTGTTTGGTTTTTGTAGAGAGAACAATGTATTGTGTTGTCCCCCCGCAGTTCCCCCTCCCCAGAACAGCTGAGGAATATTCCATGTGAACAGATGTAGCCTCCCTTTTGCTTTTAACATTTTCAGATTCACACGGAGCCAGATCTACTACTTGATACAAGACCACTGCTTCCCCAAGGAATGACCCTCACAGATAAAATACAAGCCTTAGGTACAGTGATGCTGCTTTCCCACTGCAGACCAGTTTAAAGTACTGGTAATCTTAAATGGTTATTTAAAACGGTATTAGCATTCCCACTGCAGTAGATTACCGTTTTAAATACCATTTAAGTACCATTCCTATTGCAGTGAACCGTGTAAAATGTAGAGTGCCTAACCCCCACCCCAGTGTAAAGAGTGCCTAACCCCCCGTACCTGCCCTGTGCCCCCACCTCCCCTCCCCTTGTACTTACCTGCACGGGGATGCAGGGCAGTGGGGGTCCATGCAGGGTACAGGCAGTCCCAGTGCCTGATGAGAACTAGTAGTTCTCACTTAGCGCACATGTAATGAGTGCACAAGCATAATAATGAGCCGCTCATTACATAAATATATGTAATGAACAGCTCTTTATTATGCACGTGCACTCATTACATATGCACAAAGTGAGAACTACTAGGTCTCATCAGGCACTGGGACTGCCTGGAGGCTAAATAACGTTTAAGAGGCATTCCCACTGCCTCTTAAACGTTATTTTATCGTGTAGGACTCTGCTTTAAAAACGGGTTGAAATACCATTTAGCTTTAAACGGTATTTCAACTCTGGCACTTTCCCACTGCAGCCTTAAAAGGTAAATTGCACTGAAAATCTGCAATTTACCGTTTTTTAGCTGCAGTGGGAAAGGGGCATAAGATGGCTAGTTGGCGAAACAAAAACATTGAAAGAAATATCAAACAGAAAATGAAAATTGAAACAATTGTGCCTTTCCAACAATATTTGTATCTATAAAGAGCCCCTACCATGGCTGGCAGAAGGCAGACATCCCCTCAGCCACTACCGCTATAAAGCATATTGATTAATTGTTCAGGAGGAGACGTATTACATTTTTAAAAAATCCATAGCCACTTCCACCCTTCTGACCAACATAATACTGTAATGATGTATTTATAATACCACCGATTTATAATAATTTAATTCATATAGTGCTCTTTCTCCAAGAGTGCTTAAGGCGCTTCATCTATTGTGTAAACATAAAAAGCGGCAGTTATATAGTCAGCGTAGTGTTCCCGCAGCCAGCATAGTCCGTTTGTGTCTGCGACTGTGTATGTTCGCGCCTAACCGGAGCTTACGCAGTTAGCGTAGTCAGTCAGCGTTGTGTCTCCACTTATTACATTATGTGGGAACCATTGACCATTTTTAACCTGCCTGACATGACCGGTGTGAATGAGTTCCTGGAACACCCCCACTATCCATGTCAGCCCGAAGCGTAGCGAGCCCCGTAAGGGGACTCTGTACGTGTCCTCCTGACCTGTTCATACCCCCTCTATCCACGTTGGTGTGGAGTTCATTTTACAAAGTGTGGTGAGCACAGCGAGCCCCACGAGGAGACGTGTAAACCAACCCCGAAGCGCTGCAAACCCCGCGGATTACTTGACGTGAATTCCGCGTCCCCTCGTCACACTTCGGGCTCGGTTTATGCGTCCCCTCGCCATGCTACGGGCTCGGTGGCATGCTGCACTTGCCACACTTTATAAAATCAGCTCCACGACGACGTGGATAGTGGTGGTATGAACAGGTTGGGAGGACGCGTACCTGTGCGCTCGCCACGCTTCGGGTTGATAGTGGGTGTTTGAAATGGAGGCATTTGCCAGTATGTAACAGAGCACTGGCAAATGCATCCTTTATTATGCATGAGACGCACACCCCCCCCCCTTTGTGCACGAGACGCACGCGCTACTGAACCCCTAACCCCGACTGTCTCCCTGAAGCGGACACGGGCAGGGTTGCCATACCCTGCTGCGCAAATTACTGAGACACACAAGCGTATGAGACGCTCGTGCATCTCAGGCAAATGGAGCGCCACTCCACCGGTGCCCGCATGATCGCCTCTCCGCCAGCACAGGGGACAGAGCTGCAGCTCGCGGGGACAGTACGGTGACACTATTCTGACTACGCAGGGCTGCCGCTGGGACACTATGCTAACCATGCTAGGCTGCCGTTAGGCTACACTGACAGCGTAGCGTAAGGTGCCGCCGTGAAACTACACAAGTACCTTAATATCTTTCTATAATTGTGATTTCTTGCAGTGTTTTATTTCTACCAACTTCAACAGGAAAGTTTCTGTAGATGTTTTGAAGTCAATAAAGTTTTAAATCTACTAAAAACGGATGCTAATCATTTGGGGAACGCTAGCTAAAAATAGGTAGTTCTAGATGATCCAATAAAACTTGATGGATTATTAAAGTGTTATTATGAACATAATCCCAATACAAAAATGTATCTCATTCTGCTTGAGGACCCAATTCAATTCTGTGCACAAAATCATCGGAACCCTGCACATTCAGAACAGATTTTCAGCAATTATGTGGAAATATTCTCACTTATTACAACACTACAGAGTTCTATCTAAAACCAGCTCAATCGTCCTGACTGTCGATATCCCCAGATATATTAGCCCACTAATTAAATCACCCCTTAGAATATGTTAAGATTCATTACATGCCCCTTTCCCACTGCAGGTCTAAAACAGTAAATTGCCGATTTTTCAGCGCAATTTACCGTTTAAGGCTGCAGTGGGAAAGTGCCAGAGTTGAAATATCGGTTAAAGATAACCGGTATTTCAACCCATTTTAAAAGCAGAGTCCTACACGGTTAAATACCGTTTTTGAGGCAGTGGGAATGGGTATTTAGTTTAAAAAAAAAAAAAACGGCGTGGGGTCCCCCCACTGCCGTAACCAGCACCAGGCTGAAGAGCCGGGGCTGGCATTAAAAAAAAAATCAGGAAACCCGACAAATAGGGCTAAGCTGATTTTTTAAAACCAGCCCCAGGCTCAAGGGCCGGTTCCCAAAATACGGGGGACAAAATTAGAAGGGGTCCCCCGTATTTTAAGAACCAGCCAGCAGGGTAATGCCACAGCCGGGGGACACTTATTATATAAGGTCCCGCGGCCAAAGCATTAACCCTACCGACCAGTTAGCCTGGCCAGGGCCCCCCCCCCACCACCAGGACTTACCTGACCAGCTTGAAGCCTGGTGCTGTCCCCGGTGGCCCTGTGCGGTGGCCACCGGGCTGATCATTGTGTAAAAAAATAGATGAAAAACCTATTGTTTTAAACTGTGGAACTATGAGTCCCAGCAAGCCTCCCCCGCAAGATGGAACTTGGAGAACCACAAGTCCCAGCCTGCGGGGCATTAAAGGGCCCGCTGGGTCTTGTAGTTCCACAGTAAAAAAAAAATAGATAAATACACACTGACACATTAGAAAAATAAAAGTTTAATACATACATTACACAAACACACTGATACTTACCTATCTTGATCCTGTAGGTAGGTCCCAGGGTCCGGTCCGGTGGCTTGATTCCGGGGCCTTGGTTCTGGGCTCCAGGGCTGAAGAGTCCGGGGTCCTGGATCCGTAGTAATCAAAAGGGGTACCTGGGGAAGGAAATCCTACTCCGAGAAAGTCGGCTCCTGATTGGCCAGAAATCATTCTGAGTAGAGACGCAGAGGAAGAAGGATCTCTGCGTCTCTAGTGTACAGCGGAGGCGGAGCGGGTACCACTGCAGCCGGTAGCAGCGCGACTTCAACAGAAGATGCCGGGGTGGTCGCCACAGGAGCAGGTGAGTAGGATTTCCTTCCCCAGGTACCCCTTTGGATTACTACGGATTCAGAACCCCGGACTCTTCAGCCCTGGAGCCCCGGAACCAAGGCCCCGGAACCAAGCCACCGGACCGGACCCTGGGATCTACCTACGGGATCAAGATAGGTAAGTATCAGTGTGTTTGTGTAATGTATGTATTAAACTTTTATTTTTCTAATGTGTCAGTGTGTATTTATTTATCTATTTTTTTTACTGTGGAACTACAAGACCCAGCGGGCCCTTTAATGCCCCGCAGGCTGGGACTTGTGGTTCTCCAAGTCCCAGCTTGCGGGGGAGGCTTGCTGGGACTCATAGTTCCACAGTTTAAAACAATAGGTTTTTCATCTATTTTTTACACAATGATCAGCCCAGTGGCCACCGCACAGGGCCACCGGGGACAGCACCAGGCTTCAGCCTGGTCAGGTAAGTCCTGGAGGGGGGGGGGGGGACACTCCTTTATTGGGGGGGGGGGTCCCCACTCCCCCAGGGCCCCTGGCCAGGCTGACTGGTCGGTAGGGATGAATGCTTTGGCCGGGGGGGGGGACTTGTATAAAAAGTCTCGCCCCCGGCTGTGGCATTACCCTGCTGGCTGGTTGTGCCTGGGGCTGGTTCTTAAAATACGGGGGACCCCTACTAATTTTTTCCCCTGTATTTTTGGAACCAGCCCCAGACCTGGAGCCTGGGGCTGGTTGTTAAAAATCGGGGAACCCCTATTTGTCGGGTTCCCTGATTTTTAATTACCGGCCCCGGCTCTTTCAGCCTGGTGCTTTATGGGTTAAATGGGTTTTTAAACGGCAGTGTGAATGTGCCAAAAACGGCTTTTAAACGGTAATTTACAGTTTAAAAGCTGCAGTGGGAAAGGGTCTTTATGGCTCTTGCCGTTTAAAAACCTGTTTAAAAAAAACGGGTAATGACCCGTTTCTGCAGTGGGAAAGCAGCATTATTTGTAGGCAATGACATACAAAGACTTGCTAAATAAGAGTAATGGTACATGGAGATAACCGTAAGTACCGTATGTGATGGTTATTAAAGTGACAGATATTAAAGGAATAAATTATAAATTGTACAAAGAAAATACATGTATCTATAAGCAAGAAAAATAATATTTAAGAAAAAAAAAAAATCTTAGAAGCCAGGAATTTGAAAGAAAGCCACAGAGAAAAAATGAATCACGTAAGTATTTATTTTAAGGAACTGAAGTTATAGTGTTACAATGGACAACATTGCTGATTTTAAGTTTTCAATCAATAAAAAGAAAAAATATATAATTATAGTTAATGGTATAAGATTAACTATTTTTTAATACATTAGATGTAAACATTGAAGACAATGGGCAGTATTCAATGACGCTGATTCGCCCTGTTCTACGGTGAATGTGTGCTATTTTCATGCTCTAAGGCGAATCTTTTTACTGAAAAAGTGATTCGACCTATTCAACGTTCACTATTCGCCTATGGCTTATAGCACATGAATATAAATTTAATTTTTTACATAATTTTACACATAAGCCAGCAGGGGACGGGTAGCCGCTCATTACGTATTCACTTCACACTGCTCCCACTCATTACATATGCACGAGCGGGAGCAGTGCAGCGGCTCCCTAACTGCATCTACTGCTAGCTCTCCAGGGGGGGCAGCTTCTGTGTGTCCCCGGGGGCCCTCCTTCCGCCCACACATTCCGGCGCAGGCAGGGAGACTTCCATCTACCTAACTGCCGCCATCCCCCGGCTCCCATGGTTAAAAAGTTGAATAGGGCGACAGGGAGGGCTGGCAGCGAATGCTCCAGGACTCCGGAACACGGTGACTGTGCAGCTAATCCTTAACAGGATTCGCTGCACACTGCGATTATTGTCATTGAATACTGTTTCTGTGGCAGTAGTTTAAGATGATTGCGTCTCAAGCTAGGCAAATTTTAGTCTAGAACATAAATGTGGCTAGTGCAAAAAAAAAAAATCAGCTGACATTGTCAAACTTTGTGATGATTTGCCACCTAAACACCTCTTTTCCACCTAAATTGGACATATACCTAATAGTCGTGGTTGACATGAGCCTCTCAACATCTGCAAGGGTACAGTGCTACAAATCTTACCCAGTTCACATTTTTAGGTGGCACAAAGTGACTTGCACTGCACCCCAAAAGGGCACAAAATGTAAATCTTAAAAGAAAAGCTTTTGGAACCCCTACTCCATAGGTTATAAAAATCAGTCTTTAGGACCCCACACCGTTCATGTTTTCCAAGTCTCCCGGCAGGTGCATTCATTATAGACTATCACATTTTAAAAGATCCACAGGTGGAGCGAATTATCTCACTTGTAATTCTGGCCCTTATTCTGATCGGTGCGGCCGGATCCGATTATGCGGCCAGGACCGTGCGTGCGAAACCCCGCCTTCCATACGGATCGCCAACTCCATCCGTACGCGGTAAGAAGCTGGCCGAACGGACCGCACGTGTATTTTTCACGGAATACGCCTCCTCCATCTCAGGGAACCTCCCCCATCATTCGATGGTCGCAGACCATTGAATGCAGGACCGAGTGCTCCACCAGCTCCCGCAACCTCAGACCACACGGACATTTTTCCGTGCAAAAGCAGGGATCTGGGCGGGCAGCTGACATCCGGCGATGTCATATGTCCGCCCCCTACACGTGCGTCACGGCCGCATTACCATACGTACGCCCAGCGTTTGCATGGGAACGCCCATGAAACGCGGGGCGTATGCATATGGTAATGAGCCCAAATAGCCCTTCACGCCCCTTTTCACCCCCTGTTCGGAGTGTTCACATTTCATGCAGGATTTGGCCGTACGCCCCGCTCGCACATGTGCAGAGACGCCTCTGCACATGCGCAGACACAAAACATCGGCGGCACGAACGCACGCGGATATTACCGCACCGATCAGAATAAGGGCCTCTGTGAGGAGACCTGCAAAACATGCACTGTGTGGGGTCCTGAGGACCAACATTGTGAACCTGCGCCCTATTCTTTTTGTCTTTTCTTACAATTTTTACCAAGTACACATGTGAGTTTTTACATGGAACAAGGAGACTGACAAAGGAAGAGCATTAGCAGGACAGTTAGAGATAAAGAGGAGTAAGGGGGATAAGGCCATGCACGCACAAAAAAAGCTTATTTTTACCTTCAGATTCGGCTGCAAAAGACATGAAAGAAAAGATATGTTACAACAGAAAGCTAACTGAAGAGAATAATGAACACTTTAGCCCATCCCAGGATGATTATCTCATGCCATGTTAATCAGGCAACAGCTTTACTCTTCAAGGCAGACACTCCGCATTGAAAACTGCTGCTAAAGTGTGCACATCATGGGTGCTGGGGTTAATCGGAATATTACACAACATAACATTAATTTAATAAGCATAAAGGCCCATAGACACTGGGTGATTTTAAGCTGAACGCAGCTCAGTTTTACCATTTGAGCGGCTTTCAGTTCAAAAGCCGCCCAGCGTGTACGTGCCAGCAATGAGCACTGATTCCCACTCCATCGCCTGCCCCTGCTCATCTTATGGTATAACCAGCAGATGAGCAATGGGATGGACAGCTTTCCATATCGTCTTGCTATGGAAAGTGGTCCATCGCCTGTGAAAAAAGAAAAAAAAAATTAGAAATTGCTCAGAGTGATTTTCTGGCCAGTGATTTTCACATAAATGCAAAGCAAGGAAAAAATAAATATACCCCAATTTAATTTTTTTTGTTAGCCAGTGCTATGCTACCTGGAAACATTTCCCAAAAATAAAAAAAGATAAAAAAGGTTTTACAAATAGATGAAAAAAAAGGAACAACTCCTCACAGAGTAACACACAGCTACAGAGAAAGAACAATGCTATGTGCATGCAAGTGAGGCCATATGACCAACAGACGCAGCCTGTCCGCCCTGCCAGAAGCAGTACTGATCTAGGTGGCAGTTCACCTGCATCCTTGGGAAGGAGGCTCCATATATATACTATTATTATATTACAACCCTTTGGGGTCCCACACAAAAAAAAAAAAAAAATCTATATATATATCTATCTATATCTATATCTATATATATCTATATCTATATATATCTATATATATATATATATCTATATATATATATATCTATATATATATATATATATATCTATATATATATATATATATATATATCTATATCTATATCTATATATATATATATATATATATATATCTATCTATATAAGTGCAGTTAGTTTTGTCAATAACTTTCTTAATGTCTGCCTCATTTAACAGGTGTTTTCCCCTTCTGAACAACACCTTCCCAATAAATCATGTTATGTACATATGAAACCTCTGAAATGTGAACCCACTCCAAACACACTAAGTTGTTACAAAATATACATAATTTGCCAGTTATTAGCATTAACTTTTGTGGTTGCTTGTGGAGGGAGAAAACCGTGCAAGTCTGTAGTTTATAGTGCCACACAAAGCAATCAAGTGCTATGAATCAGTACAGACGGTGTAATGGTTATCATTACTGCCTCCAAGGTCTAAAGGTGCCCACACACTAGAAAGATCTGCGATCGTAAGATGTGCGCATAAATTAGCCTTGAAATCTTTTGTCCGTTCTGGACAAAAGATTTCAGGCAAGCGCACATCTTTACCAAAGATTTTACTTAAGATCCCGTGTGCGTTCCTATGGATCTGTTGTTAAATCTTCTGATCTTTCATGCAGCATGTAAGATCAGAAGATTCAGCTAAAGATCCACGGGAGCGTGCATCGGACCGATATCGGACGATTATCGTAAACATCGGATGATATATTGGCCGATTTATTGGAAATCGTCCAATCGGCCCAAAAATCGTTCTAGTGTGTGGGCACCTTAAGTTCAAAAGAAGTGATTTAACAAAAGGATAATCTATAACATCTTAATATATACTAGTGTAAACTACTTTAAGCTTTAATGTCTGTGTTGAAGCTTGATAGAATTTAATTTCAGCACACAGTTTAGTGAAAATAACTGAGGTCATAAAAGGTTCCTAGTCTAGGATAGTATTCATAGGTACAGCATGGTTCCTAATTACAGAGTTTACAAATTCTACACAGGACTTGTATCAAAACTGATTAAAGGCAGCATGTGACATTCTGTTATTCCAGCAGATATCTTTAATGCATATGGGAATTGTGTAAAACCTATAGGCCCATACACACTTGGCGACTTTGAGCTGAAAGTCGCTCAAAACAGCAGGTTTGAGCGGCTTTTAACTCACAGCAGCCCAGTGTGTATGGCCCGGCGATGAGTTCTGCAGGCTGCTGCAGGCTCCCGCTACATCGCCGGGAAAGCCGTTCCATCTGCTGGTTATACCAGCAGATGAGCGGCTTTAAGTACGGCTTTGCATAGCGCTCCGCTATGCAACACCGCTCCACTCCGTCGGTGCCGGACAGGGGGAAAGCCGCTCAGTGTGTATTCACTGAGCGGCTTTCCCCACAGCAATGAATGCCATCATCGCTGTCCATACACACTGGGCATAGTCACCCAGTGTGTATGGACCTTTAGACAGCATTTCTAAAGGTTAGAACATCCTGCCAACACTTTTCAATCCCTCTTCTTAAAATGTCAACTTCCTTGTACATATCGATATTGCAATCTATTCTCTCCCTAGCTGTAGCTCTCTTTCACTCTTCTGTATTTCTATTCTCTTTCTACTGTAATATCTGATATTGCATTGAGCAAAATCTGGCCCTATGTGTAAGAGAGTGCCCTTTGTTTGCACATTAGTTTTACAGTTAATTTCAGAATACCTTTATTGACAATTTGGTTCTGGTGTCATCAAGTGCAAAATATGAATACAATAGCTAGATGGGGGATTAGTGTATAGAGTGAAAAGCATTTGGCAAAATAAATTCTAGCTGTAAGACAGACAGGTGCCTTCTATTACACGAATATTGTAAGAAAGGGACTTTGAATGGCTGAATGCAATGAACATTATACACAGTAACATCAAGTGGTAAGGGATGCAGATGGATGACTACATACGCATAGAAGAGGCTCACCTGTCTCCTCTGAGTCATTGGAGATTATATTGTAAAGTGTATCCAAAGCATAGCCAATGATTTCAGAGTCAGCACTGAAATGAAAAGTTCAATTAGGTTGCATACATTTTGCCATATATTCTTTTTTAAAGTTTTTGAACCCTATTAATAAATAATTAAAGATAAAAATAAAAACAACGGGCCCGACCCAGACCCTTATGCTCAGCTGCAAATTCAAATCTGAAGCAATTATCGAACTACTGTGCATGCGCACTGCTCATAGTGCACATGTGCGAGAACTTGCTCCCAGCATCAGCTTTTCATTGCCAGTCATAAGCACGGTGATTGACAGCGTTTGGGGGTGGAACCCAGACGTTTGAAGAAGTGTCAAGGAAAAGCACAGATGGACCCAGCTGTTTTCAGGGAGCACCCTGGACGTCAACTTCGGCCCCAAACAGCCAAAGTCAGCCCTGGATACTAAGGCAATGAACACAAGGGGGCAATTTTTCGATGGTGAGTGATTGCAAATGGATTTGCAGATATTCACAAGACTGCAATGGCATTCACATTTGCAGCTTATAACTTTGGCGGGATTTCACTCTGACAGGGCAGCAGCTAAAGGATCGCAGGGCTCTGTTTTTCAAGAGCCCTGCGATTGGGTCTGAATAAGCTAAGCGATCGAGCCAAATCTGGTGTAATTATGGTCTGGTGTTACTAAATTATCTAATTACACTTAAACTGGACTTGTTATTTGTGCCAAATTGCAGATCTTTACCCACTGGGCAACTATACACAAATATGAAAAAAGAAAATGTGTGGCTTACCGGTCAGTTTGTAAGACATTCACAAGATGGTCCATGGCCTGAGTGCCCACCTCAAGGCGATATTTCTGCTCAGAGCAAAGGAAAACAAATAAGCTTACTCGTGGACAAAAAAAAAGTGTCTTCCCATTAAAGAGGAAACTATAAGTCCTGCACTAAACCAAGTCCATTTAGTGTAATATTTAAATTTCTTTAAAAAACGTATAATTTATTGGAACAATAGTATTTCTTAGCCAGACGGAACTCACTATTTAGGTGCTGCTGTTCTATTTGGGATTGCTCATTATCCCAGACAGAAAGACATAGAACACAAAAAAGATAGAACTGCGCACCCAATAGAGTTAATCAATAACACATTTTAATAAAATATAACTAATAATGGTTTAAGTACAGTACATATGAAAAAGAGAAAAGAAAATTAAAAAAAAAAAAAAAGAAAAAAGGGATAAGAAGGATATATACAACCGGTTTTATGTGGAAATTATATATAAAACTGCTTTGTTATCTTGGCAATATTAATTATGCCAAGCTTGTGGCATCTAATGCTTAGACAAGCAGTGTTAAAAACAGCTCCTACACATTGCCCGGGTTAGTAAGCATGATAGTATGCACTGTCCGTTAGTTGTTAACTCAGTTTGTTTGAGTCCCAATATGTTGTACTTTATAGTCCTTTTTGTAATGTCTGGCCAGACAGTTATGGGCCCCATACATCAGCAATCACAATTTATGGATTTCCAGATACAGGGATTTTTTGGCCAGATAAATGGATTTTACAATCTATCTGACAATGCCCACACATTACAGATTTATTTCAGTGATCGGCAGATTTTTCCATCTAAAGATTGCATCCTTATATCTGGAAATTGCCCAATCGATTGTCATTTCAGCTGTTCATAATGTAAATAGATGAAGAAGACAAATTGGGAATGGCCACACATATAAAAAAGATCCGCAGATAATACCAGATTATTAAGCATGTTTAAAAATCTGATTAAGCAATCGATTGGCGATTTTGATTGGGATTGCCAAAAGGGGGAGCCCACACATCTAAAATTAATTGTGGCAATCATCCCCATATCTGAAAATTGTCACAATTAATTGCTGATGTATGGGGCCCTTTAGAAATGGTACCTTACAGTTGATCATAGACTGCTGTGTCTGTGGTCTCCCAGTTGCTGGCGATGATTAGCCGAGTATGCAACTCTGTCTGGAGTAATCCTCAGGAGAACTAGTCGTGCCAGCTGTGATGGTACAGGACGAGATCTCTTTAACAGGCAGTGCCGATAAGGAGGATCACTTACGCGTTTCCCCACCTGCTCCTGGCTGTCAGCAGCTTCCTCAGAGATTTGTGTGGTCACGCATTAGACGCCACCAGGATGGCATAATTAATATTGCCAAGATAACAATGCAGTTTTATATATAATTTCCACATACAAACGGTTGTATATATCCTTCTTATCCCTTTTTCTTTTTTAAATTTTATTTTCTCTTTTTCATATGCACTGTACTTATACCATTATTAATTATATTTTTATTAAAATGTATTATTGATTAACTCTATATTGGGTGCGCAGTTCTATCCTTTTCTTGTTCTATGTCTTACCATTAAAAGTTATTATTCCTAATTGCTTTAGAACATTGGGGGAGATGTATTAAACCTTAACAATAGATAAAGGAGTCAGTGATAAATAGAGTGATAAATGTTCAGCCAATCAGCTCCTAAAGGCCCCCATACACTATGCGATTTGGGCACGATTTCACCCGATTCGGATGAATCGGGACGTGAAATCGGCCCAAATCGCACTTGCAGACACCCCGTCCGATCCGATACGCGGTCCCGTACGCATCGGATCGGGGTCGGGAGGTCGGACGGGCTGCACATAAGATTTGCTAAATCTTAGGTACAGCCCAGCCCCGGAGCCGTGTGGGGGATGACAGACACCCCGTCCGATCCGATACGCGGTCTCGTGCGCATCGGATCGGGGTCGGGAGGTCGGACGGGCTGCACATAAGATTTGCTAAATCTTATGTACAGCCCAGCCCCGGAGCCGTGTGGGGGATGACAGCGGGCGGGGGATGCCGGCTATAGAGAGCCGAGCAGGGGGAGGCTGCATAGGGAGCCGAGCAGGAGGAGGGTGACGCTGGCTGCCGGGCAGCGGCGGGAGCCGGGAGGAACACACTAACTTGAAGAAAAAAAAAAAAGCTTATACAGATGACTAGCAAGCCATTGATTGGCTGAGAACTCTCTCAGCCAAACAGCGATTGGCTGAGAGAGGTCTCAGCCAATCAATGGCTTGCTAGTCATTCTGTATGGGCTTGCTAGTCATCACTGCCCAGCAGCCAGCGTCATCCTCCCTGCCCAGCGCGCTGCTCCCGCTGTCACCCTCCTCCTACCCGGCTCCCTATGCAGCCTCCCCCTGCTCGGCTCTCTATTAGCCGGCATCCCCCGCCCGCTGATGATCCCCCCGCACGGCTCCCTCCTCCTGCAGCTCCCCGGGGACCGCATATGATAAATCCATGCGATTTATCCTATGCAAACCTTGGCACATCAAGTGCCTAATCGTGTGTCCCCCTCCCGGGGAGCTGCAGGGTGAAATCAGGTCCAACTTGACCTTAGGACAAATCGGACTAATGTATGGGGGCCTTAAGTGCCATGTTACAGACTGGGTTTGAAAATGCCAGATAGTGACAAATGTCCAGACAATCAGCCCCTATAACCCTGACGTTTATCTCTCGTTCGGGCTTAATACATCTTCCCCATTGTGTTTCAGAATAAAATTCACAGTTGCTATGCACAGAGAAAGCATTATTTTTAGATTATGAGGCTGCCTTTTAACATGCTACATCCCATTATACTATGCACGGGCTATGCGGACACCACCTTCTTCCAGGTTAATCAGAGAAAAAGACAGTTTTAGAAATTCCTAAAAATAGTTATTTTATTCTAGACAACATAGGTTAACAGAAACATAAAACCATGTTCACCAATAGAATGGTAAAAGAAGCGTACATGCTGAAGAGAGGTTTATGGACCAAGCAAAGATCCCATTATACTCTACTTACAAGTACCGTCTGGGATTCTAGACCTGCAGGTGAATTATGGTGCTGTGAGCACTACCAGTTTTTTTTTTGTTTTTGTTTTTAACATTGTCCATTGCTTGTTTCTCCAATGACCACCCACTGATTTCAACTCTTAATACTTTTTTAAGCTGGACTGCCTTGGTGGACTGTCTTCCTATTTATCCATAATAGACACTCCTCACTTGTTCACACATAAATTAACTATTTATTCACATAAAAACTATTAAAATTATGGGAAAAATGTAATCTACTCATAAATTCCACATATGAATAGCTTTTTTTTTGTTTAATCTATCTAGCAGCTTCTTGGCACCCTTTTTCAAGTAGTGTGTCCCAGCATGGAACGCACACCGATTCCTATAGTCTTCTGCACCTCAACAAAATTCAGTTGGCGCATGACTATTGCAGACTTCTGATTAGTGGATCTGTGTTCCATTTCTGGAATGCAGACGCCTTCAGATTGTATGGCATATTTCAAGAAGTGGGAGACTTTGGATTCAGTCAGGATTGACGCAACTTCAAAAACTGATGTTTGCATTCCGCCTGTGGAACATAATCAATTTTTCAGTAACGGCTTCCACATCGAAAGATGTCCTTTAACCTCATATAGAAGACAGACTGGAGACAAACCGTGGACAGTATAATGAGATCTGAGAGGATTCAAAGCACCAGCACTTTATTTACAGGTCCAGAATGCTGGGAGGTACCTATAAGTAGTGCATAACTAGAAAAGTTGCAAGTTTAGGACAATGAAAAGTAAAGGCCTCTAAAGACTCAACAGACTGTATTATATTTTTAATATATCAAGGTCTATTTGTTTATTGACAGCTGATTAGAAATAAATAAGTGGTTATTTTGTATCTCACAGTATCCCTACTGGTAGCTCTTGACTACACTATTTATATATACCGTTTTAAAGAGATAGTGACCATTGGTGGTTTATTAGCTGCTCCAGTAGTTTGAAGCTCACTATATTTTATGTTTGTATACATGAGGTGACTCCCTGCCTAACCACTGTTTTAAGCATGCAGTGAGTGTGGTAGATGGGGTACCAAGATAACCTGGTCAGACAGCATGGTAATGACAGAACATGGTGATTAACGTAAAATTACTGAGCCATTTAGGTTCTTCTGGGGGAACAGGGGGAAATATAGTGGCAAGAGGCAGCTCCTCCCGTATTTATATAAGAGAAATTATCAGATAAGTGCACCAAAATACAGCTGAGACCACACATTTATTATAGTAAACATACCTTTGACAAGGATTTAAGAGCTCGTACAGCATCCCTTCGGTCATCAAGCAATGTAGACGAGGCAACTCTGTCACACAGTTTCTGGATCTAGGGAGGGGGACAGGAGCAAAGAAATACTAATTAAAAGATTATTAGAACACAAAGACAAATGTGTCTAACAACTACACAAATGTCTGCATTTGCCATTAAGAAAGCAAGCACTGAGGGATAGATTTATTATGCTTGGAGAAGAGATAAACTGGAGATAAAGCGGAGAAAAGGTAAAAGGAGATAAAGCACCAGCCAATCAACTCCCAACTGTCTTTTTCAAACACAGCTGATTGGCTGGTGCTTTATCTCCTTTTACCTTTTCTCCACTTTATCTCCAGTTTATCTCTTCTCCAAGCTTAATAAATCTGCCCCTCAGAAACAGAACGATTTCTCAAAATGCATTGCATATATAGTATATTTATAAGAGATTTACAGTAGCTGGTCTGTACAAACATCTTTCATCATATGTGCAGCTTTCTAGATACCACGGGGAATACCACAAGGGATCACATTTTGGTGCAGATACAGAGTTGAGCATATGCCCTTTGCTGAGTGTACCATGCTTATTTTTGCACTATGTACACTCAGGAATAAAGCTTACACCAGTATTGGCAATGCAGTCGTATCAATTGCAGCTGCATCTCCATGAAGGGATTTTATTCAGAGACAATCTTTAGATAGGGCATAAAAATGGATTTACAGGCTACGCAGAGTTGCAGTTACATACAGAAGGATCTGTGTTCAGATATGGGGCCAGATGCACTAAAGCCCTGTACACACGGGGTGATATATAGCCGACCGTTATATATCGCTCATGCTGAGCGATATATCACTCGGTGTCCCGTTTGCATCAGTGACCAGAGATGGTTGCTGATGAAAAAGAAACTGCCAGGGGAACCCGGAAGTGGAAATCAGCTGGTTGCAGGAGCAAGCTCCTGCAACGAGCGATCACTACGGGTCAGAAATTGGGAGCTCGCTCCTGGCTATTTATCGCCGGTGCACACTCCCATCGCTGGCAATATGGTCGCTCAGCGACCATATTGGCAGCGATATTTGAAATAATCGCCCCCATGTGTACGCACCATTAGCTTCAAAAGTGATAAAATGGAGAGTGATAAACAGCCAGCCAATCAGCTCTTACCTGCCATGTCACAGACTGTGGGGTAGATGAATGAAGCAGTGAGCCAGAGGAGAAGAGGCCCATGGTATGGCAACCAATCAGCACTGAAGTAACATCTTTAATTTGCATAATATAAAATTATTCAGAGCAGCTGATTGGTTGCCATAGCCCACTTCTCTCCTCCCTGATCACTGCCTCATACATCTACCCCTGTGTTTGAAAAAGGTCAGGCAGTAGCTGATTGGTTGTTTATCACTCTCTAGTTTATCACTTTTGAAGCATAGTGCATCTGGCCCGTAATCTTTTACACTAAAGTAAGGTAGGTGCAAATGCCCACTTACAGTTATGACAGGCTTTAAGCCAACAGTATGTGCAACTGTTAATCAAAAATACCCATTCAGTTCTGTGCAGTCCTTTAACAGCAGCTTAAAGACCACCTAGATTTTCAGTAAATCTAAAGTAGCCACTATTTCAACTCACATCCGGAGTACAGGAAAGGAGTCTCAAAGAAGGAAGAATTATCTCTAATGATCATAGCACGAATCTGTGTTATGTAACAAAATATATAGTTCATTTTAAATGAATAAGGGTGATTGACAAAGAAAAGATTTATTAGGTAATTTATCTCAATTTTGATAAAGGAAGGGTGGATGAAGGTGTAAATGTATATGCTGTATAGAGTGTCCAGAACACAAAAGGAATAGAACAAATAAAGTCACAATAAGAAAAGTCCTTTTTTTGTACAATTTCCAAAATTCACTAAACAGAACCCCATCTGCATGTCACTGGATTGGTGACCCTTACCTTATGTATTCGAACTAAAAGGACATTTTTATAAAAGAGGAAAAAAAAATTAAAACGGCTCAAACACATACTGTATATGTGAACTATATGCAAAAAGATCAGAAGTATATAAAATAAAATGGATGTTATAGTGATTCTTCTAGGAACAGGGCAGGGCACTGGGGTACGGAGGCAGCATGAGGGGGCAGGTTGGGCCCGCCTTTACTTCGGCGCTGGGCTTCCTCCGAGCACACCGATGGGGATAGACTGGCAGGCTGTTCTAACAGGGTGCTGCTAGAGGGGCAGTGAGAATTTTGCACTTTAAAATTAGGGCAGGGTGCGGTGCACTGCTAAAATAGCTTAGCATGAACACTAATGATGTAGTAGGAAGTAGAAAGGTAAGTGTCAAGTGCCAGTAAGGTCCAATTAGAATTACAGGTATAGTATGCCAGGCATTTTGGAGACATTAGGATGCTGCCATCATTATTATTATGCTCAGATGTTAGCCAGGCCTCTAATTTCCGCTTCAAATACTGGGCGCCAGCAGCTGGGAGTCACGGAGGTTAGTTAAGAAAAAAATAAATTGTGACTTGTACTGATCACAGCATTATATCTTTTACATTGCAATAAAGAAAAGAAAAAGGATTAAAGAAAAATGGATCTTGATTCCAAAAAAGGTCAATATAAGGGGGTGATTCTGGTTGGCTTGCTAAGTGGCACAAAATTGCTGCCCAGCAGCCACGCGTACATTCCCGGTGCACTGCGAATAGATATTTTGCTTAAACATCCATTCACAAGGGAGTATACGGGGGAGAAATCATACGATGGTCGGTGACCATCAAATGATTGTGCCATTCATTTGCAAATATGTCAGCCTAGGCTGACATATTTGGGAGTGTCCGGTCCAAGCCAAGCCAGCGGCTGACATCCTGTACCGTCACACGCTCTGTGTTTGCATGGGGATATGCCCAGTGTTTTCCTGGGGGTACCCACACCCAGGAAACCCTGGCAATCCGAATGCAAACACCCCTAGCCCACCTCCATTCCACCCCCTACGCGAATGCCTCTGCAACTGTGCGTCACCGAAAGCATTCGCGCAGCCCTACATATGCAAATATGTGCAGAGCCCAAACTTCAGTCCCCAGTGCAAATACACAGAGGGACCGATAAGATTAGAATCACGCCCTAAGTGTCATATCATCACTGGGCAGGCTGCTGACAGTATTAGAATCTAGAGCAAAAATAAATATAAATAAATAAATTATATATATAAATAATACAGACAACAGTTAGCCTGGGCATAGAGCCTATGCGGTGACTGCTGTCAGTGTGCTAGCACTGTGGGAGGCTGTGTGTATATGAGGGTGTCTGTGATGTGCAGGTAGTGGCGGCTGCTGTCACTCACAGTATCGGCTCCAGATGGCTGCACCCCGGAGCTCGGCTGACCACCCATCACACCCCTAAGGAAATTCATGGTGGTGGTGGAGGCGGCGGCGATTACTGCTGTCTGGGAACAGATGTCGAAGCGGCCCCGGTGCTGGGGACAGTGCAGGGTGAGGGGGAAGGTGGGAGGAGGAGGAGGAGGACACGCACTGATTGTACACACGGCAGAGGTGTGATGACGTGGGCACAGAGGAATGGAAACCCGGAAGCGGCGCGGTGGGATGGCGCATGCGCACACGGATTGACGGCGGGGCAGGCATCACGTGACTTGGCCGCGGCGCGAGGTTTCTACAGGGTTATTCCTGGATCACCTGATCCACTGTTGGCGGAACTGTCCCGCAGTCAGAGCTCTGCCAGTACCAGCTGGTGGTATGGTCATGTGCTTGCTGGGCTGCTTGTTTTGTTAATTGACTAGTTAAACCCTAGTTTATTGGAAATTCCTAGGTTTTAATTGTCTCTGGGAGTGCTCTTGAAAATGTTATTACTGTACTAACTGCATACATATTTTGTACTAAGCCAGGGGTTCCCAATCTTTTTTGAATCACGGCACCCTAGAGTACAAGAGTTTTTTCACGACACCCAAAGGCCAAAAAAATGTAGGATGTGTTTATATGTGATCTTTAGGTTCAGTTATATTGTAAAGAGTTCTGGTTGTACACATATTTTATGATTGTCAGTCGCCAGAACTAGTTTTGTCCATAAATAATTGACCATAAAGAATTTTAGTTGGTCTTATACCACCAACCCGAGGCACCCCTGAAAGTGTCCCGGGGCACCCCAGTGAGCCATGGCACATAATTTGGGAACCGCTGTACTAAGCACATTTTTAATAGTGTAGAACAGGGGTTCTCAAACTGTATGTCCTGACCCCAAAGCATGCTTGCCTACCCTCCTGGAATTGCCGGGAGGCTCCCGAAAGTCAGCCCCCATGCAGTGGTGCCCTGCCCGTTCTGGTTCCTAGAAGGAACACTAATGCTGCAATGTATGTGCTGTCTGCTAACATCAGCCCCCCTTGCTGCTGACAGTCTCCTCTCCGGGCTTCTCCCAGAGAGTAGAGTTTTAAAGTAAGCAACCCTGTCTAAGACAGGGGTGACCAACAACTTGTGGCTCTTGAGCTGCATTTGGCTCTTTTCTTAATGAGATGTGGCTCCTGCTGTTTGCCTCCTCTGACGTGCCCTATGCACTTAACGTAATGGTCATGACATGTTGCGGGAGGATGATGCTGTACCCAGTGTTAGGAAGAGGGAACAGAGACCACAAGGGGGTGAAAGGCTGGGTGCAACGGCTGGACAGCAGAGCAGGTGTGGTGGCCAGACGACTGACCGGGTGCGGCTACTGGACATCAGAGCTGGTCTGCGGCTGCATAGCAGAGTGGGTGTGGGGGCTATCTACTTACCTTTGTAAGTACTTTTTTCAACACTGAAATAAATTAAATCAAAACATCGATCTATTCTAACAGACACACATGAGAGTATTACTGCGAGTAGCTTTGCATACGAGCCAGAATAAAAAAAAAAAAAATGAAAACAAGGGCTGTCAAATGTCCCATTAATAAAAAAAAAGTGAAAAGGTAATAACGTTTTTTATATTGAGAACATTATGTAATATGTGCATTTTCAATGTGCTTGACTGAGGTCATGCTCCTACAAATGTCATTCCAAGCGTAAGAACATAAAAATGTGGCATGGCCTTGTGCCAGCTTGGCTACAACCCATTGTGAAATGGCGTGGCCTTGTGGAAGTTAGGCCACGCCCATTTTCTGCATGGTATTGACTCTTTGTTTTACCATAACATATTTTTGGGCTCATTGCCTCTGATTGGTTGGCTGCCCCTGAGCTAAGAGATGTATGTTGGTGTAGTTTGTCAAATAGACTTATATGTAACTAAAAGTATTTTATATTGAATACCATAGAATACATTCAACCAGTGGAGCGAATAACACAGAGGATCAGCAGATGATTAACCCCAGGAATGCATTGCTGGGGTCGGCGCATGTGCGGTTAGCGCTGATCTCGGCTAACCCCTGCTGAACACACTGCCCCCACTGAAGTGCGGTCTGTAACTCATAGGCTACAATGGGCTACCACTATCTCAAAATGGCGGTAGTCCCAGGACCTGATGCGATGCTTCCCAATATGAATACATCGGGCAGCATCGCATCCACCATAGTCATCTATGAGGGATGGGCTGCCGGCAGGGAAGCAGACATTCCATCTGCTGTCCCTCCTAAAAACATTCAGGAGATACTAAATTAGCTGCAAATAATATGTGATAAATGTGACTCCATAGAGAGGAATATTAACTGCGCAGCTGCACTCAAAATGGATTGTAGTAGTGAGAGTCTGTATTGTGGAAGACCAGTAAGGAGACTGAGGCAAAAATAAATGTGGGAGATATTGAGCGGGATTCTCTAATAACCCCGGCCGCACATCGCCAGCATTCGCATTGTTAATAATCGCACCTTGACTTACCATCTGAATAATATTATTATATTCTGGACTTCAGTGTTCCTTCACTGCACCAGCTACACCAGTTAATCTGCAAACCACCATATAAGTGGCTGCCCCAGTTAGTGAGTATACGGGAAACTTGGTCACACATGGGAATCCTTCTTTTACCTTGTCCACAACCCGCAGGGACACCACTAAGGTTGCCCCATAATTCTGTGGATCTCTTCTTGCCCCAATCCACAGGGACACCACTAAGGATGCCCCCGGATTCCGTGGACCTTGTCTTGGTCTGAACTGTGGCCCTGGACAGGCCCATCATCAAATGCGTCAGAATCTTCTTTTTCTTCAGCTGATATCACCATCACCTAAATCATAAGAAATTTCTCACCATTGCATAGTCTCCAGGCTGGACTTTCTAACAAGGTCCCTCTAGAAGACTTCCGCCCGCTGATTATCGGGTAGCAGGAGAAGGCAGCTCCGCTACTCCGGCGACCAAAGCACCCGGCTCCTAGTCTCCCGTACGGTGAGCCCGCCGCTACCGCCAACCCCCACTACTTCCCGCTGCATGAAGCGCTATTACAGCGCGATGCCCAGCACAGCACAGCAAAAGAAGGAGAGGGAGCGTCTTATACAGACCTCCAAGATGGCGCCGGACGCCGTCCCCCGCCGCTCAGCACCACGCTCCCCAGAGTCAGGCTCCAGAGGCTCAGACTCTCCACTTCTCTCCTCCCAGGCATCAAAGGGGTTTGCCCCAAACAGTGAGTACCCTTCGCTGCAGCAGTCTCTACCCTCCCCCACATCCCCAGTCACCTATGGGGACATGATAAATGCCATTAGAACAGCCATGGGCCCACTATTGAAAGAACAAACTGCCAACATTAATAGGCAGATTGCCAACCTCCAACAGAGGGTTCTAGCAACAGAACAAACTGTGGGGGCCACTTTTGCAGAAGTGGCTGACCTTAAAGTAGCCCATACACATCTCGATGCGGGCGTGCGTTGTGGGCTGCAATCATAGGTGAATCTAGGGGGTGGTCCGGGGGTGCACAGGACCACCCATTAGCCTATTTTGTAGCTGAGGGATGGGGCTTTCCAACGAGCCCAGACCCTTGTCTCTAGCCCCTTGGGAACCGGAGATACTGCCAGGCAAAGCTGGAACGTTTCCCCCTTCGGCATCACTGAAGCTCGAGGTTGATCTCAGTCGAACCCAAATTGCTGGGCCTTTAATCTGATACCAGGCTGGATCCATATGGGTTAATTGGTTCCAGGGATATTGAGGTTAAACCATTTTTTTAATTTCTTAAATGTAATTTCATGACTTTTTATGTTCTTTGAGATTTCTCTGGAACCAAACAGCCCAGTTTCACGGGACCAAAATCATTCGAAGCCAACTCAAAAGTTCTTCAATATGATACTGGTCTCATGTAAATGGGTCAGTTGGTTCCGAAGATATAGCTGGTTGGTTAAAGGGGGGTAGGGAGAGGGGAGTGGTTGTCTCTCCACTTCACACCAGAAAATGCAGGGGCTAGACTAGTGTATAAGGGGTCAGCCTGGGAATGTCCCTGCATGATCCTGGGACCATATTCCTGGGTAAATCCCTGCATTTTCTGTTGTGAAAGGGGTATTATTTCAAACAGCTGTGACCTGCAGTGCTCTAAATGCAGCCGGGCAGCCCCCTGCTCTCTGCCCAGCTGTCAATGACTGTCACCCCTGCAGCTTCCGGTCCAATTCTTCTCCCCGCTTTCACCTCAGCCCACCTCCCCTTTAATCAAGTGGTGCCGGCGGCCGGCATGCTCCCACGACATCACGCACAACAACAGCGCGCACAATATTTCAAATGTCCACTCGGCTAGAGGGGACACCTGGAGGGGAGTGGGAGCATGCTCTGCGCTGGGCTCTGCTCCTCTCCCCATAGAAGCAACTGCACCGCTCTCCATCTCTCCCTGCAGCAGCAGCAGCGAAGGCTCATATAAAAATTTACAGTAAGTGGCACTTTTGGGGGCATTGCTTAATGGATGCTACAAGTGGCGGTATGTGGGGGCATTACGCATAATGTGTGGCTTAATGTGTAAGGGGCATTACGGTGTGCAGCATTATGTGTAAGGGGCATTATGTGTGCAGCATCATGTGTAAGGGACATTATGTGTGCAGCATCATGTGTAATGGGTACTTTGGTGTGCGGCATAATGTGTAATGGGTACTATGGTGCGCGGCATCATGTGTAATGGGTACTATGGTGTGCGGCATCATGTGTAATGGGTACTATGGTGTGCAGCATCATGTGTAATGGGTACTATGGTGTGCGGCATCATGTGTAATGGGTACTATGGTGCCATCAAGCAATAACCCCCTAGCAATGAGCACGTAGGTAAGCAGCACTTATGTGGCAAATATGTAATGGGCATTACGGTTTGTTATATAGTATGTAATGGGCATCATGATGTGTGGCACAATGTGTAATGGGCATTATGGTGTGTGGCCTTATGTGTAATTGGCATTACGGCGTGTGGCTTTATGTGTAATGGATATTACGGAGTTTGGTAAAATGTGTATTGGGCATTACTGTGTATGGTCTAAAGCAGGGCTGGGCAACACCGGCCCTCCAGATGTTAGTGAACTACACATCCCAGGATGCTTTGCATTAGTTTTGCTATGTGGCCATGCTGAAACTAATGCAAAGCATCCTGGGATGTGTAGTTCATTAACATCTGGAGGGCCGGTGTTGCCCAGCCCTGGTCTAAAGTGTAATACCACACCCCTTTTTGTGATGCCACGCCTCCTTCCCATGAGGCCACACCCCTTTTTGCAGCGCGGCTACGCCGCGCAAAGGTCCCCCTGCTATTATGTCTAGATCAGGGACCACCCATTACCATAATTCTAGATTCGCCTATGGCTGCAATAGCAGGGATCACATTGCATTGCATTGCATGTTCATGCGTTGTGCATGCAATGCGATGCAATTTGATGAAACCTAAGTACAAAAAGTATGTGCAAGCACATACTTTTTGTACTGTACGATGAGGTGCGCGGGAGCGCGCACCTCAAAGCACACATCGGCTCAGCACGCTTAGCAGCGTGTATGGGCTGCTTAAGACCTCACTGCACTCTGCTAAAAAAGAAGTTGCATTTTTACACAATAAAGTTCAGGACCTTGAAAATCGGTCCAGGAGGAGTAACTTGCGCATAGTGGGACTCCCTGAAAGTGTCAAAGGCCAAGAATTGTTTGATTTCACCAGACTGACTCTCCCTGAACTTTTACAAGTGGCAGACAGATGCAATGATCTAATAATAGAACAAGCCCATCGCTTAGGCTCTGTTAGGCCACAGGAGGGCGCCAGGCCCTGAGCTGTGATTTTTAAAACACTTAACTTTCTGTACAAAGAGCTTGTGGGTCAGACGTTGATGCACTATTGCACAAGACTGGGAGTTGGGTACCGATGATTTCGCTGAATTAGGCCCCCTCTCATATGAGAAGACTTACGAAGCGTACGCCGGCTGACCTAGCCGTGCGGGCGTTCTCTCAGTACTACCATTACGTTGTGTGTGTGTTACACTCTGTCCTGTCTGTCTGGCTGTCTGCTAATAGCAAGCAGCTAGGAGTGTGCTTCAGGTTGCTCTCAGCTGCAGCCACTGATTACCTCAGCTTGGTATAAAAAGGAATCAGTAGGACTCCACCCCGCTGGTCATAGTTCCTGCTCCATGTGTGGATGGCTTGTACTCCAGCTCCCCCTGGTAATCAGCCTTGGACATTTGCCTTGTCTCTGTCTTCAACCTGCTCTGGATATTCACCTTGTCTCGGTCATCAACCTGCTCTGGATATTCACCTTGTCTCTGTCATCAACCTGCTCTGGATATTTACTTTGCCTGCTTTCAAAAGGACTTTCAGTTAAGTACTTTGGTTCCTGCTATTTCTTACCATATACAGAGTAGCTGGCCTGCATTCTCCCACTACTTTGCATCCTGCAATTATCCATAGTACTTTGCATTATCTACCTGCATTTCTTGTACCATTGAAAGTCACTTTGTTTGCTGTGTAAATTATACTTTATTCTTTGATGCCTGAATAAAGTATTCCATCGTTATTTTCTGTGGACATTCCTTTGAGCTGCATCCAGGTCCTGGCTATATTTGTGTCATTGCTAGCTGCTGCTTTCCCCTGCTTCTAGGCATTGTGTTTCCCAGACTTTCTGCACAGAAGGTGTTAAGGTGCGTACACACGGGGGCGATTTAGTGCAAAATCGCGGGAAATATGGTCGCTGAGCGACCATATTGCCCGCAATGGGAGTGTGCACCGGCGATATATCGCCGGGTGCGCGCTCCCGTTTCTGCCCCTGTGGTGATCGCTGGTCGCAGGAACATGCTCCTGCAACCAGCTGATTACCACTGCCGGGCTCCCCCCGACAGTTTCTTTTTCATCAGCGACCATCTCTGGTCGCTGATGTAAAGTAGAAACTGAGCAATATATTGCTCAGCAATATATCTCCCCCGTGTGCACAGCATTAATCTGACATTATTCATCAGTTACCTTTCCACACCTGGTCCTGAATTCCCTGCAGCCAGTTTTGTCTTTTTGTACCAGCCCATTGCTCACTCCAGATACTGATACACGGTTTCCAGTCTGTCAGATCCTAACATTGTGACTGTATTTCTAGTCCTCTTCAGGACTCTAATGTACTTATTAGCTGTACCGCTTAAGGCCCATACACACTTAAAGATTTTCATTTCAAAAGACTTTGCCAAAATCTCTGAAAGATATATCTTTCACCAAAGTAGTTCGTACACACTGAGCTATTTTTATCAAAGAGCGAGAGATTTTCAGGCGGCGAAAGACTTTGATGAAAATCTTTTATTATAAAAGGATATTTACATAATGGGCGGGGTTTGTATTCCAAGGGTGGGAGCAGAGGGGCCCTTTAAATTCAGTGCATTTCTGTTCTTGGGGCCTGATTCAGAACTGATCGCTGGGTATATTCGTAGCCCAGCGATCAGGTAAATGCCACCCCGGCTGTTACTGCTATAATATACATTGGTGGGCCGTTGTGTGTGTGTGTGTGTGTGTGTGTGTGTATATAGACAAGACGTCACCACATATGTTATCGTTTCAGCCTTTATTCAGGCTTTTATCAAATGTAAGTTGTTTTAATAAAAACCTGAATAAAGGCTGAAACGTTAACATATGTGGCGATGTCTTGTCTGAGTTATTTGAAGACCCCAGTACCAATGTACATCTATCTATCATCTCCGAGTCAGAGGGACAGATGACAGCGGGGACCGGGAGCTGCAATGGGCGGGTGAGCGTCTTTTTCCCCCTTCTCCGTGCTGCGAGCAGGGGGAGGCGGCGGGGCAGTACACGGGCTGAAAGTTTATAATCTTTCAGCCCGTGCTACGTACACACTCAGCGATGATGGATAAAAAAACATCCATCATCGCTGGCATGCTGGTAAAACCAGCCGATGTGGGTCCTCGCTAGCGATGATGCGGGAGCGCGCATCATCGCTAGTAAGCAATCTGTGGAGCAGATTGAATGATTTTCATGTGAAAATCGTTAAGTGTGTATGGGCCTTTACAACCTGAGTTAACCGCTGTATCTAACACCAGCGGCACTGGGTGTAACAGCTGGTGCACGCTAGCCTGCATCACAGCACTCGTCCCTGAACAGGGAGAGTCTGTGGATAGCGGAAGCGGCGGCACAGAGCTAGCTACGTTGTATCATTATTATGCTCACATGTATGCCAATTATTACAGTTACATCAGTTAGGCATTTGGCCACTCTGTAACTTATTCTTATAACTTATGCTACATGTGTCACAAAAGGTCCTGCAGCAACCCACTCCATATATGTACAAACCAATTGTACTACATTACCTGAAAGTGATATACGGTATTGCCTCTAGTTCTCAATAGTGTTTCCCATACGTGCCTACTTTTGAAAACTAGTTTCAGGGAGATTATAGTTGGTAATAGAATTTTCACAGCGCCCCATGAGTGAGCGTGCCATGCTTCACTCAATGGGCGTGTCTATTTCCATATATGGACAGATTGTGAAAAGAGATTCTGAACCTGGCACCTAGAAGCGTGAGTGTGTACTGCTACATTTGAGAGGAATATTTTAAAATGACTTGTATCCAAATGTAGATGAGCCCCACAGCAGTTAGAAAGAGCTACCATACTTGGTAATGTGATGGGAAATGGCGCTGATGATTCAATGTAAATGTTTCTCATTACTTTTTTGTGGAAAAAAAGGAACAGTGTAATGTGGGCTAGGTGATATGAGGGAGATTGGTAGACTAATGAGGGAGAGAGGGAGATTGCTGCTATTTCAGGGAGTCTCATGCAGGAGGGTAGGCAACTATGGTGTTTCCACACTGTAATGAGCTGTTATATAATTGATTAACCAGATATCACTACGTATACACTCCCACAGATTGTGGTACAAATAAAGGAGTATATCATGACCTGCAGGGCTTTTAATACAGTCCACACTAAATACCTAATATTAAATTGAGACACCTCTCCCCCCACAATCTGATATCACCAGGAGGGATTATTTGAGTCGTGTCAAACTTATATTATAAGAAAGGTAACTGATTGTAGAAACCCGCACAAGCTTTTTAATTTCACACTTGTGTTTATGTTGTATATTATCAATACTGATATTAATGTAACCAGAAGGACAATAAGTGAAATGCGCAGTTTACGTACTCTTTCCGTAACTTGCGTACCCTTTATCTCTAGCTATGTGAGAACAAAGCGTAGCGGACCTTTTCCATGTATTGTACACGCTGGATCAGTTCCAGTAATAAGAAATCCCTTCGCAGTACTTAAACTGCGAATACCTTTTATGGACAAAGCTAGATGTGAATAATAGACGAGACAAAGATCTAACAAAGGGCCTTATTCTAGTTCACTCTTTCTGACAAAATCCTCCTTAGATGGACAAAACAATGTGCACTGCAGGGGGGCAGATGTTACTTGTGCAGAGAGAATTAGATTTGAGTGGGGTTTTACTTCAAAGTGAGATCTATAGTGCAGTGTAAAAATAAAGCAACCAGTATTTACCCTGCACAGAAACAAAATAACTCACCCAAATCTAATTCTCTCTGCACGTTTTACATCTGCCCCACCTGCAGTGCACATGGTTTTGTCCATCTAAGAAGGATTTTGTCAGAAAGAGTGAACTAAAATAAGGCCCAAAGTGAGGAGATAGATTCTCCAAATAGTGTATTTAGTCCCTAGCGGACAACAGGGGATTACAGAAAGTAAGAACAGTGTTACACTTGATACAGTTAAACTAACAATAATAAATATACTTTAAATTAACAAGGAAACAGATACATAATATAATCAGCCACATTGAACAAACAGGAATACAAATGTTACAGGAATACAAATGTTACTGTAAAGAGAATATCGCAGCACAGTCCGGTCGGAGCTCGCTATGTTCAAACTGAACTTAGCCCTGTCAAGATGTAGCTAGAGATGCAGTGCAAAAGAGACCGAGCCAGTTCAGGGATAGCTATTTTATAGGGTCCAAGAAGGGGGGGGTCAAAGGCCCTTACGATTGGTCAAGGGTTCAAATGTCCAGTCTTCAGTGATTAGGGCAAGGTATTGCACCTGGTTTGGATTGGTGCAGGGGGAGGGTAATTTGGTGTCCTTTGTTTGTTAGCATCGTCGCCAGGGTCATAAATCAGCAACAAGAACTGGTTACAACTAGATTCCTTTGTCTTACACATGGCAAAAGTACATATAATAAGTATTTTGTCCGTAATTATCAAACCATAGGACTTGCGAATTTTTGGCTGCGACCGGAATGCTGCGCACGGGACACAGAACATAAAGATACCAAACATGTACAGAAACAATCGTGTATTTCTAATTAAACTATGTGTAGCGTACTAAACCTTTAACTATATTTTATTTTGTTAGTGTGATATTATGAATTTATGTGTATTAGTATGGCTGCGCTTATGATCTACTTTGTTACACAGACTCGGATATTATACTTTATTTGCGCAACTCTGCGAACCAAAATGGTGGCCATACTATCCTAAAATGATGTGTGTGTAACTCGACTTTAACAATGTCGTTTGTCCTATTATTGCAGATTTTAAACATAACTATTAAAAGGTATATTTTATGTCTCTTGTTTATAAATGGTGCACCACCATATGACAAACTTTTCTCTTTCTCTACATTAAAGTCTGTACAAAGAGCTTCTCTGGTCGGCCTCTAGAAAAATGTGCAATATATCCTGGCAGGGACATAAAATACTGGTATTCCAGGATTACTCTGCAGAACTCTCCAAGGCGCGGAAAGATTTTGCTCCTTTGCTCCTGTCTGCATGAAATTAATCCGTGATGGTACAAAGTTTGCCATGCTATACCCAGCAAGGCTCTGCATATATGATGGCAACTCTTTTAAGGACTTTACGACCCACTTGGACGCCGAGTCATACTTATGAGAATGGGACAGCCACAGCTACTTCCTGGGCAGAAGACCCCTAAAAGGACACTGTACCTGCTTATATCATCTTTGCAGTTTATCATACCCTGCTTCTTATGTGATGACTCAGGACACTACTAGATTCAAAACCTTCATACATATACCGAGTTATCAGGCAAACTTTCCTAATAGCTCCAAACCTCCAAACCTATTTCAAATATGTTATATTTGTGTTCATATCATATGCTAAGTGAATAGTATGTTTATTTGTCAAGACAGACACCCTCCCCTCCTCCAATCCCCCCTCCTTTCCCTCCCTATAGCTAAGCACATGTGGCGGGCTGCACAGTTTGTTATGATAAGATTTACAGTTTGGGCTCCGGGGTTAAGGAGTGTGACCTTTTCAAATTGTAAAAAAAGTTTCTTGCTCGCTGGAAAATGGCTGACAGCCAAATCTCAGTCCGCAAGATCTCCGGCGCTATGGGTAACAATTATTAGTAATTAGAACCACATTGTGTTAATATTAAGAAGTATATTGTCTAAAAATATATATATATATAAATAAAAATAATGTGCCAGCTGCTGCAGACAACACCTGTGGGATTGCCTCTGCCCACAAAAATATTTGCAAGAAAGGACCAGAAGAGATGGTGTGTTTTGCGCTGCTGACCGTGTATACTTAAAGAAACAACACTCCAAATGCAGAGCAATTGTACAGAGAAATGAATTGAGGACACACTGCTTGAAGATTTTAAAATTAATATAATAAAAGCATATAATATACAGTACATGAAAAAAAACATACATATGAAAATAAACAAAAATAAAAAATGTATAAAAAATATATAAAAAAATAGATTAAAAAAAAATATACAAATATTAATATTATGGGCTGGACGTATATTTAGGAGCTCCGATGAAGGTGTACACCAAAGAGTTTTTATAATTGATGTTATAATGACAGCTGTTAATGTCCATATACTGTTAGTAATGGGTTAGTGGATTAGGGGTCCATAAGCAGGTATTATTAGGTGTATGGACAAATGTAGAGCTGAGCAGGCAGTCAATTAGCATGTAAGTCACACGCATCAAGAAATTTGTGGCCAAGCAGCAAAGATAAGTATAGGTGTTAGTTGCAATGATGCAGAGCGGGGATCTGGATTTATCTCACCCCTTTTGTAGCTCAGTCTGCTGGTTGCTCCGGTCAGAGGGGACGGCTGAGGTTTGTCCTCTGTGGGGCGCTTTGGTGCGCCGGTAGCCAGCACTTTCTCCTCAAACGGCAGGAGTATCCTAGTGTAACAGACGACGGAGGTGATGTTTGGGCGTGAGCCCTGATAAGAAGCCAGAAGCTGAGATTTGCAGCAGGCTTGTGGATGACAATTTTTCGTGTCCCCCCCCCCCCTACCTTTCTTCCTAGGGCTTTTTACCAAACTGCCAACCAACCAAAATGTATTGCAAAGATAACCTAGATGGGTGTCCTTACTTCTTACTCCCTGCTAACATGGCAACACTAACGATAGGAAGCTGGAATGTAGGCGGGATAAATTCTCCACAAAAATGAAAAAGAATACTAATGTACTTAACTAAACTCCAACTTGATATTATTTGTCTACAGGAGACTCATCTTACACCTGCTGAGACAGCTAAACTTAATGCTTTACGCTGGCGAGTGATATCATCAGCCTCCCAGTGGGGTAGCTAGGTGCCACGGTGCCCGGAGCAAGGGCATGTCCCCCACCCCCCATTTGTAGTAGGCTGCAAAAAGGGGGGCCGGCCTAACTTTGTACCCCACACTGTAATGCCCATTGCACATTTTAGAAAACTTTGTAATACCCATTACACATAAAGCCACATGCTGTAATGCCAATTACACATAAGGTGACACATGATGCACATTACATACTATATAACAAACCGTAATGCCCACTACATTCTATATATCAAAACCATAATGCCCATTCCACATCTGACACATAAGTGCCACTCACAGTACCTACATGCTCATTGCTAGGAACTTCATGCTTGATGCCAAGGGGCTTCATGCTCGATGCCAAAGTGGACTGAAATTATGAAACTTAATGCCACTTACACTATATGACATACACACCTATCCATTCTATCCCTATCCAGTAGGGAATGGATAGAGAAAAGCATGGCAGTAGGGAGCAGAGAGAGATGTAGGGGGATGATAGTGAGATGCAAGGAGGGGGTGGAAAGATTCCAGGGTGGTAGAGAGGGGGAGAGAGACACAGGGCAGTAGGAATGTTGTGGTGAGACTCAGGGTGATGGGTAGGAGATTGTGAGATGCAGGGCGGCATGGAGGGGGTAGAGAGACACAGTGTGGTAGGGAGGGGGCACATAGACATAGGTAGGGGGTAGAGATGCAGGGAGGGGGCAGAGAGATGCAGGGCGGTACAGAGGGGGGGTAGAGAGATGTGTAATGGCATGGAGGGGGCAGATATACGCAGGGCAGCACAGAGGGGCTAGAGAGATGGGTAATAGTACGGAGGGGGTAGAGAGGTGCAGGGCGGCACAGAGGGGGTTGAGAGCTGTGTAATGGCACGGAGGGGGTAGAGAGACACAGGGTGGTAGGGAGGGAACACATAGATGTAGGGAGGGGGTAGAGAGACACAGCGATGGGGTAGAGAGATGCAGGATGGCACAGGGGGTAGAGAGATGGGTAATGGCATGGAGGGGGCAGAGAGACGCAGGGCAGCACAGAAGGGGTAGAGAGATGGGTAATGGCATGGAGGGGGTAGAGAGACGGGGGCGGCACAGAGGGGGTAGAGATATGGGTAATGGCACGGAGGGGGTAGAGAGGCGCAGGGCGGCACAGAGGGGGTTGAGAGCTGTGTAATGGCACGGAGGGGGTAGAGAGACACAGGGTGGTAGGGAGGGGACACATAGATGTAGGGAGGGGGTAGAGAGATGGGTAATGGCATGGAGGGGACAGAGACGCAGGGCAGCACAGAAGGGGTAGAGAAATGGGTAATGGCATGGAGGGGGTAGAGAGACGGGGGTGGCCCAGGGGGGGTAGAGAAATCTGTAATGGCATGGAGGGGGTAGAGAGATGCAGGGCGGTACAGAGGGGGTAGAGAGCTGTGGAATGGCACGGAAGGGGTATTGAGACGCAGGGTGCTAGGGAGGGGACACAGACCTAGGGCGGGGCTACAGAGATGCAAACACAGGGTCTAACAAATGACCCCTCATGGGATGTGGCAATCTGCACTGGCACAGCAATGTCACTTTAGCTGTGCTGCAGAGCAGACATCACCCTCTGCTGCAGCCAATACTCCCACCAAAAGAATAAATAACAAAGTAGAGCTCACCAGTGGCCCACTTGGCACTCCTGCTCCCTCCTGGGTTAAGCTGCTGCTGCTAGCCTGAAGGCTGTGCGTGTGATCCATGGGCGCTGGTGGCAGAACAGACTGCAGCTGGGACATGATAAACAGGCAGTTCATGGGTTGGCGGGCGCCGGGAGACTGTCTGCGCCCTGTGACCATTCGGCTCCCGGAACCTCATGCTGTCCTGCCAGAGCAACTCTCCTGTCTCTGCCACCTGATGAGCGCTGCACTGCCTGTCACTGCAGCAGCGCAGAGAGAGCAGAGCAGCACCTACAAGGCGCTCCCTGTAGACCCCCATGGCGCTTGCTCCCCCAAGCACCTGCGCGGTCTGCAAGCTGTCGCGGGGGGGGGGGGGCTGCTGCAAGGGCTCAGCGGCCCCGTTCTGATGAGATCCGGGGGACGGGACGATTGACCGCAGACCTGCTCTAAATACAGCCGGGCTCTCTGCCCAGCTGTCAATTCACCCTGGCTGGTGGGGAGCGGGCTGCAGGCACTTCGGCACCAGGACATCAAAGGGCGCCCGGAGCAGGAGCTCCGCCCCCCCTGCGCCTCTGCTGCCTCCTACAACTCCAAGGCCAGTGGGGTCGCGATCTTGAGCAAGGGACAGATGCCATTAACATCTGAAACACTTCACTGGGACCCAGAAGGTAGATTCACCCTATGCCGCATTACCATCTCACAAACATAATACATAATTCTAAACATTTATGCTCCAAACTCTTATGGTGCGTACACACGGGGGCAATTTTGTACACTATCGCTAAACGACCATATTGCCCACGATGGGAGTGTGCACCGGCAATATATCGCCGGGTGCGCGCTCCCGTTTTTACCCCTGTAGTGATCGCTGGTCGCAGGAACATGCTCCTGCGACCAGCTGATTACCACTGCCGGGCTCCCCCGGCAGTTTCTTTTTCATCAGCGACCATCTAACTCTAACCCATAACTCTTACCCATCATTCTCTGTGGAGACTTTAATTTAATTTCCAACCCTAAACTTGATAAACAATTTCATTTAACCAGGACGCCCCCTAAACTAGGAGTTCCAGCTTTGGCAGATAAGCTCCATTTAATGGACTTATGGCGTATTTTTCATCCTACCCAGAAGGACTACACATGCCTCTGAGCCGCATCCGGCACACTATCTAGAAATGGGTATATTTTAGCATCCACAGATCTATTCTCAAAGGTCCTCTTAACTAATATCGAACCGATCACTTTCTCAGATTACGCAGTGATCTGGATTTCCCTTCGTCTCTCACCTGAAAAAAGTCCCATTTTAACATGACGATGCCCATCCTCACTTTCCACGTCTGATGCTTTAAAATCAGTTATATTAAAAGCATGGGAAAACTACACCCAAGACAATGTGCAGTATTCAATGCTGGTTTTCAAAATGTGCAGCGAATCCTGTTCCGGAGGGATGGAGCATTCGCTGCCAGCCCTCCGTGTCACCCTATTCAACGCGTCAGGGGCAGCGAGCCCTTGGCGGCAAATTTTAACCCCTGTGGCAAACGCCACAGGGAGCTGGGGGGCGGCGGCAGACAGGGAGATGGAAGCTTCCCTGCCTGCGCCGGACACTGAGGGGGTTAAGGAGAGCTTGCAGGGACACAGGGAGAGCCCCCCAAGAGCTGGCAGGGGGCTGGGATAAGGAGCCGCTGCACTCACTGGTCCCGATCCTGCACATGTAATGATCGGGACCAGAGTACAGTGAATATAGGACTATTAATGAGCGGCTCCCGGCCCCCTGCTGGCGAAAGTGTAAATAATAAATGTTAAAAAAAAATTAAATAAAAATTAAATATATATTAATGTGCTTCAAGCACATGAATAAAAATAGCATGCCCCTTCACAGGGGAAAAAACCCAGATTTTTTGACACCAAAAAAAAAACCCCTTTATTTTAAAAGATCACTTTCCAGTTCACCTTAAAAAGACGTTGAATGCAAAATGGTGAATCATGGCAAAAATCAGGGAGAAAGCTATTCGCCATCCTAGCATTGAATACACTCTCGGCGAATCCCAGTGAAAACCCCATTGAAATACACCAGCAAATTGCAGCGAGCATAAAACGGAGAACTGGCCGGCATTCACTGCTCGCTTTCGGTGAACAGTGAACATTGAATAGGGTGAATCATATTTTCAGTGAAAAAAATTCACAGCAAGGAGTGAAAACAGCCCAATTCGCTGATAAAAAATGGTGAATCGGGAGCATTGAATACTGGCCAATGGCTCCATAGCCCACTCGGACCCTGTTCTCTTCTTGCAAGCCTCTAAGACCACTATAAGGGGGGCTATCATATCACACACTTCCCATCAACGTAGACACCTCGCACAGGAGTTTGACCTGGCACAATCTGACCTCACAGCTAAATTCATTAATTATAAAAATTCTCCTTCCCCAGACACAAAACAAGAGTATTAAAAGGCAAAATCCACTTTTGAGGGTTTATTCATAAAATCGGAAGCCCTACATACTTTTACTTCCAATGCTAAATTGACAAATATGGAAATAAGTTAAGAAAACTTCTGACTAATCTATTAAAAGGCCACCACTCCCCATCCACCATTCACCCCCTGCACCATCCAGATGGGACCTTGACTTCCTCCAACACCCAGATTGCTCAAACACTGAACGAATTCTATAAATCCCTATACTCCGATCCATCTTCAAACGACACTAACGCTGCCCAATTTTGGGGAGACATTCCAGTCCCGCAGCTCTCAGCGCCCCTCTCTGATGTTTTAAGGAAGGACATCTCCATAGACTAGGTACTGTCCGCCATAGCGGGGCTACACCCGGGAAAAGCTCCGTGCCCTGATGGCTTTACATCGGAGTAGTTTAAATTACTAGCACCCAAAATCGCTCCAATTCTCACGAGGGTATATAATACCATCATAAACTCTGAAAAGCCCCCCCCCTTTAACATATCGACGATTAAAGTGCTACCCAAGCCGGGCCGTGACCTCTCGGACCCGGGCTCCTACCGCCCGATATCTCTTCTAGATATTGATTACAAGCACCTTACTAAAATGTTAGCTGAAAGACGTAAACAAATCATTCCCACCCTAATTCCCACTGACCAGACTGGTTTTGTCATGGGCAGAAATCCTGTCACAAACATCAGGAAGGTCCTTTCGGTCTTACAACACTTCCAGGGGAACATGTCGGACGCCCCGCTGGCACTTTTGTCACTTATCATCTATTTACTGTCCTACGCAAATTCTCTTTCCCCGATAAATTCATATCCACAATACGAACCTTATATATGAACGGATACAATGTAATGGAATACTGTCCGACCCATTCCCCATTCTGAGAGGCAATAGACAGAGGTGCCCTCTTTCACCCCTGTTATTTGCTCTAGCACTCGAACCATTGGCTATAGCCCTTCGACAAGCTCCAACCTTCCAGGGCATCCAGACTGGATCGGTAGATTTGCGGATATCCCTGTTCTCCGATGATATGCACTTATTCCTTAATGCCCCTGAGCATTCATTACCAGCTGCCCTTCAAATTATCCAGCAATTTAGTTCTTTTTCGGGGTACAAAATTAACTTCCCAGACGGAGACGATCTAAGATCTATTAAGATACAAACTTCCAGGGTTAAATATTTAGGAGTGCAAATTCCTACGAGCCTTTCCAAATTGTATTCTTACAACTATAGCCCTATTATCAACTCCTTATTCAAATCCATGGACACTTGGAGGGATCTGCCGTTGTCTCTACTGGGAAGGGTGGAGGTCATTAAATCTATGTTATTACCCAAATTACTTTATATTATACAAATGCTCCCCATTAGACTTACTAATAAAGACATAAGTAGACTAAACTCCCGAATGACTAAATTCTTATGGAATGGTAAGAAAGCTAAAATAGCTTTCCATAAGATACACCTTCCTAAATCCTTGGGAGGATTGAATATCCTTGACTTGAAACAATATTCCAAGGCTCTGTTATGTAGATTTGTATTAAGTTGGTTGGGAGAGCTTAATTTATACACTGATTTCTCCATTGATTGCGCCATGTTTGCCCCATACTCCCCAGGTGGCCTACTACACACCCCCAAGTCTAATATCCCCCCCACACACACACATCTTGCAAAACACACTATTCACTGATATACACGCTGCATGGTGGTCTGTCTCTACTGTTCTGGGTCGCGATCCGCGGGTCTCCCCGTGGCTACCTATTTGGGGTAACCCGATGTTTCTGCCAGGAGTGGAGAGCTCGGGTTTCCTGCGACTTCATTGTAAAGGGCTTAAAGCCATTTCACAAGTTTTTGATCCAGGAGGCAGACTGATTACTATAGCTTATTTGCAAAACGCTTTTGGCCTCCCCACAAGTAGTTCCTTCTTGCTGTTCCAGCTACGTCATTATATCCAGTCTCTACCCAATCTATTTCCCTACTCGCCTGTGCTGCTGTCACTTAATAGCCTAATGACTAAACTATCTACTGGTAAATTTAAAACTAGATACCTCTATGAACCCATATCGTCACTCCCAGCAAAGCAAATACAAAATCAAATCTATGCTTTGCTAAATGGGAGGTAGACATTCCTTTATTGTCAGAAGATACAATTCCATAAAGCCTCATTACTGCACAATTTCTGGACCTGTAGATATATAAAGAGATTTTGGTTTAAACTTGTATTCTATATCAAATGTAATTTCTCTGTATCTGCTTCTTTGGACGACTTGCCCTTACTTTTTGCAAATTTCAACACCTGGATGCTCCCCCCTGATAAGACACATTTGTTGCCCATCCCAGGGCCATCTTAACAGCAGTGTGGGCCCCTGGGCAAAGCAATGCACTGGGGCCCTTACCCATGCTCCCCTCCTAAGGGTGGGGGGTGCTATCAGCAGCAGCTTTGATGTCCCACGGGTGGCAGGGGATGCTCTATCTTCCATTCAACATGTAGGACCTGGAGCAGTAACTTCGGCTAATTACTCCTTTACTGCAGAGGTGGTGGGAGGGAGAACACTAACGTGTGGAAGGGGGCACTGAGCTGAATGAAGGGTCCCTTGTAAATGACTTCCATGGAGGTAGGGGGTGTTTTATACGCAGGGGAGGGTTGGATAATGGAATGGGCTTAATATTCGTCATTTTCCGGTGGAAGGGCAGCTTGTTTGACTGCAGATATCACCATTATCTGGAAATAGATTTCTTAGCCTTCAATAGTATACAAACCTAGAGTCCCAACTTTCAGAGGAGGTACTGGGCTGGGGACTTGGGGATCAGAGATCAGGAGCCAGAGCAATCTATTGACAAAAATATAAAACTGTACACCAGACGTTTGGAGCTGGAGCACGGACCGGCTGCTGGAAGGCTGATATCTCTGGTTCTGGGCATGACAGAGACAAGGTGCTAGTGTCGACATAAAGGGGAGAGTCACAGCTTTCGGATTATACTCTCAGAAAAACTCCAAGTCAGAGAGAACCTGAGAAATATGACTGGGAATTGCAATTAATGGGTCGCCTCTGGACTGCTGCTTTGAAGCTGGATATCTCCAGTTCCCCTGGGTCAATTTTCAAAATTCTAGTATCTCTGGAAAAAGGGGATCCTCAGCTATCAGAATAGCAAGTGCCCATTAAGCCAATACGAAAAGACGGCCCTGGCCCATCCTAGAAATAACAGTCACAGTCGCCAAGAAAGCGATCCTGAACTCTTGGATAACTCCACATAAACCAAATGTGATGGAAGTGAAGGCAATGCTTTTGAAATACAGATATGATACTATCCGACATTCAAATACATCCTTCACGATTTTACTCTGTGTGGGGACTGTTTATAAGGAGAAGGGATGACTCTTTACGTAATGAGATATGTAAATTATTTGAAACTCACATTGATGATTATGCATTCTAAGGATATCTGCTAGGTTTGAAATGATATCATTGAAATAATTCCCCCCCCTTCTCACTCCCCACACTGCCTAAACCCTTCTTTACTAATTATATAGAAAATTAAGGTTCATAGTTTCTTATATGTGTTACTATAATACTATTAACAAACACCAGGCGTTCTTTAGGTGATTTCTATTTACTAATGTCTGATTGTAATTGTTGAAACACGATCTAGCACCGTATTATCCTCCTCAATGCAAAATACTGTCTGGAATTTATTTTGTCTATTGAAAATGAGAACCTGAATAAACAAGATTTGAAAAAAACAAGGTCCCTCTAGTCGTCACTTCATAAGCTTTCCTTGCTTTTCTTGTAAAGTCTTTAGGTGCTGTGAGAATTTTGTAACATAGAGGGGTATTCAAACCTGGTCATAAATTGCCAAAATGTTGAGTCGACTTGGTTTCGTTTTGCTCACCTGTAAATTCTTAACTTGACAGTCAAGTCTTCCGCCTATTCACAGTTTGAAACTGTCGTAATGCCTCCTGTCAAGTTTGGACCAATGTGGCGAAAAATAGTCATCCTTAACCCGCCTTCCCGCCTCCACAGTTTCTATATAAATCCCTGCTCCGTATGGTTTGGTGCCATTAGGTCTAACTGGGGGAGAGGGGGGGGGGGGTGACCAGAACCGAGGCCAAGACCAGAACCAGATCCAGGAAAAGAAACTGTACCAGAACAGGGACCAGGACCAGAGCCGGTACAAGTGCCAGAAGTGGTACTGGCACCAGAACCAGTACCAGAAGTGGTACCATAACCTGTACCAGAATAAGAATCAGGACCGGTACCAGAACCGGATTCTGAACTGGGACTGAAACCAGATTCAGAACCGGTACCCGGAGAGGTCAGAGAATGCAAATCAATCAAAATTTTGAGGTACAAAGACTGCTCCTGACAGAAAAAAACTGTCTAGTTCAATTTGTCGTAATCATGGCTAAAAACTGTCAAACCTAATTCAACAACTTCACATTGAATAGGTTCATTACATTTTTCGGTACTTATGTAGTATCTGGGCGCCCGATTTTAAAATCGGGTCAGAAAAATCGCATCGAATCGCATGCGATAACGCATGCGATCTGATGCGATTTTCCATAGGATTCAATGTTAACATAGTCCTGTTCATTTCCCCACTATCCAAGTGGGCATAGAGTTGATTTTATAAAGCGTGGCGAGCGCAGCGAGCCACCGAGCCCGAAGCGTGGCGAGGGGCCGCGGATTACGTAAAATGTTTTCCGTGTCCCCTCGCGGGGCTCGCTGCGCTCGCCACGCTTTGGGCTCGGTGGCTCGCTGTGCTCGCCGCGCTTTATAAAGTCAACTCTATGCCCACTTGGATAGTGGGGAAATGAACAGGACCTTGTTAAGATTGAATCCTATGCAAAATCGCATCGCATTGCATGCGATATCGGATGCGATTCGATGCGATTTTGCCGAAAATCGCGTCGAATCGCATCTGATTGTATGCCTTAAGGTAAGGCATACAATCAGAAAATCGGCAGCCCAGATACTACATAAGTACCCATTTTTCTAAACCCCAACTTGATAAAATGGTAAGTCAAGAAACACACATTTCGACTGTCGATAGAAACGAAACCAAAAACTGGTGAGATGGATTCGACAGAAAACGTAAAAGCAATATGACTACTTTTTTCTGTCAGAAATTATATTAGAGTGACAAGTTTGCTGCTGGATGCTGAATGGGGTTAGGCAGTTTTTCCCCAACAATTTTTTCTCATAATGGGACAGGTTCAGGGGTGCGAATGCCATAGAAAACCAGAGGAAGCAGTAAAGCCAAATCATGGTAATCTCCACACCCACCATAGCTATCTTGTCCCTTAATGTTAATTTTTACATTTTCTATTATTACTAAAACCTTTAGGCCCACATTCTGGTTGACTCACAAATCTTCAAAATTCGCAGCTTTGCGAGTCAACTAAACACTGTCCGCACGAACGACCGCATTTCAACCACATTTCAACCACACTCACGCAAATGGATGTTTTGCATAAACATCCATTCGCAACTTGCGTGCAGGGACAAAATCATTCGATGGTTGCTGACCATCGAATGATTTCTAAGGTGTCCGCAAATCTAATACACACTACCTTGTATGGAAAGAGGGGGGTCAGCTGCCCATCCCTGGCACCAGCATAACAGGTGAGTTACCATGGGAACGCCCAGCATTTATATCTGGACCAAATTCCTGAATAAATTTCTTTGCTGTGTCACAATCCTCTCTGAAGCCTGTGTATTTGGCCTGCAATCCTGCTTCCTAGAGAGACTATGCTTAATAGTAATTAACACCTGTGGTAGTCCTAGCTCTGTGTGAGATCTTCTGCTGCCAATCATGTGTAGTCTGGTTCAGGGGCGGAACTACCGCTGGTGCAGACGGTGCACTGCACCGGGGCCCAAGGCATTAAAGGGGCCCACTGGCAAGCGCTGCCGTCTGCCTGAAGTTTGTTTCTTTTTTATGTGCGGGGCATGTCCACGGGCCACGGTCTCAATCAGTTCAACTGCCTGTCCCATACCCCCCTCTGCCGAGCTCAGCTGACCTACCATGCCGGACATCCTCCTAGCGCTGCTGGTTGCCGCACTTCCGGGTTCGGCATTCAGCACTATGGAGCCCAGGGATAGGCTGAACAGGTCCACGGCTGAGGAGGGCACCGTCACTGCCCCGCCCCCTCCGGCTGAGTGCTTCAGAGACAGGCATGACAGGCGCCGTGGGAGCAAGCAAACTCCTCGTGGGTTGCCCAGATTCCCCACAGCCGCGGCACTGACAGGATGGAACTGCTTGCTGTATCCTGGGACCGGGCTGCATGAAAGCCACACTGGACTCTCTGACTGCAGAGAAGAAGGAACCTCAAAGAACACAGCTGCAGCACTGTCCTGGACTTGCTGCTCCAGGGTAAGTCTATTGGAGGCCACTACCCACAGACTAACTTTAATTAGACACCCAGTCCAGCATAACTCACCCCAGCAGCATAACAGTAACCATGCAGCCCCCCACACCAACCCCCCCCCCTCTTACTATACCCCCTCATGCATTTTAACACTAACCATACACCTCACAGCCTATAACCCTAACCATATACCCCCCCCCCGCAGCCTATAACCCTAACCATACACCAACCGCAGCCTATAACCCTAACCATACACCCCCCGCAGCCTATAACACTAACCATACACCCCCCCCAGCCTATATCCCTAACCATACACCCCCCGCAGCCTATAACCCTAACCACACACACACCGTAGCCTATAACCCTAACCATACACCCCCCAGCCTATAACCCTAACCATACACACACAAACCCTGCATCCTATAACCCTAACCATACACACACACACAGCAGCCTATAACCCTAACCATACACACACACACACCCCGCAGCCTATAACCCTAACCATGCACACACCCCCGCAGCCTATAACCCTAACTATACACACACACCCGCAGCCTATAACCCTAACCATACACACAGCCCGCAGCCTATAACCCTAATCATACACACACCGCAGCCTATAACCCTAACCACATACACACACACCCCGCAGCCTATAACCCTAACTATACACACACCCCCACAGCCTATAACCCTAACCATACACACCCCCCCGCAGCCTATAACCCTAACCAGTGGCGTAGCTTGGTTTGGTGTGCCCCCCCCGCCGTTAATGGGGGGGCGCCTCCCCCCCCCCCTCCCCGCCGGCCTCCCCACCCCGGTGCCCGGTGCCCCCCCACACTGTTCCTATTTCGAGCATCGGTGGGGCCCAAAGCATATTTTTGCACCTGGGCCCACAACCTGCTTGTTCCGCCTCTGGTCTGGTTCCCTGTCATAATTGCGCAGCCAATCCCGAATTCTCAGTGTGTATATGTATAATGGGAAATCCAAGACACATTGCTAGTGCTTCAATTGTCTCCTGGGATTCAGTTGTGTCTTTGCTGCTGCTTTGTGTGTTCAAGTTCCAGGTATTCCAGCTCCTGTGTTCCTGAGTCCAGCAAGGGCTACTCACCTCAGCAGTCTCCATCCTAGCTCCAGTAGATGTTCTACCATCGTTCAGCATTCCAGAATCGATGTTCTACCATGGTTTCACATTATAACCAGCATTCCAAGTATTCCACAGTTCAAGCAACTCCACGTAATGTATTACCACTCTGTGGTTATTGGCTCATAGACTTAATGGACATCATGAGTGCTTCGCACTGCAACTGTCATCTTGCTCCCATTATTGTAATTACTTGTTACCAATTCCATAGGTTACTATATCATCAGTTGCCAAGTACAACCTTCTGTTTCCAGCTTCCATAATAAAACTGGTTGTACTTTTACCTCTACTTGTTTACTGCCTCTGGGTGCACTTTGGTGCTGTTCATGTACAAAGGTCTGATCAAGCCTCCCTGATTTGTACATTGGACCGAGCCTACGCCTGAGGCCTTCGTCATGTTGACTCAAAACCCAGGCATGACATGCTGTAAATGATGCTGTGTATTAGACAGATGGGACTTGTTTACTGATCAAAAGAACATATCATATACCATTAATATAATGTCAATTTCTCACTTTATCCATGTGAATTAAATCAAATTTCAACCTTTGGAATGGACTAGTGGTAGGAATACAGTGGTGTGATTCACAACAGCGGCCATGTTGGTGGTTTCACCCGTCTTTTTTTTTACCAAGTGAAACAAGATCACTTTATAAAATATGAGCTTGACACTTAACAACTACTACCTGGGCAGGGAGTTGCACAGCCTTACTGAGCTCTTTTACTCGCTGTGATATTGGCGTATTGCCCACATCATAGCAGAATCATGCCTTTGGGCCGATGGCAAGCCCTGGTAATAGTTCCGCCACCTGTCCGGGATGAGGAGAGCCCAGTGAACCAGCCTCCATGATCTCTATGTCCGATACTACCGGATATCCCGTGGATGGTAATCCTTAGTCTCCTTGGTGGTGACAACTACCATCTGTGTAGAATATAACATCTACTTAGAGATATCAGGTCTGATGGATAAATATTTCTCATTCTCACAATCATGTTCTAAACCCTAATACTCTATTATGTCCCTCCTCTGGGACTCCTGGGTCACACAAGGTAACAGACTATAAGCATTTAGCATACAACACCAAGGGTGGATCTAGACTTTTCTTGTAAGGGGGGCGTTTACTGTTTAATCTTGACCCTCACCACTCCAGTCTCGACTCCTCCCCTTCCCAGTTCTGACTCCTCCATCACACAAATAAATATATGACTCTCTGGGGGAAATTTATTAAGATGATTTAGTAGAAAAAAATCGTATTTTCCTACAAAAATAAGATTTTTTTCGGTGTATTCGTATTTTTTGGCATTTACTATGCCAAAAATACAAATATTCGTATTCATATTGATGGAACATTCGTATTTGTATTTACAAATACGAATGTCTACACCATCGATAGAATACGACAGGAATCACCATTCAAAAGAATGGTGGTTCCTGATTTACTAAGCAACCGTATTGAAAATACGGCTGCTAATTAGTGTAAAACTGCCACGAATATACGGCAGGAAAATACACGTTATTTTCCTGTCGCTAGGCGGCCAATAGAAATCATTCTGAGTAGAGGTGGGGAAATATGAATATCTCTGCGTCTCTGAGTGTCCGAGCGGAGCGGGTACCACTGCAGCCGGGAGCAACGCGACTTGAAGAGAAGATGCCGGGATGGTCGCCAGAGTCCAGGTGAGTAGGATTTCCTTCCACAGGTACCCCTTTGGATTACAACGGAACCTGGAACCCTGACTCTTCAGCCCTGGAGCCCCGGACCCGGACCAGCCCCGGAACCAAGTCCCCGGAACCAAGCCACCGGACCCAGGGACTTACCGACGGGCTCAAGATAGGTAAGTATCAGTGTGTTTGTGTAATGTATGTATTAAACTTTTATTTTTCTGGAGGTGTCAGTGTGTTTATTTAACTATTTCTTGTACTGTGGAACTAGAAGACCCAGCGGGTCCTTTAATACCCCGCATGCTGGGACTTGTGGTTCTCCAAGTTCCAGCTTGCGGGGGAGGCTTGCTGGGACTCAAAGTTCCACGGTATAAGATAATAGTTTTTAATCTTTTTTTTTACACCATTTTATCAGCCCGGTGGCCACCGCACAGGGCCACTGGGGACAGCACCAGGCTTCAGCCTGGTCAGGTAAGTTCTGGAGGGGGGGGACACCTTTATTGGGAGGGTCCCCACTCCCCCAGGACTCCTGACCAGGCTGACCTGTCAGGGGGTTAATGCTTTGGCCGCGGGACCTTATATAATAAGTGTCCACCGGCTGTGGCATTACCCTGCTGGATGGTTGTGCCTGGGGCTGGTTCTTAAAATACGGGGGACCCCTACTAATTTTTTTTATTATTTTTTTTTTATTTCTATTTTTTTTTTTACACCTTGCAGCCTGCATGGATCTGACTGATCCGTGCAGACTGCCTGTACGAATTCGTATTAGCGGCCGTATATACGGCCGTTAATACGAATTAATACGACATCGGAGGGTTACAAAGCAGTCGTATATAACTGCTTTGTAAATCCCCCTCCGGAACACGACTTTGCATACGAGGTATGCAGTCGTATTCATTCGTAGCAAGAATACGAATACAATTATTTGTATTCGTATTCTTAGTAAATTTCCCCCTCTGTGTCATTATATAATATTTTTGGTGGAGTAGAGGTCTGATAATTGATGGTGAAATATTAGTATTACTCCTGTGGGTTTCTTTGACGTGCAAAGCAGCATAATACTAATTAAAAGAGGGGAGACCCCGTTAATCACCTGGTGTTAGGTATAAATCTGTGTTGCAGACCATTAGATATCACTGCATGTTCTATATGCAGGGCCAGATTAACAATGAGCCTGATGTAGCTAGAGCTCCAGGCCCCTCTCTCCAAATAGGCTAATTTTGTAGATGAGGACTGGGGCTTTCCAACAAGCCCAGTCCTGCATCTCTAGCCTACCGGGAACCGGAGAAACTGCCGGGCAAAGCTCAAACGTTTTCCCCCTAGGAAAACATGGGACCTGCTAATTCCAACCCCCACACAGTTCCTATGGCTGCCAGTTCCCCACCTGGCATCACAGAAGCTCGGGGTTGATCCTATATGAACCCAAATTGCTGGTTCCTAGGGTTAATTGGTTCTAGAGATATTGCGAGTAAACCAATATTTGGTACTTGTGTAGTTTCATGGCGCCGTGCGTCTGAGTCCCCTTGCGGGGCTCGCTTCGCTCGCCCACGCTGTGGGCTCGGTGGCTCGCTACACTCGCCATGCTATCTGAAATCAACTCCATGCCAACATGGATAGTGGGGGTATGAACTATCCATGTTGGCATGGAGTTAAGTTAGTTTCTTTTACATAGTTTGGCGAGCGTAGAAACCGGAAGTAGCACGGCGCCATGCTGGCGCCGTGAAACTATGCAAGTACCCAATATTTTTTTCCTGAAATGTAATTTCATGGCTGTTCATGTTCTTTGAAGGCAGATATCTCTGGAAATCATTTAAAGACCACTTAAAAGTTCTTCAGTATGATACTGTCTCATGTAAATGAGTCAATTGTTTCCAAAGATATTGGGCCAGATGTATCAAGCTTCAAAAAGTGATAAAATGAAGAGTGATAAACAGCCAGCGAATCAGCTCCTACCTGCCATGTTATAGGCTGAGTTTGAAAAATTTCAGGTAGGAGTTGATTGGCTGGCTGTTAATCATTCTCCTTTTTATCACTTTTTGACGCTTGATACATCTGGCCCATAGCCGGTTAATCTATATAGCCGGTTAAAGGGGGTGGGGGGGGTGGTTTTCTCTCCCCTTCACACCCAAAAATACAGGGACTAGGCTGGTGTCCCTGCATGATCATGGGACCATATTCCTGGATAAATCTGTGCATTTTCTGGTGTGAAATAGGTATTATTTCAAATAGCCGGGACCTGTAGTGCTCTGAATACAGCCGGGCAGCCCCCTGCTCTCTGCCCGGCTATCAATGGCTGTACCTTCTGCCTGGTGGCAGCTGTCCCCCAGTTACCGCTAGCATGTATTCCCCATTGGCAATGAGCATGTAATCCCACATGGCAATTGGCAACGAGCATGGAACCCCTGTAAATGAGCATGGAACCCTTGGCAATGAGCATGTAGGTAAGCAGCACTTATGTAGCATAATTTGTAATAGGTATTATGGTGTTTGGCATAATATGTAATGGACATTATGGTGTGTGGCTTAACATGTAATGGGAATTATGGTTAATTAAGTTTTAATGTGCACCTTGAAAAAGTCCTTGGAATAAGGAAGAAAAGCGTTGGTGAACTGGGCAATTGAAATCCAAACTTGTGGGTGGACGGAGAGAGCCGGGAGACGCTGCGGGGAAATCCAATATCCATATCCATATGTGCTGATGGGACTGTGTACTTACCAGTTCCCACTATACCCGGTAATTTCCCATCTATACCTACACCTAAGATTCATTACTATGCACTAAAGCACTTTCAACAGTGCAGCATATAAAGTTTATATTTTATGATTGATGAATTGTTTTTAAAGAAAATTGTGTATTCATGTTATTAGTGCATTCAAATTGGAAGTGTATATTTGAACGTACTTCACTAGTGCACTTCTTGTATTTTTTTGCATGAATTTCATCTATGGGAGGACTTCCTGCAAAACGAAGGAGTTGAGCGCCTGATAAGTGTGGTTTCTATCTTTTTGTATTTCTGTTGTTAAAGTACCTCCCGGTATGGTTACTTGTACATCCAAGAACGATATTGTCTGATCGCTTGTGTTGTAAGTAAATTTGATGTGATCATCTTGGAGGTTGATGTCTACCATCATTGAATTGAAGTCTTCTGCTGTGTCCCCCCATACAATGAATACATTGTCAATGAAGCGACGGAAAAAAATGATTTTTGAAGAATATAGTGGATTGGAGAAAAATAAATTAGCTTCAACCTCTGCCATAAATGCATTGGCGTATGTCGGGGCTACACACGCCCCCATCGCACACCCCTGTAATTGGATGTATATTTCTTTATTGAAAAATAAGTAATTTCTTGTAAGTACAAGGTTTAATAATTGCAAAAATAAATGCACGTCTGGTCCATTGTAGGCGGTGTTGTTAGTAAGTAAGCGCTTTACTGCTTCTAAGCCGTGTGTGTGCGGTATGCTTGTATATAAATTTGCAACGTCCACCGATGTTTGTTCAGAAAAGTCCACTTTTTTAAATTCCGTTAGGAACATGCTGGTGTCTCTGAGGTAGGTGTTTCCATCTTGTATCAACGGTTGCAGGTATTGGTCTAAATATTTGGATACTTCATAAATTAGTGAGCCTCTGGCAGCTATTATTGGGTGGCCAGGGGGTTTATCCAGACGTTTGTGGATCTGTGGAACCAAATATAAGATGGGGATCCTTGGTGTTGTATTAAACAAGGCATTATGTGTGCGTTCCGTTATTGTTCCTCTGGTTACTCCCTGTTTTAAAGTGTTGTCAAGTTCTTTGATAAAGATCTCTGTGGGGTTTTGGGATAGCTTGTTGTATACATCTTGGTTTTGGAGTTGGTTATTTGCTTCCTCAACATAGTCCTGTAGATTGAGGATCACTATTCCACCCCCCTTATCGGCTGGGCGGATAACTATGTCATTGTATTGTGCTAAAGACTGCAAGGCTTTCCTTTCCTTGCTGGTTAGATTGTTGCGGTCGGATTTGCACATTCTTCCCTCTTTTTCTGCAGTACTTGTCCATGTTGTAAGATTTTATTGCATGGTTGGTAGAGGGAGGGTCAAAGAGAATTTTTTTTTTTAAGACCGGAGTTTGTGGTTTTTTGTGTGGAATTGTCCAGTTTTGCAAAAAGTCGTGATTGTCGGTTGAACCAGTGTAGGTCTACTTTTTGCTGAAATGGATCATATTTGGTGGTGGGTACGAAGCTTAGTCCCCTCTCCAATACTGACAGTTCTATTTCCGAAAAGGTACGGTCTGATAAGTTGTAAATAATTTTTTTGCGTTCGATTTTACTGCACGATTTAAGGTCTCTCGTGCATTGACCTACACATCTGGTGCGCATTCTTTTAGTTGAAAATATTTACACAAATAGAGACACATCCATGAGCAGACCACCCAACCAGAACACTGGTCACGCCCTCCACATTATTAGGTGCTGGCCACAACCCCTATTATTGCGCATAATAGGCCCTTGAAAATGTTTAGCTCCAGGCCCATTTACACCTTAATCTGGAACTGTGTATATGGACAAACATACAGATGTGCAGATAGGCATGGGTTAAAGCTATGCCGTTATAACCCATAACCTGTCAAATTATAGCAGGGTTCTCCCTATAATGTGTACCCTCTGTGTTTTATATGGTGCAGTAAGTAGGCACATTGTGAGACTTGTCATCAGGCATGCCACATACTGAGCGCCCCTGCCGACAGTAGAAGGGTTAAGCCAGAGGGTGGGGAACGAGCTGGGGGAGGTATCGGCAGAGAGAGGCTGAGCCATGGGATAAAGTTTCACTATATACCCGCAGAGAGAAGAGACTGCAGCAGCGGTGGAATCATCTGACACCACAGATCCTGGCTGTGCTTTGTCTGCGGCTTCCCTGCGTCCCCTGCACAGCCTGTGCATAGGTGCGTTGTGCTCCCCTGGCACACTCACCCCGTTGCAGCATGTTCTCGGCCTCCAGCTCTCAGTAGATGTGCCGCACCATGCCCTCCCTCACCTCATTGCTCAGTGTGTTGATGTCCCAGAGCACCAGCTGAGCGCTGTGCCAACTAAACTCCGGGGCGAAGAGGCAGCCAAGGCAGATGACGCGGGATGCCGGAGCTCCAGCGTGGAAGTTATTGGGAGTGCACATTGAGTGCGGGGTCCGCGACCATGCTTTCCATGCCCCTGCTGGCTGTGGTGCGGATCAACAGAAGGTGGAGAGAGCCAGGAGCGGTTCTAGGGGGGCAATCGCCCCCTTTGCTCCCCCCTGTATCTGTCCCCTTACCATGCTTGATGATGGTCAGGTTATGTGGCACTAGGAGCAATAGTTCCCAGAGAGTGAATTGACTGTGAAGAGTTTATTAGAAAAGAAATAGCATGAGGGACACATACAGTTGTAGCCCCTCTCTTCTTTGCTCAGCTCTCGCCAGACCATCCACACTGCTGAGAGCCGTCGCAGAGGGACTCCATCAGACTGGGACACGGTGCGTCTCACGCGCATGCGCGTCCCAGTCTCTGGGCGGATGGGCAGCGGGTCTCTGTCTGTCTCCGCTTCAAGGAGACGGGCAGGGTTGGAGGGGAGTGGGGGGTTTTGGGGCGGCGATGGGGACTATGGATGGCGGTAGGGGACAGCGGCGGCCGGGAGCAACGTTGCCACTGGGCGCGCAAGCATCTTGTGCGCGCGTCCGCTGGCAACGGCTGGCGATAGAATTGCCAGCCCCTGCAAAGATGTAGCTTGCTCCATCTGTAGGACCTTATTCTAGTTCCTAACTGAGTATTGCACCAATCACAGGAAAATAACCCAAATTGCAGATGACTTACAGAGGGTCAGATGCAATGCACGGTCCTGTGAGCATCGCACCGCACCCTCGGTGTCCTCCCCGCTGCAAATTGCTTCTAAGCCGGGCTGGCTTGGCTGGCAAGGTCCCAGGTGGCATGGGACTTTTCCGAGGGTAGAAGACCCGCATTGTATGGGGGCCTTAAGACCCATACACACTAGATGATTTTTTAGCTCAAAGTATCTCACTTTTCCAATTTTAAGCTATTTTGAGCTCTAAATCTCCTAGTGAGCAAGGACCAGTGGTGAGTGCTAATGTGCTGAGGCCGTCCATTGGCTTGTAATACAAGCCAAGTAAACCACTTTCCATAGTCTCCTACTATGGAAAGTGGTTCATCCCCTGTGAAAATCGCTGTGTGTATGCACTGAGCTATCCATCAGCCAGCGATTTTCATAGCATTGTTCATTGGCAAAAACTCCCAGTATGTATGCACCTTTATACTGTGATGCCCTAGAGCAGCCCCGCCACAACAATTCAGGAAACCCCCAAACAATCACAACTGAACTGATATTCGTGGTGAAATCACAAGTTAGAGTGCAGTTGCTGGCAATGAAACACCATGGCAACAGCAACTCGCTCCCGTAAGGGTTACATTTACTAATGCTTCTAAAAATGGGTCTCTGAGGAAGCCATCGAACATTGACAAGGCAGAGAAAGACGTAAGTCAAGTGATCGCTGGTACCAGCTTCTCACTAGAGTGTTTTGGCTGTTGGTAGACCCGGGTGTGAGGAAGTGGTCTTTGAGATCCATCAACCTGCTGGCAATCGGGAACCTTCTGCCTCATCATCTACTGCAATTAGCAGACCACACTCTGGAAAATTATCCCCACGGGAAAAGATCTGAAATCGATAATAAGCATGTGGTAAATATAAACTGGCATGTGGTAGATGTGGTAAATATACCCCTCCAGTTGCTGTGCCTATACACTAAAAACTGCTGCAATTAACCCCTGAGTTTTTTACAGCAAAAATATTGCTTTTAACTCTTGAGCTACTTCTACTTTCACGAACTGTGCCTTCTTGCTACGAATCACCATACTAAGGGACTTTTTATCAATTTTTATCAATTGATACTAACCATCTATAAAGTTCTCTATCAATGCTTAACAAGCTGACTAACATCACAAAGGAAAAATCTGACTAACCTATACGAGAGTAGATGACGGCACTCCGAAGATTTGAGCAAATGGTGTAAGATAGCAATAATAAATGCCAAACACACAAGACTTGTGTGTTTGGCATTTATTACTGCTATCTTACACCATTTGCTCAAATCTTCGGAGTGCCATCATCTACTCTCGTATATATATATATATATATATATATATATATGTAACAAAAGAAAAGAGGAGCGCACAGGTGAGCAAGATTGAACAGCGTTTACTGGGAACAAAGTGCAGGCTCACATACATTAAGGATAACAGCAGTCAGCATGAGTGGTAATCACCGTCAGCACACCAGTACATCGCACGGACACCGGAGGACATCCAGAGGACCGGCAGAATGGAATTCAGGACAGCGGCGGCGGCGTTCTCCACACACGGACTCAAGACGGACAGGTAACTCTGTGATCAGATTCTGATACGTCGGGTGACCACGCCCCAACGCGTTTCGTCACTGATGACTTCGTCAGGAGGCGTGTCTGAGGTAAGTATGGCAGGGTTTATATATGCCGGCTCAATTAGTAAAATAGTAAACAGCTAATGCCAATCAAGTACAAACAGATGTAACGGAGAGACACATAAAATGCATTATTTTAACACAGTCCAAACGGCAGCAAAAACAAATATATACGCCCCGATTGGAATTACAGGCAATCAATAAAAATCACAATGTTTAATAATTTACAATATATAAAAAATACAAAATACAAAATATACAATATACAAAGATAGAAAAATAGAAAAAATTCATAATGGTTATTATAAAAACAGAATACATATATATACATAAAATATATATACATATATAAATGCACATGAAATATATTGTTAAAAAATATATAGATATGTATACAAATGACTATATGATTTCATACTCATAAGATAGAGAAAGGAAAAATTGGGTGGAGAAAAAATAAATAAAAAATGGTATTAGTATAATCAGATAATTTAGGAAATCACAATTTATACAATAGCAGCGAAAATCGCAAGATACAATCTCGTCTATAGAGACATAAATATAAAAACCAACAGACAAACGAGCAAATATATCAAACTGTAATATAATCACAATTATAGATGAGGGAAGTGTACACTGAACTGCACGGACTAGGTGTCACGACCTCAGCACTACAGGCACCATGAAGGGGCCGCAACCCAACAACAACATGAAGCCAGTGCGAAAGTCATGTAAACGAAGTCACTTAGTGCAGAAAAGGCACAATGTCAACCCCCTCATTTAGACCCATAGGGGACATAGTGTTTAAAGTGTAAATCCAGAAGGTCTCCCTTTTACTAAGTTTGGTTAGAATATCGCCACCTCTTTCATCAAGAGTTATATGTTCTAGTGCCTTAAAGGAGAAGTGCTGGAGATCAGAGGAACAGCAAGAAGCAAAGTGTCTCGGGACGCTGTGTGTAAGCAATTTATTGGTAATGCTCCTCGTATGTTCTAACACACGCAATTTTAGGACCCTTTTTGTCTTGCCTATATATTTCTTACCACATCTACACATAAGCATGTAAATAACATGTGTAGTGAGGCAAGACATCCTACTTTTAACCCTCCAAGACTTGGTGTGTTCAGCATTCCAAAAGGTGGATCTTTCCTTATCTGCAAATTTACACACCTTGCATTTATTACACGGGAAGAAACCGTTCATAGTTTTCAACCAGCCTTCCTTATGATCGTCAACACTTCTCAGCATACTAGGAGCCAATGAATTTTTCAAAGTAGAGGCTCTCTTAAAGATGACCTGAGGTCTTGCAGGTAATATTGGTTTCAATATAGGGTCTAATAAAAGCACATCCCAATGTTGGGTAAGGATTTGTCTAATTTTATTATTGTCACTATTAAACTTAGTGACAAAAGGAACAATGGTCCCTTGATCACGTGATTTTTCTTTATATTTAAGTAAATCCTTTCTGTCACGTTTTAGTGCTTTTTCTTTACAACTACGGACCAATTCGGGGGGATATTCTTTTTCACAGAATCTTTTACTATATATATCAGCCTGTTCTTCAAACTTAGTTACATTAGCGCAATTTCTGCGCACGCGTATAAATTGGGAATAAGGTATATTATTAATCCATTTCTTAAGATGGCAACTGTTATAATGAACATAGCTGTTGCTGTCAACTCGCTTTATATATGTACTGGTCTCAATACTTTTGTTTGCTTCAGACCATTCTGTAGTATCTAGCAACAGATCAAGAAACTCGATCTTATTTTTGTCTGTTTTAGAAGTAAATTTGAGATTATAACAATTAATGTTAATTTCTCTAATAAATTCATTAAAAAGATTTTCATCACCATCCCAAACGATGATGATATCGTCTATATAACGATTGTATCTAATAATATTATTCTTGTATATATGATTGATTTCAAGATTACACTCCTCCCACTGACCTAAATATAGGTTCGCGAGGCTGGGGGCATACGGAGTCCCCATTGCAACCCCGCATAATTGAACATAGTATTCACCTTGGAAGACAAATGTATTATTACTCATAACAAGTTTAATGCTGTCTAGTATAAATTCACGAAAGCTATCATTAAGAGAAATGTCGCTATCAAGATAGTATTTAATTGCCTGGAGGCCTCCCTCGTGGGGGATAGAGGTATAAAGTGCCTCCACGTCTATAGTGCACCACCTATAGGTGTGTTTCCACTCAAACCCCTCAAGCATCATGAGGATCTGGGTGGAATCCTTGGTATAGGAGCTGAGTTTGACCACATATTTCTGTATATGCAGATCAATGAATTCTGACAAACAAGAGGTGGCAGATTTAATCCCCGCAACAATGGGACGCCCAGGGGGTTTGACAAGTCGTTTGTGTATTTTTGGCATGTAATAAAACAATGCCATAGGTGGATTTTCATTTATGATATATTTAGATTCACTAACAGTAATACAACCATTATCAATGCCAACTTTCATAAGAGATTTGATTTCATCGATGACAAGGGGAGTGGGATCAGCCTCCAACCTGCGATAGGTGGTAAGATCATTAAGGAGCCTGTAGGCTTCCTCAAGATAATCATCGCGGTTAAGGATAACAATCCCACCCCCCTTGTCAGCCGATTTAATCACGATGTTCTGGTTTTCCTCCAATTTTTTTACAGCAGCTCTTTCATTCCTACTTAGGTTGTCTTTAAATCTGTAACCACTATTAGCCTCACACAGCTTGTCAAAATCTTTTTTAATAAGATTAAAAAATGTCTCCACGTTGCTACCACGGGATTCAATGGGATAGAAATTAGACTTAGGTTTAAGTTTATTTTCATTAGATATTTGGGATACGTCATTATCTAAAGCGTCATCCTGTTTATTAATCTTTGCAAAATGTCTTTTTAATGTTAAGGTACGCACGAACTTATTTGCGTCTATAAACAATTCAAAGGGATCAGGGCCTTTTTGGGGGGCAAACGATAAACCCTTACTAAGTACATCGCTTTCATCCTTAGTAAGAATGTGGTCAGAAAGGTTAAATACCCCAATATCTTTTACGGGTTGTATCTCCTTTGCTTTTGTCCTCTTTCCCCCTCTTTTCCCACGTCTACAACCTCCTGTTTTCTCTTTTGTGAAGTATTGGGGCTGTTTTCTATCCCTATTTCGCCTCTCTTGTAGTTCCTCCATTGAGGGCGATCCTGAAAAACCTCCTGTCTGTTTCTATTAGGGGTATTGAATACTTGGAAACGATTTTGTATGGAGGTCTCTGAACGTGATTGTTCAGACTGATGTGGGGGGCCAGAATACTGGGTCCAATTTCTATTTTTATTTTTATATTGAACTTTTTGCCAACCATTGTCAGGTTGGCGAAATTGAGAATTATACCTCATTTGATTATCTGATTTAAAGGTTTTATTTTGAGGCCATTTGTGTATATTCCCCTCTTTGTAGTCATTAAGGTCCCGTTTAAATTTTCTGACCTTAATGTCCACAATATCATCCTCAATTTTTTTAAATCTGAGATCACTCATAGCAACCAGATCTTTAAATTCTTTCAGCTCTTTGACCGGATTCAATTTGATTTCTAAGGCATCAATATCTTTACCAATTAAAGCAATTTCGCTTTTCCTTTCTCTAATGATAAGCTTCATTAATTGTACAGAGCATTCGTCTAAAATACTAAACCAATTATCGGAAAAATCTTTTTTATCATTCCCAAATGTGGGGTGTTTAGTAAGGCGCAACCCCCTAGGGATTCTCTTAGCCTGAATATAATTTTCCAAGGTAGTAATTTCCCAATTAATTTTCATCTCTTTTATATTTAATTTCTCTATCTGAGCACATAAATCATCCAAATCATTGGTGTTCTGAGAACCAGGCACATCAATAATCTTGTGACTCGTCTCGAACACATTATTAAAACGTCTGTGGCAATCTTCAAGACGTTTAGAATGTCTCTCCATAATAAAACTGCCAAATAGCCTCAATTGTAGACAGTATCAGATATAATAATAATTTCAGAAAATTTCCTATATCAGGTAACTATAGGTAAAAAGCATGCAGCAAATCCAATATAGACAACAAGGAATACAGAACACAAGTGGATATGCGCAAAGCAATACTTATAAATCAGTGAAACCCGTCTTCAGTCAGTAGTGCAGCTCACTCCTGAGAGGCTTTGTCACGGCCTCAAATGGAACACATGTAACAAAAGAAAAGAGGAGCGCACAGGTGAGCAAGATTGAACAGCGTTTACTGGGAACAAAGTGCAGGCTCACATACATTAAGGATAACAGCAGTCAGCATGAGTGGTAATCACCGTCAGCACACCAGTACATCGCACGGACACCGGAGGACATCCAGAGGACCGGCAGAATGGAATTCAGGACAGCGGCGGCGGCGTTCTCCACACACGGACTCAAGACGGACAGGTAACTCTGTGATCAGATTCTGATACGTCGGGTGACCACGCCCCAACGCGTTTCGTCACTGATGACTTCGTCAGGAGGCGTGTCTGAGGTAAGTATGGCAGGGTTTATATAGTAAAATAGTAAACAGCTAATGCCAATCAAGTACAAACAGATGTAACGGAGAGACACATAAAATGCATTATTTTAACACAGTCCAAACGGCAGCAAAAACAAATATATACGCCCCGATTGGAATTACAGGCAATCAATAAAAATCACAATGTTTAATAATTTACAATATATAAAAAATACAAAATACAAAATATACAATATACAAAGATAGAAAAATAGAAAAAATTCATAATGGTTATTATAAAAACAGAATACATATATATACATAAAATATATATACATATATAAATGCACATGAAATATATTGTTAAAAAATATATAGATATGTATACAAATGACTATATGATTTCATACTCATAAGATAGAGAAAGGAAAAATTGGGTGGAGAAAAAATAAATAAAAAATGGTATTAGTATAATCAGATAATTTAGGAAATCACAATTTATACAATAGCAGCGAAAATCGCAAGATACAATCTCGTCTATAGAGACATAAATATAAAAACCAACAGACAAACGAGCAAATATATCAAACTGTAATATAACCACAATTATAGATGAGGGAAGTGTACACTGAACTGCACGGACTAGGTGTCACGACCTCAGCACTACAGGCACCATGAAGGGGCCGCAACCCAACAACAACATGAAGCCAGTGCGAAAGTCATGTAAACGAAGTCACTTAGTGCAGAAAAGGCACAATGTCAACCCCCTCATTTAGACCCATAGGAGACATAGTGTTTAAAGTGTAAATCCAGAAGGTCTCCCTTTTACTAAGTTTGGTTAGAATATCGCCACCTCTTTCATCAAGAGTTATATGTTCTAGTGCCTTAAAGGAGAAGTGCTGGAGATCAGAGGAACAGCAAGAAGCAAAGTGTCTCGGGACGCTGTGTGTAAGCAATTTATTGGTAATGCTCCTCGTATGTTCTAACACACGCAAAAGGCCCTGATCCCTTTGAATTGTTTATAGACGCAAATAAGTTCGTGCGTACCTTAACATTAAAAAGACATTTTGCAAAGATTAATAAACATGATGACGCTTTAGATAATGACGTATCCCAAATATCTAATGAAAATAAACTTAAACCTAAGTCTAATTTCTATCCCATTGAATCCCGTGGTAGCAACGTGGAGACATTTTTTAATCTTATTAAAAAAGATTTTGACAAGCTGTGTGAGGCTAATAGTGGTTACAGATTTAAAGACAACCTAAGTAGGAATGAAAGAGCTGCTGTAAAAAAATTGGAGGAAAACCAGAACATCGTGATTAAATCGGCTGACAAGGGGGGTGGGATTGTTATCCTTAACCGCGATGATTATCTTGAGGAAGCCTACAGGCTCCTTAATGATCTTACCACCTATCGCAGGTTGGAGGCTGATCCCACTCCCCTTGTCATCGATGAAATCAAATCTCTTATGAAAGTTGGCATTGATAATGGTTGTATTACTGTTAGTGAATCTAAATATATCATAAATGAAAATCCACCTATGGCATTGTTTTATTACATGCCAAAAATACACAAACGACTTGTCAAACCCCCTGGGCGTCCCATTGTTGCGGGGATTAAATCTGCCACCTCTTGTTTGTCAGAATTCATTGATCTGCATATACAGAAATATGTGGTCAAACTCAGCTCCTATACCAAGGATTCCACCCAGATCCTCATGATGCTTGAGGGGTTTGAGTGGAAACACACCTATAGGTGGTGCACTATAGACGTGGAGGCACTTTATACCTCTATCCCCCACGAGGGAGGCCTCCAGGCAATTAAATACTATCTTGATAGCGACATTTCTCTTAATGATAGCTTTCGTGAATTTATACTAGACAGCATTAAACTTGTTATGAGTAATAATACATTTGTCTTCCAAGGTGAATACTATGTTCAATTATGCGGGGTTGCAATGGGGACTCCGTATGCCCCCAGCCTCGCGAACCTATATTTAGGTCAGTGGGAGGAGTGTAATCTTGAAATCAATCATATATACAAGAATAATATTATTAGATACAATCGTTATATAGACGATATCATCATCGTTTGGGATGGTGATGAAAATCTTTTTAATGAATTTATTAGAGAAATTAACATTAATTGTTATCTCAAATTTACTTCTAAAACAGACAAAAATAAGATCGAGTTTCTTGATCTGTTGCTAGATACTACAGAATGGTCTGAAGCAAACAAAAGTATTGAGACCAGTACATATATAAAGCGAGTTGACAGCAACAGCTATGTTCATTATAACAGTTGCCATCTTAAGAAATGGATTAATAATATACCTTATTCCCAATTTATACGCGTGCGCAGAAATTGCGCTAATGTAACTAAGTTTGAAGAACAGGCTGATATATATAGTAAAAGATTCTGTGAAAAAGAATATCCCCCCGAATTGGTCCGTAGTTGTAAAGAAAAAGCACTAAAACGTGACAGAAAGGATTTACTTAAATATAAAGAAAAATCACGTGATCAAGGGACCATTGTTCCTTTTGTCACTAAGTTTAATAGTGACAATAATAAAATTAGACAAATCCTTACCCAACATTGGGATGTGCTTTTATTAGACCCTATATTGAAACCAATATTACCTGCAAGACCTCAGGTCATCTTTAAGAGAGCCTCTACTTTGAAAAATTCATTGGCTCCTAGTATGCTGAGAAGTGTTGACGATCATAAGGAAGGCTGGTTGAAAACTATGAACGGTTTCTTCCCGTGTAATAAATGCAAGGTGTGTAAATTTGCAGATAAGGAAAGATCCACCTTTTGGAATGCTGAACACACCAAGTCTTGGAGGGTTAAAAGTAGGATGTCTTGCCTCACTACACATGTTATTTACATGCTTATGTGTAGATGTGGTAAGAAATATATAGGCAAGACAAAAAGGGTCCTAAAATTGCGTGTGTTAGAACATACGAGGAGCATTACCAATAAATTGCTTACACACAGCGTCCCGAGACACTTTGCTTCTTGCTGTTCCTCTGATCTCCAGCACTTCTCCTTTAAGGCACTAGAACATATAACTCTTGATGAAAGAGGTGGCGATATTCTAACCAAACTTAGTAAAAGGGAGACCTTCTGGATTTACACTTTAAACACTATGTCTCCTATGGGTCTAAATGAGGGGGTTGACATTGTGCCTTTTCTGCACTAAGTGACTTCGTTTACATGACTTTCGCACTGGCTTCATGTTGTTGTTGGGTTGCGGCCCCTTCATGGTGCCTGTAGTGCTGAGGTCGTGACACCTAGTCCGTGCAGTTCAGTGTACACTTCCCTCATCTATAATTGTGGTTATATTACAGTTTGATATATTTGCTCGTTTGTCTGTTGGTTTTTATATTTATGTCTCTATAGACGAGATTGTATCTTGCGATTTTCGCTGCTATTGTATAAATTGTGATTTCCTAAATTATCTGATTATACTAATACCATTTTTTATTTATTTTTTCTCCACCCAATTTTTCCTTTCTCTATCTTATGAGTATGAAATCATATAGTCATTTGTATACATATCTATATATTTTTTAACAATATATTTCATGTGCATTTATATATGTATATATATTTTATGTATATATATGTATTCTGTTTTTATAATAACCATTATGAATTTTTTCTATTTTTCTATCTTTGTATATTGTATATTTTGTATTTTGTATTTTTTATATATTGTAAATTATTAAACATTGTGATTTTTATTGATTGCCTGTAATTCCAATCGGGGCGTATATATTTGTTTTTGCTGCCGTTTGGACTGTGTTAAAATAATGCATTTTATGTGTCTCTCCGTTACATCTGTTTGTACTTGATTGGCATTAGCTGTTTACTATTTTACTAATTGAGCCGGCATATATAAACCCTGCCATACTTACCTCAGACACGCCTCCTGACGAAGTCATCAGTGACGAAACGCGTTGGGGCGTGGTCACCCGACGTATCAGAATCTGATCACAGAGTTACCTGTCCGTCTTGAGTCCGTGTGTGGAGAACGCCGCCGCCGCTGTCCTGAATTCCATTCTGCCGGTCCTCTGGATGTCCTCCGGTGTCCGTGCGATGTACTGGTGTGCTGACGGTGATTACCACTCATGCTGACTGCTGTTATCCTTAATGTATGTGAGCCTGCACTTTGTTCCCAGTAAACGCTGTTCAATCTTGCTCACCTGTGCGCTCCTCTTTTCTTTTGTTACATGTGTTCCATTTGAGGCCGTGACAAAGCCTCTCAGGAGTGAGCTGCACTACTGACTGAAGACGGGTTTCACTGATTTATAAGTATTGCTTTGCGCATATCCACTTGTGTTCTGTATATATATATATATATATATATATATATATATATATATATATATATATATATATATATATATATATATATATATATATATATATATATATATATATATATTATATTAGTCCAGGTCTCCAATGAAGGAAATGAGCACTCACCTCCAAGTTTTTAACTAAAAAAACTTTTACATTTATTGAAAAATAAAGAATTGAAAAACAGGTTTTTTAACATACCAAGTTAAGCTGTCAGTTTTTCCAAAACTGTCCCAACGTTTCGATCCCAGTCCGGGATCTTTATCACGCTTTATCACGCTGACCACCGGTAAGTGCGAGTGCGGGTACCACTTTGTATATATATATAGGACAAAGGGGTCCCGGCACTCGTCCTTATAGGTGCAAATACTTGAGGTGCCTTTCCGTTTTCAGAAGAAAAGATGTAACAACAGGCATGTAGATGGCACTCTCAAGATTGTACAAATTCTGCGCGGCGGCAGCAAGGATGAAATAAATGAATCAACACAGGCTTGTGTTGATTCATTTATTTCATCCTTGCTGCCGCCGCGCAGAATTTGTACAATCTTGAGAGTGCCATCTACATGCCTGTTGTTATATATATATATATATATATATATATATATATGAGCGGGGCCTGTCACTATATATATACATATATATATATATATATATATATATATATATATATATATATATATATATATATATATATATAGGGGAGCGGGGTTTATCACTCACCACAAACGCTGTTTGTCACTCACCACAAGCGCTGCGGTGTGTCATGCTGTTGTGATGCCGGCCTTGCAGGTCTAAAGGTCCCGGGCTGTCCTCGCCGCCGCTGACTGCCTGCTTCCGGAATCGGATGCACTATTCCCCCGCAGCCTGTCACACACAGACTCGCGAGATGATGACATCATCATCTCACGAGTCTCTCGGTCTACAGGCTGCGGGGGAATAGTGCATCCTATTCCGGAAGCAGGCAGCCAGCAGTGTCGGCACACGGGCAGAGTCAGAGTGGAGGGCTGGACAGGAGGCTTTTTCAGACACCCAAATTCCGGAAGAATCTCGGAATTCGGGAAACTGAAAAAGCCTCCTTGAGGGTTGCCACCGATTCCTGGAGATATCCAGAAATCCGGGTGAGGTGGCAACCCTAACTGCAGCTATAATATACCATAACCCTACACAGGCAAATATGTATTTATTAGCATTGCTATACTGGTGAGGACTGTGATTTAAGGCCCCCATACACTAACTCCATTTGGGTCAATTTCACAATGGAACGGTCTGAGAAATCGGCCCAAATTGTTCCATATAATTCAGTGTGATGTCCCCTAAGCGGTCCGATTCTCGGTCCTGTGCGCATCGGACCTGAGTCGGAAGTCGGACCGGCATACCTTTTGACCTTGACCCTGTTGACCTTTTCATTGTCGACCTTTTAAACAGGGGTCAAATGCGAACCATCCCAAATGTAAAGGACCGCATGTGATGTATGCCCAGCTGAATAGTTCTTGGACAGTGGGGAGCTCCGCCCCAATGATCTTTTCTGCCATCCTCACCACTCTTTGCAACTTTCGTCTGTCATTCTCACAATCTGGTTCGGAGGAGCAAACGAGAATGACAGACGAAAGTTGCAAAGAGTGGTGAGGATGGCAGAAAAGATCATTGGGGCGGAGCTCCCCACTGTCCAAGAACTATACCTAGCCAGGGTCAATAAGCGTGCAGGAAAGATCTTGGCGGACAAGCTACACCCTGGCCACAACCTGTTTGAACCCCTTCCGTCAGGCAGACGTTTTAGGTCCATCCCAGCAAAGACGACAAGAACTACAAAAGGCTTCTTCCCAATAGCTGTCCACCAACTAAACCATATTGAACATACCAAATACTAACTCGAACTTTTCTAGATACATGTGAAATGTATGTGATGTATGTTTATGCCTCTCTTCCCACCCCCTTTGTGTTCCCTGATTGATGCTGCACTGTTACCACAAAAAATTCCAAGCATACGCAAGTATACCTGGCCAATAAAGATGATTCTGATTCTGATTCTGAAGTATGTGCCGCCCTACACCCCCCTTAGCAATAAGCACACGTTATTATAAGATGGTGTATTTATGCAAGCACCCATATGAGGCAGGTAACAAAAATATTTGATTTAAGGCAAATTTGGTATGCTCCAGCTGCTAGTGTTCAAAAACAGTTGCAACTGCACATTGTGGTCAATGTGTGTGAAGGCCGGCTGCTGCCTAGTGTACCTAGTACTCAATAAAGCTTTACTGTATGACTGTTTTACCCTGAAAAAAAGCACAACAATAACAATCAAGTATGTCCCCACGCAGAGAGCCGCATAGCTCCTCCCCGACTAGGCGCAGTGACGTCGCTGGGGGAGTGGTGTCACGCGTTACCGTGCGCTGTTGGGAGCACGTACAAGCGCGAAGGGTGTTGGGGTTTGATCTCGCGGACTCCGTTCCCTGACTGTCTGCTGCGTCACTACTGGTGTGACGTCGCCGCCACGACGCCATAATCCCCCCGCAGCCCGAGGGTAACCGCAACATCGTGTCCGTATAGTCACACGGGGCCAGGGGCTCCTTTTGCGTCCGGGCATCGCGGCCGTCTCGCCTGCTCTGGCTGAGGTGAGTGCGACACTCCGGCTTATTGCTGCTGCGTGTTGTTGTGTCTTTGTGTCCCTGGAACCGCCTGCAGCAGGAGACCGGAGTCTGGGTGATCTCCCTCTTAAGGTAAACCCCGGATGTGTGTGAGTGATGCTGAGGCCAGGGGCGACATAACTCCTGTACGTCCTGCTTTGGCCTCCCGTTACTACAGGTGACCTCCATGTAGCTGGGTAATGAAAGCACCAGGCAGATGCTACATAATAGTGGTAACCCGACGCATGCAGAACTGACAATAAAAACTGGTGGTTTGTGCAGTGGAAGCTAGTCCCTCACACATAGTAATTGTTGTAGCTCACTAGTTACTATGTACATGCATTATATGGCAGTGCACGACTCCTATGGTCACTTTCTTGGTTTATGCATGCTGATCCGTAAATCTGCTGTGGGTGACAGCAATAACTGTCTGCTAAATTAGAATAAATGCATGCAAATAAACTGCATTTTATCTCAAATTGGTCGTTAGGTATCTTATTCAATGTTAATATCATACATGGCGGTACTTGTTTCCTAGCAGGGCGCCCAGATTTCCTATGTACGCTCAGTAGTTAATTTTATTCACTGCACACTGAGTGAAATCGCATTTTGTGGCGTGAGATGAGATCTCAGTAGTTCATGTGGTAAAACACAATCACTCTCCACGTCACCCCGAAGCGTGGCGAGGGGCGGCAGAACGCATCCTCCGACCATTTTATACCCCCACTATCCACGGCGGCGTGGATTTGACTTTAAATAGCGTGGCGAGCCCGAAGCGTGGCGAGGGGAGGCGGAATACATGTAAAGTAATCCGCGGGGCTCGCCACACTTCGGGCTCGCTGCGCTCAACACACTATATAAAGTCAACTCCACGCCGATGCGGATAGTGGGGGTATGAAAAGGTCGGAGGATGTGTTCCGCTGCGCTCGCCACGCTTCGGAGTGATGTGGAGAGTGTTGCTGTTTTTGGTGTTTTACCATATGAACTACTGAGATCTGATCTCATCTGCGATGCGATTTCACTCAGGGTGCAGTGAATAAATTAACTACTGAGATCGCATCACTACGTAGAATAGCCCACTAAGCAAATAGCTTAGTAGGCGCCCTGCTAGGAAACAAGTACCTACATGGCTAATTATGACTTCAAGAATACAATCTGAAGGCCCCCCTACACTAGTGCGGTTTGGCCTGTTTTCATCCCATTCCAATAGATCGGCTTAAGAATTTGCTTGAAAAGTGCCCAAATCATAGGTGTTTGACATCTGATCGGATCTGGTGCGCATTGCTGTGCAGGAATTGGACAATCAGCGGCGTATTGCTGGTGCTTTTTAACATCAGACTTCCTTTGAACTCCCTCATTATCTCCCCGGGTGTCCAAAATGGCACATCAAGTGCACAAATTGTATGGAAGCCTTCCTGGGGAGCTGCCAGTGGAGTTAAAGTTAATATCCCTTTTACACTGCTACAAAAACAAAAGTTTTTCCCTTGTGGGCCCGTGTCAGTGGCGCTGTAAAAGGGGTTGACCCGTGTCCCTTTACACTGGACTTGGGGGCATACACACTGGACAATGGGGCAGATGAATTAAGCTTTAACTAGAGATAAATGCAAGGGTGATGGAGAGAGATAAACGTCCAGCCAATCATATCCTTACTTACTTTTTTCAGACACAGCCTGTAACATGGCAGTTGGGACGTGATTGGCTGGACATTTATCTCTATCACCCTTGCATTTATCTCTTGTTAGAGATTAATACATCTGCCCCAATGTGCGCTATATTTTTAAGCAATCTATATGGATCACTTAGAATATAAGGAAGAATCTCCCCGTGTGTATTCCCCCTAAAGCCGCTGCACACGGGGTGACGGGAGCTGGAGTTGCTTAAGCAAGATTGCGCAGAACACATCGTGGCATACATGCGGTGTGCTGAGCTATCTGCACTCAGCAGGGTTTTGCCTATGCTTATAGGCATAACCCAGTGATCTTGGCAGGAAAGACTGTACAATCACTCTTTCCCTGCGGGCGATGGTGACGCACGGGACTACATCACAGTCACTGGGGCCTAATTCAAGACTGGACAAGTACAGGGTCTATAAAATATTTGCATCAGCAGATCCTGAAAAAAGTATTAGCATGCTCATACGCTACGGCGAATCCATGGTGATTTGGTCCCTTTTCATCCACTTCCATGGAGAAATCGTGTCAATCACGTGTGTTTGACATCCGGGAGGTTATTTTCATTGAGTATGTCCTCCGCACGCATGGCGGACTTCTGTTTTGCGCATGTGTCGGATGTGCACGGGCACGGCAAAGTGTTTGCCGGGCACGCGCACACCCAATGCTGCGGGCATGGGGATGTGGTGGGTAGTCACGCCCATAGGAACACCCAGCGTTTCATAGGTGTGTCCAAAAAAAACGCTTGGCGTTCCCATGGAACTAACCCAGTGACATGGGTGCTGGGGTCGGGCAACTGACATCACCGGATGTCAGCTGCCTGCCATGTTTCCCTTCTTAAGAACCTACGCAAAACTAGTTTTGCGTGCACCTACCACATCATTTGATGGTTCGCGACCATCGAATGATGTGGGTGTTTGCGTACACGTCCTACGACCTTTTCATACCCCCACTATCCACGTCGGCGTGGAGTTGAGAATAGAATAGTGTGGCGAGCGGACGCGGATACCTGTGAAGCCCGCGAGGGGACGCGTATAGCTGTGAAGGTATCCGCGTCCCCTCGCGGGGCTCGTTGCGCTCGCCACGCTTCGGGCTCGGTGGCTCGCTACGCTCGCACACTATTCTATTCTCAACTCCACGCCGACGTGGATAGTGGGGGTATGAAAAGGTCGTAGGACGCGTACCGCTGCGCTCGCCACGCTTCGGGTTGACGTTGATAGTGGGGGTGGTGCACTATGAAAAATGACATTTGGGGGCATTTCACTACTTTAATACACATTTCAATGCATTCTGATGCATTTCAGTGCAAAATCGGATGCCATCGTATGCTAAAATGCTCAAAAATCGGTAAAACATTGTATCGCATCGTATGCCATCGTATGCCACTACATATGGCATATGATGCCATTCGATGGCATACGATTTTTGAGCAAAAATGGTCAAAAATCGGTAAAGCATCGCATCGTATGCCATCGTATGCCACATGCGATGCGATTTTAAGCATACGATATGCATACGATGCAGGTCATGGGAGCCGTGATACTCCACAAGTACCCAAAAAAAAAGCCCATACAATGAATGGGCGACCTATGATTGGCTGAGCGCTCTCTCAGCCAGTCAGCAATTCATTGTATAGGCTTTTTTTTTTCTAGCACTGACAGCTCCCGGCTCTATGCCGCCTGTGTCCCCCGCAGCGTCTCCAGCCCCCCCCCCCCCCCCCTGCTCATACCAGCAGCCCTGCTCTGTAGTAGTAAATGAAATGTTTTAAAAATCCAATATAAAACACAATTTCAACTTTAGCTGTTAAGGGGCATACAGATGTGACGACCTGGCTGTTGCTGAGCGACAAGCTTAAGCATGATCGATCAGCGCACATCGTGTTACACCCGCGATGCATCTGGCCATGCTGTGTACTGAGCGGGGCTTTGCCTATTGTTTTATTGTTTTTATATCCAACCACTGTCTTTCCCTGCAGGCGATAGCGAAGCGAGGTACCGCGCATCTCTGCAGGGCATACACACAGAGCGATCAGTACTAATGGGATCAGTACAATATTGCCGGTTCGCTGGCATCGTCAATGGCAGGGGAGGAGGCAACACTTAAAGCTGGTGCTGCTCCAAGTACTGCCTCCTCCATAGTGTGAACGGGAAACTGGTCGCTCGAACCGTTTAACCCGTTCACACTGCACTGCAACAAAACGGTAAGAACCCTTCTCTTTTACTGGTTCGTATTGTCATGTTGCTACTAGGGTGGCCAATCCCGGGATCGGGATCGGCGGGATCCCGGGATTTGGCCCCTAAAATGCTGGGATTTCAATCCCGGGATTGGAGTTTCCAATCCCAGGATTTTGGGATTAGACTGCGCATGCGCAGTCTAATGCCGGGCAGCGTCTGAGCTAGTGCTCAGACGCTGCCCGGCTTCTCCCGTCCCGGGCAGTGCGGCTCTGCGCAGCGTGGCGGCGTCAGAGGTCACGCTGCGCAGGCCACATAACAGCAGCCGCATCCTGCGTGCACCGCGGCCGCGCTGACCTCCCGCCGCCTTCATAATACCGCCCACCCAGGCTGCCTGTCTGCCATCGCCTCTTCCTGGACCCCCATACCAGCGCCGGACGCCCACCCACCCAGGCTGTATTTTACTGCCTAAACCCCCAGCTCCATCGCCCACCCGCCCGGCCGCACCGCAACTGTAAGTAAATATGCGGGCGGCCGGGCCGGGTTTTTGTATAAAGGATCCCGGGATTGGGCATTTTTCAATCCCGAATTCCGGGATTGAAAAAATGCCCCGGGATTGGCTTCCCTAGTTGCTACCCATTTGTGGGACCCGGTAACCCCTTTCACATCGCACTAATTACCGGGTTGAACCATCAAGAAACCGGCTTGTACCCAGTAATTAGGTGCGATGTGAAAGGCATATACTTTGTAGCTTGTGCCTTGAGAACCACTATGTGATAGAGCAGTGGTTCTCAAACACCGTACTCAAGGCACACCCAAGGTTTTCAGGCCATCACTGCTTGTGCACTGATTCTATATCAAACTGAGGTTCTGTGCATTTCATGTGCCTATTTCTCACCAAAAGAGACTTACAACTCCCTGGTACTACAGTATATTTCAGAACATATCATGTCGAAGAGGGGTCCATGTGCATGAGCCACTCAGTTCCATGTAAAATGTTACAACTACTTATGTAAGGGATCGACAAATCTTTGTAAAAACTAGGAGCCATATAACCATTCTTTACAATAGTCCTTAAGAACTTTTATATGTATTTATGGGCTGTGTAAATGTTAGCATTACTGCCTCCGTGAGGTTATAGGTTCAATGGGTACTCCAGTTTCTTCCCATGCCCCAAAAAGATACTGGTACGTTAATTGGCACTTAACATAAAAAATTAACCCTAATATGTAAGTGTGGTACTTGTTTCCTAGAACGGCCACACCGATTTTGATCGGGTCGGAAAAATCGCGTGCATGCGATGCGACCGACGCGATGGACCCGATTTTTACACTGAATCAAATGTGAATAGGGTCCTTGGGACCCTATTTTACATTGGATTCAATGTAAAATTGTCCCCAGACCCCAATTTTAACCCCCCTGATGGCTCAAATGGCCCCATTGTGAACTGCACCCCACGATTGACGCCAACCCGAAGCGTAGCGAGGGGCGGCGGTATGCGTCCTCTGACCTTTTCATACCCCTACTATCCACGTCGGCGTTGAGTTGAGAATATAAAGTGTGGCCGGCGCGGCGAGCGGACGCGCATTACTTCACAGGTATACACGTCCCCGTGCGGGGGTCGGTGGCTCGCTGCGCTCGCCACACTTTATATTCTCAACTCCACGCCGACGTGGATAGTAGGGGGTATGAAAAGGTTGGAGGATGCGTACCACCGCCCCTCACGGGCTCACTACGCTCGCCACGCTTTGGGTTGGTGTCAATCGTGGGGTGCCGCTCACAATGGGGGGGGGGGCATTAATTTATAGGCATGACGGGGGCATATACAATGAGAAATGGGCCATATTGGGCCCATTTCCCATTGTTAGCTATGTAAAATGTGCTTAATCGCATCTTGTGCCATTATAATGGCACAAGACCGACGCGATGAACGTGATTACAATGTTAAAAATATTTTAATATTGAACCCTATGGCAAAATCGGGTCCATCGCGTCGGTCGCGTGCCATGTTAATGCACGCGACAGACGCGATCAACGCGATTTTGCCTTTTCCGGCAAAATGGACCTGATTTCAAAGGAAATCGGGTCCATCGAGTTAATCGTGTACCTTAAGTTAAGGTACACGATTACTCCCGATTGTGGCCGTTCTAGGAAACAAGTACCGTAAGCGTTTACATGTGTTTAGGGCAGACGTCATGGGAAAAGTTTCTTCTCTGCCTTGAAATTCTATGGGCCAGATTAAATTGTCATATCGCACCTGATCCATTTAAAGGGATGGAAGATCGTGGGGCAATAAACAATTGATGATTTTTTTTTTTTTTTCTAGTGATCGTTCCCTTTATGGTCGGGTTTAGCCACACATAGCAGCTAAACCTGACCAAAGTAATAGAGCGCCACATAAAGTCTTGATTGCACGCTCAAACAAAACCTTTTGTAGCTTTCCGCTAGCTGGGGTGGTGCAAGTGTAAATGGAGCCGTCAGCCTGACACGCTGAAACAGTGCTACATTTTAAATAGCTCTATTGTGTGCTTTCTATTGGCTGCCAGCACGTAAACAATTGAAACTAGCCCTATGTTTCTAATGGCCAGAACACACCTGGTGGGTTGCTGGCATCGATAAGTACATATAAACTTGCGAGAGTCATGGCTCTCTATTTAATTTTCCACTTCCTTATTTATCCGCATGAACAGATGCCGGAGGGAGTCGTTAATTACCTGCGTGAGCGGGCATTGGTTGCTGAATGCAGCATACACACTGGACAATAAAATGCACAGGCGATAAAATGAGTTATAACACTCAGAAGGGCTAAAATGAGCAATATCTCTTAATTTATTGCCCAGTTTGTATAGAATTTTAGTTACAAATTAAGTCATGTGCCTTACCATGGGTAGCCTTAAAACCTGTACTGTTGTGGTGCATTGACCACATTTGGAAACCTCTGGCATTGACCATACAGTTAAAAAACCAGAACATGTAGGTCACCACAAGTTGAGGTATGCTGCTAGAAAGATGTTCATTTTTTTTAAATGATCTAAAGTGGCCCAAACTAGAATGTCTTACTATACCATGACATCAGGAGAACCTGAAGTGTTGGGAGTTCCTTGAAATTCTTAATGGTCTCCGGACTACATATGCATTAACTGCTTGAGTAGTGTAGGCACAGGAAAAAGAAATCTTCCTGGATGGCAGGTAATGTGACTTCTGGCAGTTTGAGAATTTTTTCAAGTTGTCCTACAAAACCTAGACAACACAGGTAGGATATCTAGTTGTTCTGGACTATTTTAACTATTTAGGTAGAGATCGAAAACAGCAATGGTGATGATCATGAAATGCTGTGAAACAATATTAGGTTAGTTCCTCAACCACCCCTTTAAAACAAGGTACCCACCTAGATGTTGTTGCAGTATTGCCTACAGGGCAGGAAAATCTTGGAAGTCAAAGATGAAGGCAGATATTCCATACATTTAGGGCACATTTGAAAGGTTGAGTGTCTGCCTTTTGAAATGCCGAGGCCCATAACTATTTAATTTCAGGTGATCAACATTCAATGCTATCTTTACTACTTTTTCCATGTATTTGTAGGAGGCAACTACCACCCCTTAATGACACTTATCCAAATGTTGTGGCCTATTATCAACTATTGTTTAATCACCAAACAAATGCATACATGATATATGAAAATAAAATATTTTAAACATGAAGTCCAAATTGGCACCACCTTGTGTCACAGGAAAAAAAGGTATCAAAGCGGTCAGTCCAACATGTTTTATTTTTTTTTATTTTTCCCCCTCAAATTTAGGTGGAACGTTCCCCCAACTGACCGACAAGTAGGATACTGGCTGGCAGTTTCTGCCTACTACTTTGCTGTCATCATGTCCATCATCCCTGCTGATAGGGATCTCAAGGTGGGCACAGATGAATAATCAGTCTCTCCTACCATTGCATATAGTGCTTGTCATGCCCAAACAGACAGGGTTTAGCAGTGTAAAATGTCTAAACCCTGCTAAAGCCTTGTTTCGGGCGACAAAGTGCTGACTTGGATGCCACATTTCTTCTAGCACCACTGGAGTCTGTAAGAAGAAATAAATTGCAGACTTGAATTGCTAAGATTTGTGGAACCCTAGTGGGGGGGAGATGCCTGAATCCCCCCTCTATAGATTTACATGTGCACAAACACAAGGAGCATCGGCAGATATATATTTGAGAGAAAGCTTGGTAGTATGTATACATAAACCGCATAAATGCTAGAACAAACAAAACCAAATTGTCGTATGTGATCTGATTGGGTGCTATAATACATGATCAAGGGTGCATACTTTCTGATACCCCTTTCACATTGCAAAGCAGGGTTGGTTCCAGGATTGCAACCCTGGGACTGACCTGGGTCCACTGCTTCCACATTAAACCCGGGTCACCTGTTATGGAGAGGGCGACCCAGGTTTAATTCTTTTTATAACTTTGATTGAATTGCCAGGTTGGTCGACCCGGTTATAAGCTGTGGTGCTTTCACACCACACCTCGACCCAGGTCTATCTATCACCACATTCACAGAACATGCCTACAACCCCCCTAAAGTCAGTACATTGTAGAGCCACCTTTTTGCAGCAATTACAGTTGCAAGTTTCTTTGAATAAGTCTGGGTTTTTGGCCCATTCCTTAAGGCAAAACTGAAGCTCCTTCATGTTGCATGGTTTTTGCTTGTGAACAGCAATCTTCAAGTCTGACCACAGATTCTCAATTAAATTGATCTGGGCTTTGACTAGGCCAGAGGTTCCCAATCTTTTTTGATTCACGGCACCCTAGAGAATCAGAATTTTTTTCACGGCACCCCTAGGTCCAAAAAAATTAATTAGATTGGGTTTATATGCGATTCTTAGCTGCAGTTATGTGGTAAAGGGCAGGATTTGCTTCTGTTTGTACACATTCTATGATTGGCAGCCACCAGCACTGGTTTTGCTCCTAAATAATTAACCATTAATAATTTGAGTTGGTCCTGGACCACCAAGCCGCGGCACCCCTGCATGTGTCCCGAGGCACCCCAGGGAGCAACGGCACACAGTTTGGGAACCACTGGACTAGGCCATTCCAACATATTTAAATGTTTCCCTTAAACCACTTGAGTGTTGCTTTAAGGGAGTCGTCTACATGCCTTTTTTGCAAACTCTAAACATTCCTTTTTTTTAACACTAAGTAATGGCTATTTTCTGGCCACTCTTCCATAAAGCCCAGCTCTATAGAGTGTATGGCTTATTGTGGTCCCATGTGCAGATACACGAGTCTCTGCTGTGGAACTCTGCAGCCCCTTCAGGGTTCCCTTTTGGTCTCTGTGCTGCCTCTGATTAATGCCCTCCTTTCCTGGTCTCAGTTATGGTGGGCTGCCCTCTATTGACCATTTTGTTGTGTACATGTTCTTTACATTTGAAGATGAGGGATTTGGTGATGCTCTTATGACACTAATGCTGTGTATACACGGTACCATTTGGCATTTTATTTAAAAAAAAATATATAATCTTTATTTGATTTTCTCTTATACAAATCCACATATATCACACGTAACACACAAACTGCTGATCCATCTCTAAGACACGGTTGCATATTGCTCAAAGAACAAATATAGATGTGGTAGCACTATAGACATACATTTACATAGGCATTCGTTAACAAGAAACTATTAAATTCGCTGTGGTAGGTGGCTTTCTCAATGAATGCTTATACGGATTTCCTTATTTTGATGTTGGATCTCTGGTAAGTGTTTTTTCCACCCACTCCCTCATCTACACCATTGGCAGGAAGAATAGACGACAAGAGAAAACAGCTTTTTAATGTTATAGAGCACAACTATCCTAGAGTGAATTATTAAGGTTTATCACTATTGTAAACTACGTGAAAAAAATTATTACTGTGACAAGTGATCATTTACTAAATTATGCAAATAGGTATGGAAGCACTGCGCTGAATTTATTGTTCTTACACCATGTATCAATTCACGTGACCAACCAGTTTAATACAAAAATATTTATTTATAAATTAAAATACAAATTTATTATGATGGCCATCACAAATTTAAAATATGCGTATTGAATACATAAAGATGATAATTTCAGAAAGAAATATAATGAAACATATATTTGACTAATTCATAAAACTGTTTCAATGACAATCCACACAGTAATATATATCCAGTTCGGGTTTCGCACCTGCACAGGTCCTCAGAATTGTGCCCGGATAAAAAGTCACTTTAATATATTGGATAGATGAAAAGATGGTACAAAGTGTGCCGTAAATAGCCGCTGTGCACGATACTCACAGCAGGGGTCCCAGTGATGGTAACGAGCGGGAAGGTGAGCTGTGTTCTCCGTATCCTTGCTGTCTGAGTAGGGCCAGGCCGGCTCTCTGACAAGCGCGACACGGCGTCTCTTACCCGCCTATATCTGTCTGACGCAGGCGGGTGAGAAACACCGTATCGCGCTTGTCAGAGCCGGCCTGGCCCTACTCAGCAGACGGCAAGGATAAGGAGGACACCGCTCACCTTCCCACTCATTACTGTCACTGGGACCCCTGCTGTGAGTATCGTGAGCCCGGTACCACAGGGGCTATTTGCGGCACACTTTGTACCATCTTTTCATCTATCCAATATATTTAAAAGTGACTTTTTTTTAACCTGGCACAATTCTGAGGACCTGTGCAGGTGCAAAACCTGAACTGAATATATATTACTGTGTGGATTGTCATTGAAACAGTTTTATGAATTAGTCAAATATGTTTCATTAAATGTCTTTCTGAAATTATCATATTTTGATGTATTCAATAAGCATATTTTAATTTGTGATGGCCATCATAATAAATTAGTATTTGAATTTATAAATAAATATTATTTTTGTATTAAACTGGTTGGTCACGTGAATTGATACATGGTGTAAGGACAATAAATTCAGCGCAGTGCTTCCATACCTATTTCTATTTGCATAAATTGACACTGCTTGTACCTGAGAGTCTAAGCCAGGCATGTCCAACCTGCGGCCCTCCAGATGTTGTGAAACTACACATCCCAGCATGCCTTGCAATAGTTTTAGCATTCCCTAATAGCAATACTATGGCAAGGCATGCTGGGATGTGTAGTTTCACAACATCTGGAGGGCAGCAGGTTGGACATGCCTGGTCTAAGCAGTGCCAAAATATTTAGTTTGTGGGCATCAACACACTAGAGGCCTGCAGCTTATAAAATAATTTAAAATATCTTATTACAACTTAATTTTTTAATACATTTCTAATAAGAGCCTAATAGTCCAGTGTATATTTCAAGATTTACTAAATTATAATATCTTTTCACATTCCACTTGACATTCCATTTTTACTTTATTATCCAAATCGAATCTGGATCACATAGACATCGAAAGGACATATCACATGTTTTTAAGCTTTCTATCCAGATTTGATGCCAATGCGTGCTCCCATTCGGCTGAAATCGAAGAGCCGAATAGACAGTGCAACAATGACTATATAGTGCAAATTGGATGTAGATAGTGTAAATTAAATGTAACTAGGACATGAGTTAGCAAAAATTGCATAGCAATTGAATCTTATTCGAATAGCAAAGGAATCTCACCGTGTGTACACACCATAAGATTGCACACTGGTGGAATTCATTTCAATAATTTTGGGACTTCTAAAGGTAATTTGTTGCACCTGAACTTTTGAGGGGTTACATAGCAAAGGGGATGAATACCTATGCACATGCCAGTTTTCAGATTGTTATTTTTACAAATTCTTTTTATATACTTTTTTATTTTTTTATCACTTCACCAAATTTGACTTTTGTGCAGATCCATTACATAAAATTCAGGTGAATTAAACATTCAAATTACAGGTTATAATGTCACAATATGGTTAAAAAGCTGAGGGGGTGAATACTTTTGCAAGGCACTGTAGGTGCTCAACTACTGGAGGGGGGGGGGGGGGTGGGGGGGGGGGTTGGAGGACTTTTCATAACAGCACTCTATGGAAAGCTGTCCACAGCATCGCTCATCTCTTGGTAATACCAGCAGACGAACGTCAGCCGCCAGCAATGATGCGTGCATCGCTGGTCTGTACACACTGGGCGGCTTTTGAGCTGAAGGCAGCTCAAATTACAAAACTGAGCTGCTTTCCACTCAAAATCGCCTGGTGTGTATGGGCTTTTATTTTCGCCTTCATCTTTTAGCAAAAAATATCTAGATAGATTTTTTTTTTTTTTTTTTCTGGCTTTAACATTTACCGGAGCTTCCCTGCATTTGTATAATGATACTCAATTACCATGCCCTCCATGCTCAGGAATGTTTAGGTTCTAACTTGGAATTGGTCCTTGATGCTATAGATCTGACTGAAGTGGCAAAGTCTACGACTGTTCTGGAAGTATTCCTGAAGCTGTGGGAAAGAACAGATAGCTTGGCCAAACTGAAATCACCTTTAATGCTTCTTTCTTGATATTCTGTAGAGTATGAGCTTTGAGGAAAAGGAGTGCATATTTACCGTAGATGAAAGTTGCAAGGATTCACCAAAACTTTTTATACTTTTTAGGCCTGATTCAGAGATGTACTCTATTGCACAGCCAGAAGGTAGACAGGGCTTGGATAGACACCTGAAATAGGTCGACATGGCTAAGGTTGGAAGGTCGACACAAGCATTAAGTCGACAATGGGAAGGTCGAAAGTCAAAAGGTCAATTTTTTTTTTTTTTACTTGGACAAAGTGCAGTTAAGGGTACTTGTATATTATCATGGCGACCGTTACGTAGTTATAGTGTCCCTGTCCGTATCAGTGTTGTGTTACTGCAGCCAGCGTAGTCTGCACTTCGCGGCTTACAAAGTTAGTGTAGTGACCATATTAACCTGCCTGACATGACAGATGCGAATGTGATCCTGAAACGCCCCCACTATCCATTACAACCTGAAGTGTGGCGAGCGCACGCGGTACGCATTCTCCGACCTGTTCATACCCCCACTATCCATTACAACCTGAAGTGTGGCGAGCGCACGCGGTACGCATTCTCCGACCTGTTCATACCCCCACTATCCATTACAACCTGAAGTGTGGCGAGCGCACGCGGTACGCATCCTCCGACCTGTTCATACCCCCACTATCCATTACAACCTGAAGTGTGGCGAGCGCACGCGGTACGCATTCTCCGACCTGTTCATACCCCCACTATCCATTACAACCTGAAGTGTGGCGAGCGCACGCGGTACGCATTCTCCGACCTGTTCATACCCCCACTATCCATTACAACCTGAAGTGTGGCGAGCGCACGCGGTACGCATTCTCCGACCTGTTCATACCCCCACTATCCATTACAACCTGAAGTGTGGCGAGCGCACGCGGTACGCATTCTCCGACCTGTTCATACCCCCACTATCCATTACAACCTGAAGTGTGGCGAGCGCACGCGGTACGCATTCTCCGACCTGTTCATACCCCCACTATCCATTACAACCTGAAATGTGGCGAGCGCACGCGGTACGCATCCTCCAACCTGTTCATACCCCCCCTATCCATTACAACCTGAAGTGTGGCGAGCGCACGCGGTACGCATTCTCCGACCTGTTCATACCCCCACTATCCATTACAACCTGAAATGTGGCGAGCGCACGCGGTACGCATCCTCCAACCTGTTCATACCCCCCCTATCCATTACAACCTGAAGTGTGGCGAGCGCACGCGGTACGCATCCTCCGACCTGTTCATACCCCCACTATCCATTACAACCTGAAGTGTGGCGAGCGCACGCGGTACGCATCCTCCGACCTGTTCATACCCCCACTATCCACGTTGGCGAGAGTTGATTTTTATTAAGTGATCGGACGCGGATTACTTGACATGTAATCCACGTCCCCTCACTGCACTCACCACACTTCAGGCTCGCTGTGCTCGACACCCTTTATAAAATCCTCTCCACGCCGACGTGGATAGTGGGGGTATGAACAGGTTGGGAAGACGCGTACTGCGTGCGCTCGCCATGCTTCGGGCTGGTGTGGATAGTGGGGGTTCGAAATGGAGTCATTTGCCAGTATGTAACATGAAGCCCTGCCAAATGCGTCCTTTACTGTGCACGAGACGCACTTGCACACAGCATCGCACTTTGTGCAGGAGACGCACATGCTACCTAACCCTGTCCGTCTTTCTGAAGAAAGACCCTGCCGCTAGAATTACTGAGACGCTCAAGCGTCGGAGACGCTCGTGCGTCTCAAGCAGATGGAGCGCCTCTCTGCCGGCATCTGCCAGCGCATGGGATTTGGCGGTTGCCAGCGCCGTGTGAGAGGTGCTTGCTGGGGACAGAGCTGCAGCTCGCGGGGACAGAACGGTGACTACGCTGCCTGAAGGGGTCACTACACTCATTACACAGGGCTGCCGCGGGGACACTATGCTGACTACACTAGGCAGCCGTTGGCCTATGCTGAAAACGAAGTGTAGGCTGGCGCTGTGACAATACAAAAGTACAGTCTTAAGTGTACTGCTTGGCTCGCTGTTATGCTTTGGCCACGGTTCTCCCACCACACAGTAGTGCATGGTGGGTCATGAAATACCGCCTGCTGGCTAAAAAAAAAAAAAAAAAAGTGAAAAATCGATCTAGTGACTATCCTGCCTGTGTCTTCAGAGGTAAAAAAAAGCTGACTTTTGTCATGTTGCTTACCAAGAATCCCTTTGGTGTGTTTGGTTTATATGAAAAAAAAAAAATAATAATTCTGTAATACCCCTTTCACAGCGAACCAATAACCTGGGGCAGTGTGAAAAGGGCCATTTCAATCCCTCAATGTAATTTAGATTTATTTCAACACACTCCACACAAATCTAAAGCTCCATATACACTATCCGATGCTGATATAGTTGACTATATAGTCCGCAGGTGGTTTTGTGAGTACACACTGAATATCTGTTGGCGATTTATATTTCAGTGATGTAATCTGGACCTGCTAAACATGCAGTATATATGTGTGTGTGTGTGTATATACATATATATACACACACACACTCACTCAAAAAGCCCTTTCTGAGCGATATCTTTTGCTATATCCTCTAGTGTGTATGGGACTTGACTCTGCGCATGTTAACTTTGCCCCACCTGCAGAGCAACAGGTTTTATCAATTTGAGAAAAAAAGCACCTTTGCGATCAGGTCACCCCTATATTGGTAAAATACTGAAATCGTGGTTGATTCCACAAGTCCGTTGATTTTGAGTTGCACCATTGTGTGAGTTGGAGATAAAGCTTAATTGTGCATGTACCACCATTGCAAGAATTTCCAAGCTGTGCTGACTTAAGCATCCTCTGAAAAACATTTCTGGGATCTGTAAAATTTCTGTTGTGTTTGTTTGCTTCATATTCTGCTTTGTAGAATACTAAAACAATTCTTTTTATTTCAGCATATCACTTCCTGTACCAAAGAAATGGTGATGGAGAAGCCAAGTCCCCTGCTTGTAGGGCGGGAGTTCGTCAGACAATACTACACTCTTCTAAATAAAGCACCAGACTTTTTGCACAGGTACAAGTTGTTTCTATTCAAATGTATTAGTAAGAAAAGAAATCTGGGAATGGCACATTGCTTTAAATTGATATGTCACTTAACAATATATTGCAGCCAAGCCCCATTCCCCCTCCCCCCTCCCAAACGGCAGCGGTCAGACTAGAACACTTGTCCTGATTTCACACTAGGAATGGCTATCAGGGAGTTAGGCACCATGGTCCTGGGTTTGTGAGGATTGTTAGCCTTACTTTTAATTATAGTTAGTCCACAAAGTTAGCACCTCCTAATTCTTCAGTACATGAGTAGATCTAGTTGTAGTGAGGATGTTTCTCAGATTGGTCAGGATGGTAAAGAACTGCAATGGTATTGTCAAGAGCTAAATAAAAACAATAATAATAATAAAAAAAAGGGTATCTCTCCTCTCAAACATTAACTTTAAATTTATTTTATTTTGATCAGTTATGTTTGCATGGATTTTTAATACATGTTTTTGCCTCTTTTAAAATACAGGTTTTATGGAAGGAATTCTTCTTACGTGCATGGGGGGCTGGATCCCAGTGGAAAACCACAAGAAGCTGTGTATGGTCAGGCGGTATGTTCCAAATAATGATATATGTATTTATTTTTTTCTGAAAGCCTTTATTATTATTTTTTTGTCTATTTATTATCATTTTGCCTGTACTTATCCGACCTAAATTAGTGGAGTAGATTATATTAACACCCATGTTGCTAAGGATGTGTGTCTTGTCTTAAGCACCACATGTACTCATGGTCAAGTTCCCCCTTACAGTTCCTGTCTCTAAGACATAGCGAGTGCATGATGACCTAATCATGACCGGAAATCATTAAGAAGTCCTGTATTGGGATGAGGAAATCTCTCCCAGGAGTTATCCGATAAAGATTGCACTCACCAGGGCTTTTCACATGGCTAGTCAACGTTTCTACCACGGCAACATGGCCTTAGTAATGTTGGCACCGCCACAATAGAATGAACTGACAAACCTTGACCATTAGCCCTAAGTCTCCCTAAATACCCACTAATCAAATTCCCTGTCTATGGATGCGGAAACAAACTGCCGGTCATCAAGGTTCTGAAAGTTGTGTACCCTAAACACTGATAGCATCCATTCTTTCTTGAAAGCCAGGTATCCGCACCTGGATTTTTCTCAGTGTACTTGTCCTGTACAATAGATCGTTCAAGTTCAGACCCTGCTTAATGCACATGAGTGGTGATCTGTTCTTTATTCTACCCAATTCTGGGTCAGATTGCAGCAAAGGCCAATTTTTTTCTTCACTGACCATTGAACTTGAATCCACTTTGTGTCATATAATTTGTTCTGTATCTTTAAAACTATTTTCCTTTTTTTTTTCTTTTCATTATTTATACAATTATTTTGACTGAGGCATTTCTTTATAGCTTAATTCTTGTAGCATCTCTACAAATCCTCTGAATTATTTCTGAAGATTCTCATGAATTGAGAAACAGGTAGCTTGCTTTTCAGGGTAGCATGATGGTAGTTACTAATATAAGCACGTGTCTGTCTCCTATAAAGGGTATTGGCAATTTCCTGCAATTGTTTTCCTAAATGCCGTGACATCCATAAAGTTAATCTAGGACTTACCAATTGATGTAACTTTTACTGGACAGTTCAAGGTATTAAAACTTTCTACCACATCATGAAAAGATTGCTCATCGCTGGCATATAATAAATACTTTGTCGATGAATCACCGGTAGTATAAAATATGTAATATAGGGCTGCTCAAAATCTGCCATATAAATATTAGCATATAGTGGTGCTAAAGTTGATCCTATGGCTGTACCAGATAACTGTAAAGATCTCCTCCTTTTCCGTGAAATGGTAACTTTTTTTTTTTTTTATTAAAGATCTGCATCATTGTATACAGCAATCGATAAAAATTAAATTTGTAAAACATTTTGTATACGGCATTACAAACAGAAATAAGCAAGACTTAAATCAAGAAGAAATGGTTACTAATAATCTTACGGAAATTTTTTAAAATGTAACTGCTCAATGGGAGAGCATAATGCCACCCATACACTGTGCAATGCACACCGGGCGTTTTAAACTAGATCACATCCAATTCAAAACGCATGCAATGTGCTAAAGCACTGCATTTTGAACTAGATGTGATGCAAATTCGTACAAAGTATGGGCAGCACATACTTATTGCACCGCGCGATGCACGGGAGGGCGCATTGCCTCACACGGTACAAAATGTACCGTGTATGGGCTCCTTAAGTATGGCCACCTTAGGCAATGCTTGATATAAGGGCCATACTTAACTGCCTCTACACTATCTTCATGGGGGATGATAGTGTTTAGGGAGCTCAAATCCATAGTTGCTTAAAAAAATTACTCAAGATCCATTATCCCCTCTAGGAGGTGTTATCTCTCAGTAATACCCCATTCACATAGGGAAGCCGAGGTCGCACCCAGGATTTTTGACCTGGCTTGCTAGTGCTTTCAGATTACTCGACCAAACCTAAAGCCGGGCGGGGTGGGATGCTGTCATCTCGCAGTGGCACCTTTACAGTACAGTGAACGGGACTGCCACACTGACCATTTTCTGGGTTTTTGCACGTTCATGTGTAATAACCCGGGAAATATTTGTTAGTGTGAAAGGGGTATTACTTTTAATATGTAGCAATTTATTGGCAGGGACTCCAAGCCTCAATTGGCCCTGTCTGTCACATAACTGAATAATTAAGCCTTGGTGTTAATGAACAGCAATACAGGCGTGATCTACTGACTGCGGAATGCTTTATGCAATAAATTGCTGTCACGGGATTGGCTGCTCATATATTTGGATTGAGTACCATGTACTGGTTTTCCTAATTACTAAGTGTATATAACAATGATAAGATCTTTTATAAACTTCATTTGTATCTTAGACTTTGTGCTCCTTTAAAGTTTTAGGAGGAAGGCTTAATATTCGCTTTCCACCTCTCTGCAACAACTGCTCTCTCTAATTCCTACACTTACCTCTCCCGACTCTGCTGTTTCCCACCTGTACCAGACTCTTGAAATAGCCCTTGATTAAGTGGCTCCAGCTACCCATTACACCCCCCCGCAGGCTTAGATGCCAGCCTTGGCACACCAAAATGACAAGACCACTACGAACTGAGTCACGTAAAGTAGAACGCCAATGGCGTAAATCTCGTTATAGGACTAATTTACTCACATATAAGTCTTATCTACCACTCCTACCGCAATGCTTTGGACACTGCCAAACAAACGTACTTCCAATCTCTCATCTCTTCGCATGGCACCAACCCTAAGCGACTTTTTAACACATTTTGGGTGAAATTTAATAGATGAGAGATTCAGAAAATGAGAGATTTGGTAAGAAATCTCCAGTTTTTTTTAAAGCAGCAATCATTGGAGATTTCTTACCAAATCTCTCACTTTCTGAATCATCCTATTAAATTTCCCCCTAAGTCTCTTCTGTACCCTCCCTCCCCCATCGGCTACCATCATTGCACAAGAACTTGCATCCTACTGTACTTTAAGGACAAGATATATAACATCCGAGATGAAATGGTGTGCTCTTCCATAAACTCTAAAGCTGTGTACACATGGCGTGATCTGGTCGCTAAGCGATTTTGGCTTAAAATTGCTCTGCAATACAGTATATTGCTCAGTGTACTTGCAATATATTGCTCAGTGTACTGTTCATCAGCGACCAGCGATTTTGGCTGAAAATTGCAAGCTATTCTGTCTCTACCTCATTTTGACTAGAAATTGCTGGTGCACAGTGCATTGTGCACCAGCAATTTTTAGCCATAATCGGAGGAGCGTGCTTCTGCGACCATGAAGGGCTGGCACTGGGAGCGCGCTCTTAGCAATTTATCTCCCACAGCACATGAAATCACTGGCAATATGGTTGCTCAGCGACCATATTGCCAGCGATATGTGCTAAAATCGCCCCCATGTGTACACAGCTTTACTCTCTCTTCCCCCCCACCTGAACCCTCTGGCACTTTCTCTTCATTTGAGCTCACAAATGAAAAAGAAGTTTCCACAATCTTCTTATCCTCCTACTCTAAAACTTCTCCTCTTGAGCCTATACCTGCACAAGTCGGTAATTCTGTCTCCTGTTCGTATCCCAACTAAAATCTGCAATCTCTCTTGCTACTGGTAAGTACCAGATTTGCTCAAACATGCAGTGATTACTCCCATTCTGAAACAACACAATTCTGACCCTAACTCTCTCTATCATCCTATCTCTCAGCTTCCATACCTCTCCAAGCTACTGGAGAGACTTGTCTACTCTAGCCTCACACACTTTCTTAACTCTCACACCCTCACACCCTATTAGACTGCATCAGTCAGGCTTTCGTTCCCAACACTCCACTGAGACAGCACTGACTAAAGTGGTGAATGATCTGGTAGCTGCCAAGTCTAAAGGCCATTACTCTCTACAAACACTGCACTCCCTAGGTCTTACTGATACAGCCCTTTCCTGGTTCACATCTTACCTATCTGATCGCTCTTTCAGTGTTCGGTTCTCTGACTACTTCCTCTTCACAACCTCTGTCAGTCGGAGTTCCACAAGACTTATGTAGGGTACACACCAGGACGACCCGCTCATGATGCACATCGTGAGCGGGTCGTCAGTGTCTCGTTCAACCCGCTCACGGTGACGCGGGGGGGGGGGGGGGCACGACCCGCTCACGATGTGCACCGTGAGCAGGTCTGATCCAATGGCGACTCTCACCCGGCTGCATGGTCGTCATTGAGATCCTACCTGCAGCAGGTAGGATCTCAATAACGACCGACCCGCGGGACCGCGCATTGGATCGGTATCGGTCCACACCAGGACAGAAAAGGGCCCAATCACCACACAATCTACATCCAATTGGTCGGAATTGGATCTAGATTGAGGGGATAGGGCCCTAGTCGTCCTGGTGTGTACCCAGCATTAGTCTTAGGTCCTCTGCTTTTCTCAAGCTATACCTCATCTCTTGGCAAACTCATCGGATTTCAGTATCATTTATATGCAGATGATACTCAAATCTATCAACCCCAGAGGCGTCACCAGTGGTTTGGGGCCGAGTCTCTGAATGCCTCTCTGCCATCTCATCTTGGATATCTTCTCACCACCTCAATCTCCATATTTCCAAAACAGAATTACTTGCAGTATATTCCCATCAGCTAAGAACAGTTACCATCCTGATATCTCCATCACTGTTGACAACTTGACAATCTACCCGACAAGCTCGTTGCCTAGGGGTCATCCTTGACTCTGAACTGTCCTTTGTTCCCCACATTCAATTTGTCACCAAATCATGTTACATTTATTTAAAAAACATATCCAAAAAACATATCCAAAATACAACCCTATCTCACACAAGACACTACTAAATCTCTTTACCCACATTGCTTATTGCAATAGTCTCCTAACTGCAATCCATTCTAAATGCTGCTGCTAGGCTGATCTTCCTAGCAAAACGCTCATCGTCTGCTGATGCACTCTGCCAGTCCCTCCCTTGGTTACCTGTGTTTTACCGTATTCAATATAAAACCCTTCTGCTAGCATGTAAAGCTATTAACCATACAACACCAGCTTATAGCTCTTGTCGCTCTATGCAAGATCTGCGTCTCTCTTCTGCACGTATCGCCAGCTCCCATTCACTATTACAGGACATTCATCGGTCTGCTCCCACCCTATGGAATACCCTTCCACGCACAATAAGACTCTCCACTAGCCTCCAAACTTTCAAGCCTATCATATTTACGTTCCATATGCATAACACTCTGAGGTACTTGTGTATTATATAGCTTCCCTTCTGGACAGACAAGCAATGCTATTACTGGTGCCTGCCCTTGTGTTTCCCTCCTATGTCCCTTTAGATTGTAAGCTTGCAGCAGGGCCCTCCTACCTCCAAGTTTGTCTGTTACCCAGTTTGTTTTATCTCTGTTTAAAATTGTAAAGCGCAACGTAATCCGCTGCACTATATAAGAAACTGTAAATAAATTCGTGTAATAAGAATTAAAAAAATGTACCAACGGCTGATTGCCTTATGACAATCGAGTTATCAGTTCTTAAAACATAAAATACGACTAAATGTTTGTCCGTTTCCATGACAATAGTCACATAGAATTCATAGATATCACCCTCTCGTGTTGGTACTCCTGATGTTTCATTGTGAGCTTGAATTCAAATAATAAATACAAATAGGAACACAGGCAGCACTTACAGACTTAATGAAGAATACATCAATCAGGTAGCTTCAATGTTTCAGTCAGGAATGCCAAAGGTTTTATAAAAACAGAAACATTGCAGCTACACCCAAATAGGAACACAGGCGGCACTCATGGACTTAATGAAGAATACAGCAAGCAGGTAGCTGCAATGTTTCTGTTTTTATAAAACCTTTGGCATTCCTGACTGAAACATTGAAGCTACCTGATTGATGTATTCTTCATTAAGTCTGTAAGTGCTGCCGCTGTGTGTGTGTGTGGCCGGCACTCCATTACTTGTGGTTGGGTTTACTTGCCTAGGTGCCATCCAAGGTACAGTGAACTGTCCGAAAACATATGGGTGGATACGGTGGCACTCAAGTTCAATGTTTGGGTCCGGGGGACCATTATCAAGAACTTATTGCATACAAATATCGGTGTCAAGCGCTGTACAGATGACGTCAGGCTTGTCTCACAACACGTAGAAAATTTAGATTTTCCTCAACTGGCTATACAATTTTTGTTTTTGGTGTCTGTTACTGCCCTTGCTACATGGGCCAAGAATACAAACTTCAGCTCCTAGACCCTTGATGGCTAACCTTGACACTCCAGCTGTTGCTGAACTACACATCCCAGCATGCTCTGCTTCAGTTTTGTTATTTGGCCATGCTTAATCTGATGCAGAGCATTCTGGGATGTGTAATTAAACAGCTGGAGTGTCAAGGTTAGCCATCAAGGTCCTAGACAAACAAAAAAAAAAAAAAAGTATTGCATTTTTCAAGTTTTTTCCAATATAAACAAAAACCAATAAAGCAATGACTTTGTTACATACAAATGAGTAAGTTTTGTTCTTTGGTAGTGGACCGAGTAGAGACAAATCTATAAGATCCTAAAAGACCTCAACTCGAATATAGACCAAAAAATTGTTTAGGAATGGGGGGAGGAGAATAGGGATCGAGAAGAGGGGTTTGGGGAAGGAATAAGGAGAAGGGGACAGGGGGTACATAGAAAGTAGAAATATGAGAGATAGTGAATCTACAAAAAACAAGGAAAAGACCTCAGTGGAAGGAGAGGGAAGGGAGGGGGGCAAGTGCGGGGAAGCCGGCAAACCCAAAACTGCATTAGTGAAAGCAAAATGGCAAAACTAAATGTGTCAAAGGGGCCTCAGTTTGGAAGTGGGTTGTCCATGGGGACCAAGTTTTAAGAAAGGAGTGGAATTGTGTAGAAATGCAGTGATCTTTTCAACTTTGTCAATATAGCATTGATTAGGGTAATTTTGGAGGGAGGTGTAGGGCTCTTCCAGTTTTTGGCAATCAAGCACTTGGTTGCTTTGAGGATATGATTGATCAGTTTTTGTGACGCAGGTTGGGATCATGGGATTGGTCTCAAGAGGGAGAAAGGAGAGGAGGGGATTTGTATGTTCAGAACTGACCTAATTAGATCATGAGCCTCCTGCCAAAGGGATTGGATGGCTGGGCAGCTCCACCAAATGTGAAGGAAAGATCCTTCTTGGCTGCAAGATCTCCAACACTGGGAAGAGGAGGATGGGTAAATAGAGTGCAATTTGGTTGGTACCAAATACCATCGGTAATAGATCTTATAAGCGTTTTCTTTAACTTGCGTTGAGAGAACTTTTTGCTGTAGCTAATCTGATATTGGACCACGTATTTAGGCTGAGCTCATCTCCCATGTCAGATTCCCAAGCAGTTTTGTGTTTTTCTTTTTGTGGTTGGTTAAAAGAAACGATTGTCTGATGGATGAAATGAGTTTTTTCGTGTTTTGGGACTGTCTGCAGAGGGATTTGAGGGGCGATCTTTTCAAGGAAGGAGGAGCTTGGGGAAGAGCATTACAGAAGTGGCGCAGCTGTAGATATTGATAGATAATGGAGTGTGGAAAAGAGACTTTGGATCGGAGGGATTCAAAGTCAGAAAACAGAAGTGTAGGGGCGATGTCCAAAGGGAGTTAATGATGGGTGATGAGAGCGCAGTTTGTAGAGTTTAGTGGAGAGATTCCAGATATTAATAGTGTCGGGTAGTGGGTAGAAGAGAAGTTAGGACGGGGCGGGAGGCAGGCGGGATCCATAGCAAGGAGTATAGAGAGTAGTGTGCGATGGAGGCTTCAATGTATGTCCAAACTCTGAGAGGGGGGTGCATGCCACAGGATAGAGGGTGCAATATGGACAGCTCTGTAATATTTAAGAATGTCTGGCAAACCGAGACCTCCTGTAGTGTGGGTTTTTTGTAAAAGGCGTAGTTTTACTCTGGGTTTTTTTCCCAGCCCAAACAAAAGTGCTAATTGGAGGTGCTGTAGAACCTTGACTGGGATGTGTATGGGGAGGGTTTGCCAGCGGTACAGAAGACGGGGTGGAATCATAATTTTGATCGCGGCCATCCGACCCATCCAGGAAATGTATTGTGAACTCCAGGCAGAAAGGTCCGACCTTATAGCAGCGAACAGTCTGTGAAAGTTAAGCGAGTAGAGGTCATTGTATGATCTAGTCAGATAAATTCCGAGATATTTGATTTTATCAGACTGCCAGCGGAGTGGAAATTTTGCTTGAAGGATGGCAAGGTCGGCTGGAGCGAGATTATTGTCTAAGGCCTCTGATTTTAGAAGTATTTATTTTATAATTGGACAATGTACTATAAATATTAGTTTCAAAGAAAAGGGATGACAACAAGATCCGAGGATTGGTAAGAGTTAATGACGTCGTTGGCGTATAAAGCGATTTTATAATGCGAATGACCTATACTGATGCCGTGAATGTTCGGATTGTTACGGATACAGGTGGCGAGGGGTTCCATAACTATAGGGAATAAGAGGGGTGAAAGTGGACAACCTTGGCGTGTGCCATTTTTGATATTAAACTGGGCTGATTTAAGTCCGTTCACCAGTACGGAGGCCGAGGGGTTGTTGTAAAGGGCTAATATGCCGTCTAGGAATAGGCCTCCGAAACCCATGTGAGTCAGAGTGCCGTGAATGAAAGGCCAAGCCACCCTGTCAAATGCCTTTTCTGCATCAAGAGCCACCACCAGGGCTGCTACTGATCGTTTATTTGCAACGTGGATAAGATCTATAAGGCATCTGGTGTTATCTGAGGCTTGGCGGTTGGGAATAAATCCTACTTGGGTGGACCAATGTAGGTAGCAAGGGGGCTAGTTGATTAGCTAGGACTTTGGCGTAGAGTTTTAAATCAGAATTGAGTAGGGATATGGGGCGATAATTGCCCGTATCCGATGGGTCTAACTAGTATGTTAGCCCTGGTGGTGGCTGCGTCTTACGAGTGGCCTTGTAGAAGAGAGTTAAATAGAAGAGTGAGCATTGGGACGAGGGATGGGGCCAGTTTTTTTATAATAAAGATTGGTGAATCCGTCAGGGCCAGGAGCGGCTGACCGACGCAGGGATTTAATGGCATCGAGGATCTCGTCAGAGGTGATGGGAGCGTCCAATGACTCCACTTGAGATGGGGTCAGTTTGGAGAGTCGGCATGAGGTCAAGTATTCATCCAGGGCCTCCGGGCTAGTGGTTGCAGTAGAGTCGGAGGAAGCAAGGTTGTATAGATTCTCATAAAAAGAGCGGAATTGGGCAGCCATGGTGTCTGACCTTTAAGTGCTAGGATCTTCAAGTATGTCTGATGATTCGGGTGGTGTTGCTGCTCTTGGGTGAGAGCGGAAAGGGTAGCCTCTTGTTCCAGAGGTTTTTTTTTTTTGCCAGTGGCTTTTTTGTGTGCTTTTGATAAACTAATTAATTTGCCCCTAATTGTGGCCTTATGAGCTTCCCAGAGAATGGATGGAGAGCTGTCTGGGGTGTTATTTAGGGAGTAAAATTCCGCAATGGACGAGTTAAGGTCTAATTGGATATCAGGTTCGAGGAGTAAGGAGTCATTAATACGCCATTGTTTTAGGGGTGGTTGTAGGGAGGAACAAATATTGAGTTCGTGGGCTAAGTCATTCGACCAGGGAATTGGGATCGTTTGAGCATCTATCAGATTTTAAGAGGAAGCGGAGTCTGCAAAAATATAATCAATACTGGTATGGAGTGTGTGTGTGGGGGGGTGTGTGTGTGAGTGAAACCTGGTGTTGTGGGATAGAGCACTCTCCAGGAGTCATACAAGTTGTGTCTTGCTAAGTGAGTGAGGAGGCGTTTAGAGAGTCTGGCATGGTTGGGTAATGTTGAGTTGGAAAGAGATCTATCCAGAGAAGGTTGTATGGTGGCATTAAAATCTCCCCCAATAATTGTGGGTCAGGGAGAAAATTGCGCTAACTTAGAAAAAAAGGTGAAGTAGAGGGAGCTCTGCTGGTTATTAGGGGCATAGACAGACGAGAAGAATAGGTGAGTGGTTGAGTTTACCAGAGAGTATGATGAATCTACCCTTATCTGAAATTATATTTTCGATGCTAATTGGGAGATCACGGTGGATAAGATTGAAGAATAGAAGGTATAAGGAATGTTAATGCCGATTAAATATGACCAAAGAAACAATAAGTGAAAAGCGCGAGTTACGTATTCTGTCCGTAACCTGCGTACCCTTTATACCTAACTACGTGCGAACAAAACGTAGCGCAGCGTAGCGTACCTTTATTGTATAGTATACACCCAAGAACCAATACCTTAATAAGAGATTCCTTCGCAGTAATTTGTCTCTAATCTGCGAATATACCTTTAAGGACAGTGTCCGTAATATACCTTTATCGCTAAATGCGAATAACAGACACAAACCACAATATAGAAGTAAGGAGATAAGAACTCCGTAAAAAGGTTGTATTTAAGTCCCTAATGGACAAAAGGGGGTTACAGGAATAGAAAATACAGGTTTAACAGGTAATGCAATAGACTAACAATGGATACAATAATTAGGCTCTACTAAGGGGAAGAGAAACAGATACAGGATACAATCAGCCAACAATACAATAAGAATAAATACCGTGAATGCAACCGTTACCATCTCATCAAATATGCGAAGCGCAGTCCGGTCAGAGCTCGCTATCGTTCAGGGTTGAACTATAGCCCGGTTGAAGGTCAGGGAAAGAAAGATGTGCCGAAGTGACCGAGGCAGCCCTGGGTCTCCTATCTTATAGGGTCAGAAAGGGGAGGTCAAAGGCCATTCCTATTGGTCAGAGATCGTATGTCAGGTCCGCTGTGATTGGGGGGTAAGATGATACACCTGGTTTGACTAGGTGCAGGGGAGTGAACTTTAGGAGTCCTTTGTTCGTTAGTATCGTCGGCAGGGATTGTAAACAGTTGTAGAAACCGGTTACATCTAGATTCCTTTGTTATATACTTTCAACCGAAACTGTCTTGGGAATATGGAATTATGTCCATAACTATCGGGCCGTGTCTATTGCGAAATATTCGCAATGACCGGAATACTACGCATGTGAAACGGAACGGTACTAAACATGATACAGACAGATGTATGCAGGGCTAACTAAGCTATGTGTGGCGCTCTAAACCTTTAACTACATTTTACTTAGTGTCAGTATGTATTTATGAATTTATGTGTGATAGTATGGCTACTCTTCTGGTCCACTTTGTCACACAGAATCGGGTATGGAAACTTTATTAGCGCAACTCTGCGAACCAAAATGGCAGCCATACTATCCTAAAATGGCGTGTGTGCAACTCGACTTCCACAGTCCACCCTTTAACAGTAAATATAAAACTGTTACAGTACAAAACATTTTACACGACAATACAGAAATTCATAATCCTAACAGAGAAATTGGGATCCATGAAATAAACATATAAGGGGAGTAAACCATCTGCTCTTGGCCGATCCAGGATCATGGATAAACGATGGGCCGCATTTATCGAACAATCTACTCAGGGTCATGAAGGATAATGTACAATTTTGGGATAAAAATAAAAACAGGGGTGGTTACACTATATACAATTGTTTTTCAGATATGGCATCCTTTGGTAGGTATTGTTTGTGACAACAGACCCTTGAACTCTTTGTTGTCTCTCTTTTTGGTATGCTTTTAAGTATGATGGTATTATCACTATCAAACATCCGGTCCTGGGTAATGTGTCAAGTTTATAGATTCTACCTTGACCTAAACTGGGACGGGTAACACACTCTCAGAACTCTGTATCGTTCGTCCACTGCCTGGCAGCAGTGCGGCGGCGGTGTCCTTGATTTTGAAGATAAGAACGGATAGTGGGGGGGGGGGGGGGGGGAGACAAGAATAGGACCCACAACAATAGAGAAAACTGAGAAAGGAAAAAAATTGTTAGTGATCCTTCCAACCTGTTACCAGTGGGGTGTGTCACAGTCCCTTTTGTAGCTTGTACAGGTTGCTTGACCTTAGCTGCTCTCCAGTCCTCCCGAAATGGTGCCTCTTAGCGATTTCTTTCTTTCGCCCTCGAGTGTAAGGACCTTCTGGCTTTCTGTTCCTTTGGCAGTAGGACGAACGTACCCGAATCTCTCTCTGCGACTTTGTTATTGAGGTAGTGCTGGTCAACAAGATTTGGGGTGGTTCTTTCCAAAGGTCTATCAAGCAACCTGTATATGGCAAAGCAGGGGAAACAACATCATCTCCTGGTTCATGGTTATGACAGTTCACAACAGGTGTCAACAAAGTCCTTTTGCTGCAGTTTTCCAGGTGTGGATAAATCACTTGCATTTGTGGTCTAGGATCTCCTTGTTAGATTACCATAACCTGTGGCTGCCCGCCAAGCAATGTTTTGATGGGGACAAATGAGGTGGAGTTCTGAGAGTGATTCTACTACAATAAAAAGAGATTATGGGGTGTACCATCAGTCCCTAAAGGTTCACACATGACTTAAACCTTTCATATATATATACTTGCATACTCAAGGGTGCTTCTGGGCTGCCATATCTATACACACAAACGTCAACACATATAAATAACTAGAATGCTTCTAGAGTGGACTGTACAAAGCCAATTTTGTATTACCTGCAGAGGATCCTGCTGGAGGAGGGATGTGGAGATGGCTCTGTGGGAACAGCCGTTGCAGTTTCTTTCCCCCAGACAAGTAAGGCATGATCCTGTCGACTTACCTGTCTGTGTGCACACCAGTAATTTCGGACTAATTTTCCCCATACCTTCCCTGTCAAGACACGTCAGGCCATGGGCTATCTCTGTCCTGACAGTTTGGCATGTTCTCAGAGTCACTGGTTTTCCTTGTCCATCTTTCTATTCCTGTCCACATCCCTTCGGCTTCCAGACTGCTTCTCCTGCAGGGGACACAAATCTTGTATTTCTATGTGAATATACTGACATTTACAGGGGGAACACAAACATTATCCGCAGAGCGCATGGCTCACCCAGCTGCCTTGCCAGCATGTTCATTATCAAGTGACACTGAATCCTCATCGAAGATGTGGGCTTTACACTTGATAACAGCCACTCTGTCCGGCAGCTGTGTGACTGTCAGGAATCTTTTAAACTTACAACGCTTGCGCCACTGGAGTGCCAACTACTGAAACAAAACATCTGAGGCGCCATAGGGCCTAAGATCTTCTGTATTACCCCAACAAACATACTTGGAGTCGGCATGAATATTGGCTGTTTTTCTCTCAGCCCGCAGTACTACTAATGAGACTGCTGTTGCTGAGTGAGACGTCCAATGGGTTCAGCCTCTACTATGCCTTTTCCATCTATTACGGTATAGCCAGTGTACAATTTTCCCCTCTCGGTGTTGTGGAAAGAACGAGGGAGAGAGGGAAAAAAAAAAAAATGAATTACCTCTTCCAATGGGTTGTTACCACCCTTTGGGGGCATGCTGCAAAGGTCTGATTCAAACATGTCATGCAATCATATTCGTCTCGGCTCCCACTAAATTCCACCATTCCAGCAACCTCAGCATCAATCCACCCTTTGTGCCTTGGCGGGCACACCTGGTAAGAGTGTTGCTGGGTTTACAATATTACCCATTTTACTGGTAACATCAATGCAAGTTCCCATTTAATGAACTTGGCTGATGAATATTTTTCACATGTTTAGGCAGAATTTTCGGAGTGTCCAGACTATATGAGGAGCATAAACAGTGAAAACACACCCCAACACCACATTCTCAGTTTTGTTTACCAGTAGTGCTATGGCAACTACACTGTGTAGACAAGTATGAAGTGCTCAAGTAATAGGGTTTAATTGCACACTGCAGTACGACATTGGTCAGGCTGGCATCACCAGGTTTCTTACGTCACTATATCTGTCGCCCCCTCAGCAGGTCTAATATTCTAAATCACATGGTCTCTTGTGTCAGTTTTACCCATGGCAAAAGGCTGTAATCAGGCCTGTTTCTTCTTCTTTACTATCCACATTTGTCTGTGAAGACATGGGTTTTGCGATTGTACCTATTTATATGTAAATGCGTTTTACAACCCTTTTCATTCTTTGTAGAAGGGGGATGCTTTGTGCATTACTTGGACTGCTTTTCACAAGATGGTGGCTGTGGTTGCCCTGGGTAACATTAGGAGCAATGCTTAAAGTTACTGGGACTTTGTTCAAGATTTACTGAAAAATATATATATTGACTACTCGCTTTATGGGGTACTGCATATTCACAATGGGTATTTCTCTGCTGGGAGTGCGACAAATCTTTCCAACTATTTTTCTATGATTTGTGGGTTTATGGTTACTAATGTGTCCCAGATTTCCCCCCCCTCCCCCTTCTTGTTCAGGCGCAACCGCAATCCGTCCTGAGATACCTTATGTCCTGCCTCAGGAGGATACACCAGAAGTTGATCGCCAACTGCTGGTGCTGTGGATGAGGAAAGGACATAACAATAGATCATTAACCCATTGTATTGGTATTTACCCATTTGTGGGCCGTAAGGACAGTGTGCGATCTTGCAAGACCCGGGGGAGGGGCTTGGTGGCTCTCTGAGGTTTCTGGAACAGAAGAGTAGGGGAAGGAGAAAAAAATTGGAAAAAGAGAGAGAGAAAAACTAAAAAAAAAAAGTAGAAAATATTTATGACAGTAATGTGTACATTTATTTTCAACAGGAAATTTTTCTTTTATTTTTATGACACTAGGATTTAGCACTATGGGGGAATTGGCTCTCAACTATTTGGTTCTTACCCTTTTCAACTCCTGTTCTGATTTGTAAGCCCTCCCTTTCTTTCTGTTTCCCAGTGTGGTTGTGACTATGGGCTGTGTCTAGGGGTATTTAGCTAAAAGTTCTCTTTTGGGAACCTTGTTATTTCACTGGGTATTTTTCCAGCTCAACCTCAGATTTCAAATGGTGAAGCTGTACTTTGGGGCGCTATACTTTCTGTTTTTAACAGGGTTTCTATTGAAGCTATGGTTGCCATTGATCCTGTGTCCTTCCCATCTTTAGTTCAAAGGGAACTCTGTATTTGTGCTGTAGTTTTTAGCTACCTTAGATGGATTTGACTCTATAACAGTGGAATACAACATTAACCTCTGAGGACTGTCCAGCATATCTTGCACTTCTTGTGTAAGATTTCTAGGAGTGTCCAGAAATACCCCATCAGGGGTGCAATAGATGACACATCCCATTTTACATAGTAAATCTCTACCCAGGAGGTTAGTCGGGGCCGCTGCAGCCAACAGAAAAGAGTGTTTGGTATGCAGAGGCCCGCTTGTAACATCTGCTGGTTTCGTCAGTGGGTAATGCTGTATTTTTCCTGTTACCCCACTTGCTGCTACTAATTGCTTGGCACAACCTAGACCAGGAGGGAATGTTGTTAACGGGTTTGATACAAAAAAAACTTTATATTTAAACTATTCCACTTACCCATATCTGAGGCTCCTCCCTCAGATATTGTCTTATGTTACCTGGATGTGGGGTGTATGTGTGTCCTACTCCCTGTTTGCATATATGTGTCATGCTTAGGGCGGCGTTGGCTACTAGGTGGGGCTATGGCTATGTGTTGAGACCTACCTGTCTTTTCCCATTGTGTCTCCCAGTTACTTACATATGTGTTATGTTTCCTATGGTTACTTACCCTGCAATGTCTGGCTATGTGTCCTTTGTTTCCACATTTGAAACATACCATTTGGTTTGGTCTTTCTGTCATAAATCGTTTGTCCAGATCAACAGCAGATTTCTTTAAAGTGTGTATTGACATCTGTCTGCAGTTGGGGTGAATGGTTTCTATGTTGGTTCTCAGATTTTCCCTAAGACCTTGTATCAGCACAGAGACAATCCCTCCCTTAAGATGTATGTTGTCCCTGGGGATACCAGAGTGTTTTGGCAACGCCTGTAAGGCACGGTTGAAATATCCGCTGGTGGACTCACCATCTTTCTGTGTGATGGTGAACCCTAGGGTATTTTCAACCGTCGCTGGGAAATATACACCCAATTGTATATTTATTAGGCGTATATTTTCCTGGTTGCCCTGTTCAGTTAAAATCTTATCGCCCTCCACACCACTGTCTCGAATGAACTTCTGGACATCTATGTGTGAAGGGAGGGAAGCTCTCAACATGTATCGCCAATCCTTATTGGTGGGCTCATCTGAATTTCCTCGCTCCCTTACAAATTTCTGACACTTTGCCAGATCTTTGCTGGGATCAGGGAAATTTTTGATGATTGAATGACGTTCCAATCGTGTCCATGTATTGTGCATGTCACTATCCTTTACAGGCGTTACCTCATCCCCGTCTCCCCGTCCACAAGGAGGTTCCACTGTGTGCAGAGGGTGGATCTGTATCCCCCCTGCACCATTGGACAACATCCCAGGAACAACTATCTCTGTGCTGTGTTGTGTGTACTTACCTGTGTCTAATACTATGCTGTTGGCATCAGCCGTCTCCTCCTCCTGTGCTGGAGCCCCAGCAGCGGGTTGAGCTTTTCCCTCAAGCATGTTAAGTGCATGGGAGACGGCCAGTGCCAACAGCTGCTCGTTTTCCTCTCGGGTTTCCTTATAAGGGGATAAGACAGGGTACAAGTTAGCAACGGATACATTATTACTCATGTCTTTCTTATGAGTCATTAACCTCTTCGGCACATATGGGGGTGGGGGAGCTGATTCTATTGCGGCAGCGGTTGCATTTTTATTGTGGCTGATTGTATCTGGTATTGCCAGACCTCTGATTCCCCATTGTTCCTGTCCTTCCTTCTGCCACAATTTAAGAATATCTATGTGCTTCATTCTCTCCTTACGACTGGAGAGTAGACATATTTCATCTTTTACTGCTAAGATTTCTGGATCAAAGCCACCAACACTGGGAAATTCTAATTTGCTGCCTTGTGTCATCTTCTTCCATTTCTTTTGGTAAACAACTGCGCGTTCACCGTGCTTACAGCACATAATAAAAGCCGCCGATCCTTTTGGTCGGCTTGCTTCCTTCCTAACATGCACGTTATCACAGCGTGACCCGTTATTACCCATAATTACAGGAATAAACGTTCACAGCTTAATAGATACCGGTGGGTTATTACTTGTCTGAGAGCTCCCCAAACACTCACTACTTCAGCTTCCTAGAACAGTCCCACAATCAAGCGGGTGCGAAGGATACGAGGTATGATACTCAATCACCAAGTCTTTCAACTAGCAGCGAACTTCTAGTCAACTTGCAAGGTGCGGCCTAATTTTTCCAGGGTACAACAAACTTGTTTTCCTGTACCCCCAAAAACTGGATTTTCTAAAGTAGCTAATCGGATCACTGGGTTCCGATGTATCTTCTTGTACCCTCCTAGCGGATCAGTTCCACTGAAGGGGCAGTTCCTATGTGCACGTCGTCACGTGCACCCTGTCCTACCTGGACTGTCCTACACTGGACTACACTGTGCTTGAGTCGTGCCGTCACACACCCGTTCGCCTCAGTTATTTTTCACACTGGGCGCTATTTACACCTTGGTCTTATGCTTATATTTGAAATATTTCTGTACAGAAAATCTTCCCAGGCTGGTAGCTTTTCACTAGATACTTATGCAGGTATAAATCCCTTATAATAAGCTATAGGAATATATTAAAATAATGCTTGAGTTGCTTGTTTTTGGAAAATGAACAAAAAGAAAAAAAACTTATTTTCTTTAAAAATCACCGCCTTATCCACAGTATATTACTATACTGTTTTAAATAAAGCTAGTGGTTTAATACTGTTCACCTTTGAGTTCCTATGTGTGCTGCATGTGCAGTGCCAATGAACAGCCACGTGTGTACATGCGTTGTTCACAGGCCGCCGATGAATCGGCCACCCACGTGTTCTATAGTGTATTTGCAAGGTTGCGCTCGAGTTTCGCTATACGCAGTAATTGCGCCTAAGTGTGGAATAAATCCTTTAACCTTGTCCGAAAGTTACGTATCAAGATGCGAAATAAATCCCGCACTTAATCCGTAAATCACGTACAAAGATGCGAAAATTTCCCGATATGGGCACGTGTGCGTGCGCACCTTGCGAAATACACAATAGACACTTTACGTTACTGTAAAAGGCTCAGAACTTATCGCCACGTGGCGGAGTCCCTGGCCCTGCAGTAACTAACAATAAAAGTTTATAGTTTTGCACAGAAGGGATCCTCTATGTACTATAATAAAACACAGGCCTTTGTTTCCACGTGTGCGAACTTTATCGCACGTGGCACATATACTGTAATAAACAAGCAACTCAAGACACTATACCCCGTTAAACTACTTGTGGCAGGCAGAAGTACAGTTTACTAAACACTTAGATATGATTTAAAACACGTGGCTTACTGTTTCACTTACTGTATTTCGGGTTCAACGCTAGCACTTCTCGAACCCCGCACCGCCGCGGACCTGGCCTATCCAGCAATGGATAATAATACTTCCACCCTTTTGCTGGTATAGGTCAAGCCGCGCGCCTGGTACTGAGCTCCAGAATGTGTAACGGACGGACGAGCCCTCCATTGTTAATGCCGATTAAATATGACCAAAGAAACAATAAGTGAAAAGCGCGAGTTACGTATTATGTCCGTAACCTGCGTACCCTTTATACCTAACTACGTGCGAACAAAACGTAGCGCAGCGTAGCGTACCTTTATTGTATATTATACACCCAAGAACCAATACCTTAATAAGAGATTCCTTCGCAGTAATTTGTCTCTAATCTGCGAATATACCTTTAAGGACAGTGTCCGTAATATACCTTTATCGCTAAATGCGAATAACAGACACAAACCACAATATAGAAGTAAGGAGATAAGAACTCCGTAAAAAGGTTGTATTTAAGTCCCTAATGGACAAAAGGGGGTTACAGGAATAGAAAATACAGGTTTAACAGGTAATGCAATAGACTAACAATGGATACAATAATTAGGCTCTACTAAGGGGAAGAGAAACAGATACAGGATACAATCAGCCAACAATACAATAAGAATAAATACCGTGAATGCAACCGTTACCATCTCATCAAATATGCGAAGCTCAGTCCGGTCAGAGCTCGCTATCGTTCAGGGTTGAACTATAGCCCGGTTGAAGGTCAGGGAAAGAAAGATGTGCCGAAGTGACCGAGGCAGCCCTGGGTCTCCTATCTTATAGGGTCAGAAAGGGGAGGTCAAAGGCCATTCCTATTGGTCAGAGATCGTATGTCAGGTCCGCTGTGATTGGGGGGTAAGATGATACACCTGGTTTGACTAGGTGCAGGGGAGTGAACTTTAGGAGTCCTTTGTTCGTTAGTATCGTCGGCAGGGATTGTAAACAGTTGTAGAAACCGGTTACATCTAGATTCCTTTGTTATATACTTTCAACCGAAACTGTCTTGGGAATATGGAATTATGTCCATAACTATCGGGCCGTGTCTATTGCGAAATATTCGCAATGACCGGAATACTACGCATGTGAAACGGAACGGTACTAAACATGATACAGACAGATGTATGCAGGGCTAACTAAGCTATGTGTGGCGTTCTAAACCTTTAACTACATTTTACTTAGTGTCAGTATGTATTTATGAATTTATGTGTGATAGTATGGCTACTCTTCTGGTCCACTTTGTCACACAGAATCGGGTATGGAAACTTTATTAGCGCAACTCTGCGAACCAAAATGGCGGCCATACTATCCTAAAATGGCGTGTGTGCAACTCGACTTCCACAGGAAATTTTCTGGAAGAGATTGGCGGGTGTGGCGGTTTGAGGTGGGTTTCCTGTAACATTAAAACATCAGGGTTGCGTCTGTTCATAAACTGTATGGCCATAGCTCTTGTCGTAGGTGAATTGAGGCCGTTGACATTAAGGGAAATAGTCTTTAGATTCATGGAGGATCAAAAATTATGGAACTGATAAGTTTAATAGGATAGGTGCCGACCTCCCCGCCCCAGTGTTTTGAGGCATGTTCTAATGCCTGTGTACACAGTATACCTGCCTGGCTGTTGCAACTATTAGTGGCGTCACAAATGTCTGCCTAGGCACTGTGCCGCCCAGCAAATATATGTTCCCTGTCTCTATAATACCCAGGATTAGCATATACCTGTATGTTTTATGTGTATCTGTACTGTCACTGTTGAACTGTTCCTAATATACACTAGTATACCTGGCCAATAAAGCTGATTCTGATTTATCTTGGAGAGTTTAAAAATGGAATTCTTGAATTCCATGATCACGAGCATGGAACCAGATCAGTTTTTTGGTGTCTTTGTTCATTTGGGGTGCGTATATAGAATGCAGAGACAGAAATGTCATAGCAGTAGAATATATAAATTGCTAAAGGACAAATTAAAGCAGTATAGTACAGGTTGAGTATCCCTTATCCAAAATACTTGTGACCAGAAGAGCTTTGGGTAACTGAAATATAAAAATATTCCAGAATAATCAATGAGGTATCTGCCATTTATGTTATATATACATCAAACACATGAAATACATACATTGATATTTGTGCATGAAACAAGGTTTCAAAATATTAAACAAAATTTTTGTACCATCTCAGGCATTGAATATGAATACTAAGCAATTATTTTCTTGCACATGTTTTAGTGCCAATTACACATCATTTCCTCAGTAGGTATTTGGCAAAAAGAGAAAATGAAAATTTAATTCTGGAAACTATGGATAAGGGATACTCAACCTCTAATGCCAGAAACGGCAAGTGTGCTAAAATGGGAAGGGATGTAGCTTTGTTCATTCCTGGGGTCAAAAATTGGGAGGCGGACAATGTAAATGGCCAGCATCTACACCATGGGTTCCCAACCACAGTCCTTATGGTACTCTAAAGGTGCGTACACACGGGCAAAAACCACTGCCAATATGGTCGCTGAACAAACATCTTGCCAGCGATTGGAGGTTATGGATATGGTGCGCGCTCCTATTTTTAGCCCCCTAATAGTCGCTGGTCTGAGGAGCATGCTCTTCCGACCAGTGATTTCCCCTGCCGCCTCTTCTTCCGGCAGTGTCATTTTCATTAGAGGCCATCTCTGGTCGCTGATGAAAAACAGGACACTAACCAATATATTGCTAGCACTATATTGCTAACGATCATATTGCTGTGTGTGTACACAGCTTAACAGTCCAGGTTTTAAGGATAGACTTACTTGGCAGGAAAGCCTTGACACTGCCTTGAGAACTGATGCTGGGAAATGCTTATCTATACCCTGGAAGTGGTATGATCAATGTATGTGCATGGCCACAAGTATGACCGCCTAAAAAATAATAAAAAGGGAAAAAAATGCAAATAGAAAAATATCTTGACTAAAAACAATAATTTTTATAGCTCTTCATGAAGCAGGACAGTGTGCGGCACTTGAGTCCAGGCGGCCCTATCTGTCCCTAATTCTCACCTTGGTACTCTGACCTTCTGTCTCTCTTCAGATCTTCTGGCATCCCTTCTCCGTGGTGCGGCAGTCTGTGACTGGAAGTTCGGAAACACTTTTTTTTTTTTTCAATGCAGATTGGTGTTTATTCCAGACTTGCATGGAGTCCTTCATCTTCACCTACTGTTTGTTCCTCCTTTGGCATACTGGGATCTTAACTTTATTTTTCAAATTCTACAATGTTGAAACCTCTGTTTTTGGCCCTTGCTTCAGAGAGGGTTGGAATTTGGCACCTAATGTAGCTGAACTCTTGATGAAGCCTTTTCTACCAAATATGTTTCACATTCAACCCAATGTGGTTAAGTTTTCTCTTCGGATTCCTCTTCCCACTTGTGGGGTGTGGTTCCAGCTATTTTGGTGTATGTTGCTTGCATTGCTTCTGGTTCGCTCCTAAATAGACTAATTCCAGGTTTATTCTTACTGTCATCCATCAGGCCTGTATCTCCATTGTTTGCTCTCCGTCTGCATCTAGTTTAGCACATTCCACCAGGTCAATTAGTACATCATGGGCTGCACTGGGCTTATGCCAATCACCTCTGTTGTGCTGCTACCTTTTTAAAAGTTTTGATACCTTTTTTTTCAAGTAATATAGTATTGGTCGTCTGGTGCTGCAAGATTCTTGATCGCCTTCCCTCCCACAAGGACAACTTTAGGATGTCCTCCAGCAGATGTAAGAAAAGATGAGATTTTATAAATGGGGTAAATTCATTTTCTCTGCTTCTATTGGTCCACTTGGGTTCTCCCAATATGGGAGTGTGGCTTCTCACACAGCCTGCTCAAGAACTCTCCATTCTGCAAAAATTCACTGACTTCACCTTAAAATATCTGGAAGGCAGGCCTTTTCAAGTTCTTTCTGAAACTGCTACAGTATTCACTTGTGTATATCGCCAGGTCTGCATTTTTTAAAGTTGGATGGCCAGGAAGCAGATTGTTTATGACTTTAAAGGAAGTGGCATTGCATTTGGCCCCACATGGAAAGTTTAGTGTGTCCACATGTCTAGACTGAATCAAGTGCTTCTTTTAGTCCTTGCTAGTTTAACAGTCATGTAATCTTCCTCTAAGATGAGACAAATTTCCTTTTATCGCACTGTGTATGCTGCATCCTACAGCTGATGCGCACTCCCTCCTTTCTGACCACCTTCATCTGTGCATGCACAGGTGACTGCGGATCGTTAACTGGGGCCATTCTGCAAACACTTATAAATATTTGCTTTAGTACAGCTCTAATGCTTCAACACCTAAACCTACCAAAAGATGCTTTTTCAGCTCCAGAGAGGTCCTAATTTGTATAATATAAGATTATTTTTGGTTAATTTGAGTCATTCGCTTAACCGCTTCAACTATCCCTAAATTTGCTAATTTGTTCTAAACTCATCTTGCTATGTTCTTCTACAAGGTTCTTGTTCTTTATTACAACTGTAAAATTTGCCCAATCTGTTATTTTATAATCTGTAAACTGTATATCCCTGTGCATTTGCTGTATGTGGTGTTTAGTTGTGTTTTTTTATTTATTTATTTTTCTATTACAGGAGATTCATAAGAAGGTGATGTCCCTTCAGTTCAGTGAATGTCGCACCAAAATTCGACATGTAGATGCACATGCTACTTTGAGTGATGGGGTAGTTGTCCAAGTCATGGGTGAACTTTCCAATAATGGCCAGCCAATGAGAAAATTCATGCAGACTTTTGTTCTTGCTCCAGAAGTAAGGGTCTTTTTGATGTAATAAAAACGAGTGCTTAATGTAGATGATAAAGTATTTGTCTATTGAGTACTTTTTTTTTTAAAGCATATTTTGCTTAGAAACTTCTAAGTCTATATGACTTCTAAGCTGATTTGGGTTCTGCTGTATTGAAATACTTGGTGTTTACTAAACTTTTCAGAAATTTAGTATCTGTACACACTGGACATATAGGGGTGATGTATTTGTTTTACACCCTTGCCCTTGCATTTACCGGAGCAATTCTGCTGTTGCTCCAGTCAGAGGACCTTTAGCTGTAGAATATAATTTTCCACTTTCCGGTTAAATACTAATGTGTTCCTTAAAGGAGAAACCGTGAAATTTCTCCCTTAAGGAACCCATTACTATAGGTGCCCAACAGGGGGCATTCAGAACAATTGAATAACCCCTAAAGTTGTTAGTTGTACACCCAAACGCAGTATATGTCAAACTGGAACTCCAGTTATAGTCCATAACATATGAAGTACTGTAAAGTTAAAAATGTGAAGAATGGCAAATTTGAGTTGCAACTTTGCTTTATGTTTAAATTAACCAAATATTAAATAAAATTTCTTGTTTTAGCCGTAGACTAAAAGTGACTCATTATATGTCTCTAAAGCTTCTTTGGGCAGCCTTCAGAACCCACCCCATTTATTACCAGTCTGACCACTCTCATCACCAGATTTCATCTCCACATTTACCTTCTATTTCAACAGTGTTGTGTGAATCTTTGTCGGCCCAGACTGTTTAATGGTTCTTTTAAGACCATACAAAAAATGACAAACCGATTGATTGCCCTTTTATCATCAACCAATGAGAACTATATAGCCGATTTATCTTAATTAAAACTGTTTGATTGTAAATTTAAAACACTTCATTTCCTTCCTTTGAGCACATTGTGTGTATATGTTTGTATGTAAATGATTTTAACCCCTATTTTTTGCTGTAACTATCATTCCCACATAGTAAATTTGGGAATATTAACGACAAACTATTAAAGGTTATATTTTATGAGTGTTTTTTCAGTGCGCTCCCCAGAAAGCAGTCCCTTTCTTTCTCGTGTCCTATTAAAACTGTTTGAGACAGATTAATTTACCTATGGCACTTACCCCAGTCTTGTAGTTTACCTTAACATGGATTTTTGTTCAGCCTCCTGAGGGGAGCTAGCAGTTAAGCCAAAGCTAGGTCTCTGTGGTGTAGATGTATGAAGCAGTGATAAGGGAGAAGTAATAATGTACCTGGTACTTCATACATCTACCCCTGAGTATGAAAACAAGGTGCTAACTGAATAGCTCCAGGTGTTAAAACCTGGTGCTGCAGCAGGTGTGGCTTATTGGATAGACCTAATCTGGATAGACAGTCAATAGTTTCGACAACAAAAGGTGGACACATGCAAATGTCGACATGAGTTTTTTTTCCCCTTTTTTTTTTGTCTATGTTTTGACATGGACCCCTAATTTGTGTAACTCGTACCATTGCATGTCTTTCTTAGTTAGCCATGCTTTGGGCAAGGTGCCTCGCTTTGCTTGGCACCTTTTGCCATCCACGTGGATTGCTATTTCAGAATGGTAAAGTATGAAAGTCCAAAAACCGTTTACCTTTTGACCCTTATCCAGACACTGTAGATCTATCAACCAGAACCACCTGCAACCATGAAGTCTTGGGTCTAATTGAATTCCTCCAAATACGTATAAAAACTATTAGACACTTTAAATTGATAAAATTGATGGTTTCCCTTTATTTACCAATGACTTACAGTAGTTACCTTTTTTTATTACTTGTAGGGATCTGTTCCAAATAAATTCTATGTTCACAATGACATATTTCGCTATGAGGATGAAGTCTTTGGTGATTCAGAAGCCGAAATGGATGAAGGTAAGTGTTTGAGCCAGCAAATAATATTGTCTATATAAATTTTCTACGTATTGCATTCATACTGTGAAATGCACTACCCCAAATACTTCAGTTTATTTATGAATATCCCAAATCGCAGAATCTGAGGAAGAAGTGGAAGAGGAGCAAGAGGAGAGGCAACCATCTCCTGAACCCGTGCAAGAGAACTCAAGCAATGCTTATTATGATTCCCATCCAGTGTCGTAAGTGCAGATCTGTTGCTTTTCTCACTTTATTTGCAACTTTTTTTTTTTTTTTTTTTTTTTATAATTCAGCATTTGACACCACTACAGTCTTTCCTTTCCAGTAACATGTATGGGCTTTTTGTGTTATAGGATTTTGTGGTTTATTATTGTGGTGTTAATGTAGCTACTGTAAATGCAGCTTTTAATACACCGTACCAATTTAAGTTACTGTAAAGAATATTGTTGGTGGTTTCTGACTTTAATAAAAGTACTTTCAGGTCTTCACAATTTTGGGGTAGATGTACTACAGCGCCACATTTCCTGCTTTCCCTCTTTACTGAGGTGAAGCAGAAAGCCATGCTGACAAGCTGTAGGAACATCTTGGCTCCCTAAGAAGTGGACAGGGGAGGTAAGCTGGGGAATTAAGGGGCTTTTAAAAACTGCCAGAGGGATGTCGAGTACAGGAGGCTGCAAAATTTTCTGAACTGGGTTGCATCTGGCCAATTGTGCAATCACCTTGGCTTCATTTGTGCACACAACTGTCATATCTTAGAGGTTGTTAATTAGCATAGCTCCTATATACATTTATTTTCAATAGTGGTTTAAAAAAAGTTATCAGGTTAAATCCAAGTCCTAAAAGGATTTGAAGGCTACTTGATGACCTGCGGACATCACTTTTGGACCACGGGTCCCTGTGCATAAATATCATTCAGGAATGGTAGCCAATGATGATCTAATGCATAGATTTTCTTTAATTTTTTGTGAAGCTCTGGTCTTAGCAGGCATTTTAAGTAGTTTTCTTCTGTCATTTTGGGAAACCGTTTTCCCATGCTGCACGTTTTATAATGTGTTTTCGTTTTTCAGCTTTTGGCGGTACACTGTTGCCCAGTAGGCTGCATTGGCAAATAGAATCCCCCCCCCCCCCTCAGTTTTGCATTAATTCCTTTCTCTGAATCCATTGAGATAGTGGAACCTCAGAATTTATGCTGTACTTCTCACCTTCTTCACTGTAACTCCTTTTTCTGTGGTCTATGGGGCAGTAAGATGGGATAATTGTGATTTCAGGGCAGTGCCGTGTACACCGCTATGGACCTTTTTTGATCCCCTTGTCTTTGGTTGGCAACAGAGTTATGTTCAGTTAAGAGCAGGCTTTTGTCTCTTCAGTGACTGTATTCTTTTTTTTTTTTTTTTTTTTTATTAAAGATTTTTTTTTTTTTTTTTTTATTAAAGATATTTTAATTTATGTTGTATTCTCCCCCCCCCCATCACAGTAATGGTGTAGAGGAGTCTTTGGAGGAGCCCATTAATGAACCTGAGCCAGAGCCAGAACAAGAAGTAAAGAGTGATGAAATGAAACCTGAGTCAGAAGAAAAGAACATTGAAGAAATTGAGGAAAAGTCACCCACACCACCTCCTGTTGAGCCTATTGTTCTCCCACAAGAACCACCTAAGGTTGAATATTTGACATTTATCTATGTAATTCATCTGCTCATGCAGTGTAGTCATGTTGGTAACTTTTGTTAATTCTTCCTTTATGTGGGAGGAGGAAACTGCTAAATGTTTTCCATGTAAAGATGTGTGACTGCAATCATAGTATTGTTACCGGTGTTAAGTCTATTTGGAAGACGGAAAAGCGGTCTTTAGTTTACTCAGTTAAGGCCCATACACACTGGGCAATTATTGAGCTGAAAGCGGCTCACTTGCCCTTTTGAGCTGCTTTCAGCTCCAAACCACCCAGTGTGCATGAGCATGACTCGGCGGGTGTGGTATAGCTCCCTGACAGTCGGGATTCTGACAGCCGGTACTCCCAGCAGCCCCTTGTAGGTTTACCACGCTGCAGACTTGTTGGCTTGCTGCACTGGTCACAGGTTTTCTCCCCCTCGGGGTAGTCGTGGAACCCCCATGTGGGAGTATAGCCCCTGTAAGTCAGGATCCTGACTGTCAGGCATTTTTACAGTCAGGATTTCGATGTCTTTATACTGACCATCAGAATCCCGACTGTCCTGAGGTCATCCAACTCTGGCCCCGGCAGTGAGAGTTGATGTGCACTCTCTAATTGCCAGACGCTGCTGTCCATCAGGATTTTCTACCAGCCAAGTGGACGGCTTCCCATAGCGTCCTGCTATGGAAATCCGTCCACCCCCATCAAAATCATTGGTCTGGGTGAAAAACGCTCAGTATTTATACACTGAGAATTTTTATTTTTTTAACTACATCGCTTGCCAGACACTCTGGGTGAAAATGTTCCGTTCTGTTTTGGGGAACAGTCGGAAGATGTTTCCTTAAGAATAAGGCTTAATATCCTGTTTCTGCCACCGTTCTTTTTATGTGGACTTGGTTGCCCAAAATCAGCAAAGAACCATTATTCACCTGTGATCATGGATAGCCAAAAAAATAGTGGGTCCCTGGGACACTTCACTTAGTAAGTTTTATTTATATAGCGCACTTTCTCCAACAGGACTCAAGGCGCTTTACAGACATTAAAAATAACTTGACCTGACCATTTCTGGGTCCCAACAGAATGAAGGTTCTTATTAATCTAATAATTTAAATAGAAATAAGGAAAGAAAGGTAAACCGTTATACTGTAATTATGAGGTGCAGGCAATGGTTGTACGGTCTACAGTAGCATGCATTTTAATGTGCCCATACACTAAAGGCTCCCATACACAATGCGATTTAGGCCCGATTCCGATGGAATGTGCAGGTCGGACGGGCTGCACATAATCTTATGTGCAAATAATCTTATTTGTAGCCTGGAGGTGGGCATTGGGCGGTGAACGCGGCCCCTCCCCGGCTCTCCGTGAGCAGCCTCACGGCTCTGCCCGCCTGTAGCTCCCCGAGAACTGCCCAGGAGCTATCAGAATGATTAGGTCCGACTTTTCCTTCGGACATAATCATATATACACTGTCAGATCATGCCCAAAGCGGATGTGTTTGACACCCCCTCCGTCCCAATGCGCGGCCCCGTGCATATCGTGTCAGACCCTACAGATTGAACCTGCTGCAGGTTTTGGGCAGCAAGGTCCCCGTAGCTGATATGGGACGGTGCGGGGCGGCAGGGCACGAAGCAGCTGCTAAACTTAAAAACAATATTTTCGAAAGCCGCTGTTTGGCTGAGTGAATTCTCGGCCGGCTAGTCTTTTGGCACTTGCCGCTACCAGGTGCCTGGACCCCTGCTGTGACATTTTGATTTGAATTGTTTAGGATTAATCAAACCAAAATTAATGTCAGTCTTTACTATATTCTACCACCTCAAAACCCCATAAGCCTTTCTGTAAAGGGAATACTATGTTCCTCTAGGATCGGGGCAGGGCAAAGGGATATGGGGGCAGCAATAGATAACTGTGCGCATAACATCTAGTCACGTGATGGACCAGCACATTGTTTTAGCAGGGTGATGCCGGGCAGTACGGATGGTGTAATGGTTAGCGTTACTGCCTCACAGCGCTGAGGTCATGGGTTCGATTCCCACCATGGCCCTAACTGTGGAGTTTGTATATTCTCCCCGTACTTGCGTGGGTTTGCCACGGGTACTCTAGTTTCCTCCCACAATCCAAAAAATATGCTGGTAGGTTATTTAGCTCCTAACAAAATTAACCCTAGAATGAATGTGTGTGTGTGTGTGTGTGTGTGTACATGTGGTAGGGAATATAGATTGTAAGCATCACTGGGGCAGGGACTGATGTGTATGTTCAAATATTCTCTGTAAAGTGCTGCATAATATGTGTGCGCTATATAAGAAACTGTAAATAATAAAATAAAGGGGCAGGGAAAAAAAAAAAACTTGAATTCTATAGCATATGCTAGAATATAATCTTGCACCCTATTATTGTAAGAGTGTGGAGCCCACCTCTATAAACTTGCGTCTTTATAAATCTACTCTATTGCACTATAATGCTTGATGGCCTCAGAGTATGATCAGCTATTAAGTAATACAATATTGTCTGATGGTAGGGTGCAATAATACATGCTATATGATTGAAGTTATGTTTTATAGTTTGTATGTTAGTGGTTTGTGATAGAGCGTTAATGTGGTGTTTTCAATAACAGAAATTATTTGTTGTATACGTTCAGAACTTTGGCACTGTTAATTTCTGCTTTTTGGGTTGTGGTTGGCTACCTTATCATAGCTGCCTTGCTTGGATTTATATTGATTTGTACACTTCTTATCCAGCACCAAGCACTTTTAAATTAGTATTAGCATATTAGAGGTAACTCGGTGTAAAGCTTGTTAAGTCTCGGCATTTATTTTCTGTAGGCTTTCTCGTGGGCATCAGTGACCAGTAAAAACCTGCCTCCCAGTGGTACTGTCCCATCATCAGGAATTCCACCCCATGTAATAAAAGCTTCTGTCTCACAGGTAATTTATCTGTGACTTCTCCCCAAAGTGCACATTTTATTCATTAGGCCTTTTTGTCTGTCTTGTGTACTATTCTGTAATTGTATTAGTTTTATGTCTTATTGTAAATGAGTCTTGCTCTTTGTATTTTATTTTTTCAATATAAATGCTTTTAAAATCTTATTTTGAATTTACAAACTGGTCCTTTCAGGACTAGTTTTTAAAGAGTAGTGTTTCATAGGTTCATTGGATAAATTTAGTAAACATTTTAACCTTATTTAACTTACAGCTTTTATTTTTTACAGACAAGAGCTGAAAATAAGCAAGAAACTCAAATTCCACCGCCGCGTACACGGGAACAGCGCCCACGGGAGCGTCCATCTTTTCAACCAAGGGGACCCAGATCAGGTAAACATGCAGAACAGTATGTACACTATACAATTGAAGGTTCTCTAGGGCAGGGGTGGGCAGACTTTTTTTTTTTTTTATTTTATTTTCCTATTTTGTGCAAAAAAAAAAAAAAAAAATCGTCTGCGTCTGACATGTTTTTCCCTGAAATTGCCAGTGTGGAATGCTTACACCACCTAGTCTCAAGATGTTGATGGGTACTGGACACAAAGGTGGCCATGAACGTACACCATAGGAAACTCCATAGCCCCTTGGTGTCTCTTTTTTGGGACTCAGTCTAAATAAGTAATTGCTGCTTCTGTACATCCACCATGATTTACTGGTCGACTGTCCACAGTCGATTACAATAAATGCTTTCGCCACCTATGCTCTGGGAGCGTACACTCATTGTTGTTTTAAGATATTTTGTAATTGATCATGGATGCAATAAGAGGCATATATAGATATACACATGTTTTGTGTGATTTTATAGGTTAATACAGCAAATTGATACTAAAACATATTTTCTTTTGCTAACGTAACTTATGCTTTAAAACTGTTTGGCCTCAGCATTGAAACAGAAGGGAAAGACATAAAGCAAGAAAATAGTGGAAGGAGAAGGTAGTAGTTTGTCATATTGGCATTAGGATGTCTAAGTAGACAACTGTATCATATAGGTTTTGTAGTGGGGGGATTCTTTGAAGGTGTGCCATGTAGCCCAGGTGGTGGTAAACCTAGAGCACGGTGTCTGCGAGGTAGAAGTGAAGTGTTCCTTAGTTATATAGAAACAAACTCTCTGTATCCAATTGGATGTAAGGGCCACAGTAGCAAATTTTTGTATTTGGAAAGTGGCATATCCATCAAGCTGAGGAGCCAAATTCAGGAGTCTCTGGAACTGGGTGTCCAGTGCTCTCACGTAAAACTTTGTGGACATGTTGCCAAAAACCAGTAAATTGCATTGCCACCAAATGTGGAGGGGAGTGCCCTGTGATTTGTTTACATAGCGCAGATACAGTTGGAAACATTCGGTACTTGCTCAGGGCAGCGTTACCATCTGGGAATTATTTTGTATTGGGTTTCCTGGATGGAGGGTGAACTGACAAATGTGTACTAAAATATTCAGGAGCACTGGACCTCTAATGCTGCTTTCACACCACAAAAACTGCTTAGACCAGGTATTTAAAACTTTTTTTTAAAACGGGTCAGAGCAAGTTTAAAGCTGCCCATACACGTTACAATTATTGTATATGTATAAATAGCTTATCTCATCCTGGTTTTGTGATGATCTAGTACAAAAAGTATGTGCTGCACTCGGTCCCCCTCACTAGTACATGGGCAGCACAATCCAAACCCTCTGCTCCCCCTGGACCAAGACAGCGGCGCCCCCCCATGCCTGGCAGGGTCCCTGCAGTGCTAGTTCCCATCCGCCACAGGGTCCCCGCCTCATTTCACATTCCCCGAAGGGATCCTGCGCTGTGTGGCACTGGAGAGACTGGAGGGAGGAGTGCCTGCCCCCTGCAGCCCGTATCAGCTCCCCTGTCCACAGCGAGGCATGGACACATGTTGCCTGGATTACCGGCTGGCTGTATGGGGGGGGGGGGGGGGGGGGGGGGGCTGTCCAGGTACTAGGGGAGGGGGAAAGAGTGTGGGGTCCTAAATACAGTTTCAGACCGCAAAAAAAAACAAAGGGTAGGACCCTGCTTTTTTTTACAGTTTCTAAAAAGTTTTTTGGGAAACTGTAAAATCACTCTGCACCTTTCAGACCGCACAGATTACAGTTTTAAAACAGTTAAAAAATCGGCAAAATACTTTTTTTTTTGTGCGGTCTGAAAGGGGCATATGAGTTCATACTGAAGGCCTCTATGCCAGTTTTAAATGTCAGTAGGAGCTGGGAGGGAAAGGCTGGCCAAACAAATCGGCTAAGCAGAATTTTTTTTCAAAGGTGGTGGGCTTCCGCTCTATACTACGCATTGATGAAGAGTTGTAGACCCCTCTCTTCACGCCTTCTGATTAAGATTCATTTAGCCAGCCTATGACCTGTCGTACCACAGACAAATTGACCCACCGTGGCTTGAAGCTCCCTGAAAAAGGCGTCTGGTATGGCAATGGGTAGTGCCTGAAGTAGTTACAGGACCTTCTTGAAAACATTCATTTTTACAGTTATCTCTACGCAACTAGGACAGTCCGAGAGCTCCGTCTTCAGTTTTTATGTAGTAAAGGAAGGCTAACTCTATAAAGGTCAGCAACATCGCGGGACATAAGAACCCCTTAATATTTGAAGTGTGTTGGGTGCCAGATATAAGAAAAGGATCCACGTATACCCCCTATCACATGTGGCGGGGTAGATGCATTTAATGCAATAGATTAGTGTAATTGATTTTGAAATTGGAAAGGGTGATAAAGTGCTGCGAGTGAGATGACAAGGTCTGAAATAATGGCCAGCAGATTGTCTGTATAAAATGCCAGTTTGTAGTCATGGGCGCCCAGGTTACCTCCCCTTTTTTTTCTTTTTTTTTTTTCTGCCAAAGAGATGTTGGACAGTGCTTTGAGGCTTTGGTTCTTAATTGTAAGTTTTAGCCCTATTGCTCATTTAAAAAAAAAAATCTCTTCGCTCTGGTTCCTGGGTTACAGCTTTTTTTTAGCAAGGCGTTTTGCAAGTCCAAACTCAAGACAACCATGGAATGAAAGCCATTCTGCATATGCACATAACTCCATTTCCTAGGCAGGACAGGCCAAGTAGCCACACAAGTTAAGTATTATAAGTGGCAGGTTAGCTAGATCAGATGACTAGTAGATGTGGGAGGGCAGGGTAAATATATTTAATACATATTATTTGTAATGTCTGTTATGCTTTGCTGTAAAAACAAATTCTTACCATTGCCTTTTTTCGGTGTTTTAATAGGAAGAGGTGAAACAGAACAGGGAGAATCTGACAATCGACGCATGTTCCGTTATCCTGACAGTCACCAGCTCTTTGTTGGAAACCTGCCGCATGATATTGATGAGAGTGAACTGAAAGAGTTTTTCATGAGTAAGTATAAGAAAGATAATTGAATAAAAGTAAGGTGTTTTTTATATGAATGCAAACTAGTGGGTATAGAAAACCACACAAATACTGAGCTGCAAGATCAACAAAGTACAATGCTAACTTCAATGTAATTGGTTAATGTTTTGGAGAGCGTAGTAATGCTTGAAGCTGGTTACATGCTTTGGGCTTTACTGACAGATTCAATGATTTGCAATCTGGTCATTGTGTGCAGTGTACAATTTGCTTATTGCTCCAGATGTAACATTACCTTCTTTCAACACAAATGTTTATATCTATAGTTATTCTTGATGAACACCATAGTTTGCTTTTTAAAATAATTAGTTAGAAATGTTTCTATTGTTTCAGGCTATGGCTATGTAATGTTTCTATTGTTGCAGGCTATGGAAATGTAATGGAACTCCGGATTAATACCAAAGGTGTTGGTGGGAAGCTTCCAAACTTCGGATTTGTTGTATTTGATGATTCCGAACCAGTTCAAAGGATTTTGTTAGCAAAAGTATGTATATCTTCTATAAAGCATTATTGCCAAAATGCTTTAAAATGCCTTATTGATTTCTTGCTCATTGGTTTTAATATGCATTATAACACAAGCAAGAATGGGGTGCCGGATGACCCTCCGACAGTGGGGATCACGACAGTCAGTATCCCGACTGCCGTTGCTCCGACGGGGGATCCTGACTAACGGGCTATTCTCCCTTGTGGCTGTCCACGACCCCCATAGAGGGAGAATAGAACCTGTGGCGAGCGTATCGAGCCACTGGGCCCGCAGCAAGCCCGCAAGGGGCTTCTTCACGCTCTCCCCCTGTCAGAGCACCGGCAGTTGGGATCCCGACGTCGGGATACTGACTGTCGGGATCCCCACTGTCTGAGCCCCATACCACACCCGCAAGACTGTCCAGTAATTCCAATTGGAGCTGCTTTATTAATGTTTCGTAAGTTGAAAAATGTACTGACTTAAAACTATGATGCAGTATATAATGCATCATCTTGACTATTACAAATAGTTCCTACCTTGGCAACTTTTGTCATTAAGAGCTCATTTTATTTTTATGCAGCCAATCATGTTCCGTGGGGAAGTACGTTTGAATGTTGAAGAAAAGAAAACCAGGGCTGCACGTGAAAGAGAAACTCGCGGTGGTGATGACCGAAGAGATATACGTCGCAATGACCGTGGAGGTGGGGGACCTCGTGGAATAATTGGTGGTGGTATGATGCGTGATAGGGATGGAAGAGGCCCTCCTCCGCGAGGTGGGATGGCACAAAAGCTTAGCACAGGAAGAGGAGCAGCATCCATGGAGGGCCGTTTCACTAGTCAACGTCGCTGAAAGTCAATAACAGTCAAACCTACAGTGGTACATTATTCGTCGTGTTTGCATTCTTGTTAATTTTTAGCTTTGGAATGTGACACAGCCTTTTTTTTTTTTCTTCCCCCATAATTTCTTTGATGTGAAAACATCTTTTTGTTTGCAGTTTCCAATTGAGGTGAACTTTTTGTTTTTTGCAGTTCTCAACAGGACTTAAAATGTTAATTTATACATCCCAATTTCTGAATATATAAGGACTGAGATGACCATTAGCACTGCAAGTAATTACAATGACTTTGGAGGCCCATGCCCTAGTAAAGTTCTCTGTTGCACCTTGCAAGTATTACGGTTTCTTCATTGGAAACAAAAGTAGTGCAATGCGTGCCTCCTAACCACTTAAACTTTTGATATGGAAGGAACTAATGGTTATGCACTCTTCAAAAGCACGAATGGTCTCCTTATTACGGTTGTAAGAACCCAGAATAAAAGCTTGTAAATTATGGCATCTGGTATGTTCTGCCATAAATCGCCTGGTGCAATTCATATCAAAAGTTAATTCTCTGGAATTTAATTATAATTCTGAACTTAATCTGATACTTCAAAAAGTATGAGCAGATGTAGTGAAATGTTTAATACATGAAGAATTTTTGCACTTGCCCATCTGAGATATTGAGATGGCGGGCTGCTCAGCTGACTCCACCCTGCCAAACTACCCCTTTTTCCAGCTTTGTACAGTGAAACAGAGTTACAAATTGTACTCAATTGTATTTAGTTCTCTGGTAATGTAATAAGCATGATGGTGCCTTCTATGAACACATCATTCCAGTCCTTGCTGGTGATTTTGTACAGTGAATGATTTACTGTGCTGCAAAGCCAAAACCGCTTCAGTACATTCAAGAATCATTGAAAAGCCTGCCTAACCAAACTGCAGTATCCGTACATCAGTAGATTTATAATTTTTTTTATTTTTTTGGATCTGTTTTGTTGTGGTCCACCATTACTGTGTTGGTAATTATGTACCAATAGTTGGGGGACTGAAGTACAGTATGTGGGAAAGACCAATTCTCCTGCCTCGGTTTGTAGCCCTTGCTGTATCTCCCTGAAGTGCATACAAAGTGGATTGTCTGTACATGGTGCCCTGCAAATGTCTTGTTGAACATTTCCATTAACCTTTTCACATCCTGTTGAACCTGGAATCAGAGGATGTACCAATGCTTCTAGCAGTGAACAGCAGCTCTAAATGTATGCACTTTACAATGTCATACAGGGTCATTTTATTAGCTTGTGTTTTTTTTTTTTTGTGTTTGTTTTGGGAATCTTTTCCTCTTTATTTTATTGCCAACCCTCCTTGCTTTATTTCATACAGACCTCCTCAAGTGAAATCTCCTTGGAATGCACCATTTTGGGACAGCCACCTGCCTATAACCATACATTCCAGTAAACTACAAATGTAGCGGAAGATACTGACCTGCCTGGTGTAGTTATTTTGAGTAGTGCTCTGAAGGAGAAAGTGTGAACACTTTAAAGCTGCCTCTGGAAGTGCAGGAAACCTTAAAATCCATACTAGCAAAAAATGCACATGGAGCAACATGCTGCTTTTGACTTATGCAACTGTTTGCTGAGCCTCTTCCGAAAACTAATGATTGTGCACAAATGTGTTTTCTCCAGTTCCCTAGGCAAAATCAGCCTCTTGCATATGGCAGATTTTTTTTTTTTTTTTGGTTTGGATGTTACTTTATTACATTTACACTTGAGGTCTTCTGTTTTTGATATCAAGTCTTGCACTATTTCATACATTTCTGGGAGACAGATCTCTTGTAGGATATATATATATATATATATATATATATATATATATATATATATATATATATATATATATATATATATATATATATATATATATTTTGGTAGAAGTATTACATCTGTTACCTGGAGGTATCGTACTTGAATTCCTTCGCACACAGTGAAATGTGGACTGGCTTTTAGCATCATTCCAATCTTTCATTGGTAAAGTTTGCAAATAGTTGTGTTTTTTTTCTTTTTTTACATTTGTTGTTTTTTTATATTTTTCTTTTATATTTTTATGATGGTAAACCCCATAATCTGAACTGTGTAACAGCAAATGGAGGACTTGTGTATAAGTGTAACATACCATGCTAGAGAAGTGTTGGAGCCATTAAACTTTCATGTCTGACTTATGTTGGTATACCTTGAATAAACCTTTATTCATCTGAGACGTTTACCTGGTGATTGTTCACCTACTTTACTATGTACATTTAAGTGTTGTCTTAATCTTTCAGTAAATGTACCTCATCCAACATGGTTACAGTTTCCACTTTCATTATTGTGTGGGGCAGTTAATTTGTTTGTTGTAATAACCAATCATTGCACTTCTGTTTCAGCACAATTGGCGTACTATAATTACCTAGCTGTAGAAGACAGTTGTGAATGATTTACCATCTTTATTGCTGTAATGTGTTAACATGTCAGTAGATTTTAGTCTTCTGGAGTTTTTTTTTTTTGTTTGTTTTTTTTACTTCAGTTTCCATATTCTGAATGTGTTTGAAAACAACAGTCGACAATAAACTACTGATGTCTACAGCATGGCTGATCTCAATAATTCAATTTCTAAGCCGTTACGTAAATTATATAATATGCCTCAATGTTTCTGTTATGAATAAACAATGTATATATTTATTTTAAAGTTCCCCTAAAAATAACACCATTTTATATAAAGAAAGAAAAAGCACAAAAACTGGATTTATCCACTTTTTCAGTATGCAGTCACTTTCCAGCGCCATCTCCCCTTGCACGCCCTTCCAGATTACTGTATTGTGACCATTTCTTTTTTTCTTCCTGACCGCAGTCTACACCGTGACCATTTCAGGCCTGGAGAAACGTCAAACATTTTTACCCTAACCAAGCTGCTCTAGTCATTTCCTAGCCATGGGTAGATTATTGCTGCAGTATGCTTTCTAAATCCCACTGGACAGAACCCCTTTTTCTGGCAGTCATCCATGGAGATCAGAGTACTTGTGCCATCTTGACACTATTTTGTGTGAATAAGAACCTGTGAATGTCTACATGACCTTTTTAATAAATTTTAAATGTGTAGACTTTAGTCTCTTATTATCATTGGTAAATAGTTTCCCCCCTTTCATTTCCATTTCAAATCACGCGATTAAAATGAAAACCGTTTGACTTACATCATTGCTATATATTATGGTATAAGGGGCATACACATGGGGTGATTAAGGCCCTATTTCTAAGCAAGTTGACTAGACCTCTTAGAAATAAAGCATGGTACGCTCTGTGTGTACACCCTATGGCAATGGTTGGCATACACGGTCTATCCTGCTTAAGGCCCATACACACTAGACTATTTTCAGGTGAAAATCGCTCCAAACAGCCGTTTTGAGCGATTTTCACCTGAAAGTCGCCATGTGTGTATGCCCCCTGGCGATGATGCGTCCTCCCGCATCATCGCCAGCAAGTTGGGCAGTCTGCTGGTTTTACCAGCACATCTAGCGATGATGGCTGGTTTTTCAGCCATCATCGCCAGGTGTATACGCAGCCTGGGCTGAAAGATGATACACTTTCAGCCAGGCTGACCGCCCTGCAGATCATACTCACCACCGCTGAAGGACCGCCCGCTTGTCTGCCCTGCTCTGCCCGGCTCCATAGTTCTCCAGGCTGCAGCTGCTCCCGCCCGGCCACAGACTGAGTCAGCTGATGCCCTGCCTCTCCCAGCTTCTATCCGCCCTGCTCCCTCCGACTTGCTCCACACGGAGCATACTGTACACTGGCCACCAATGTTATTAGCCAGTAATATATACATTGCTGGCAGAGGCCAGCAATGTATATATTACTGGCACCACTACCCACAATAAAGTACTTTTACTGCGCTGCCTTCAGTCCTGAAGATGCGCAGGGTGGATTTTACCTGATCGCTTGGCTCCGAAAATACACAGCCCAGCAATCAGTTCTGAATCGGGCCCCAAGAACAGAAATGCACTGAATAAAATGGCTGCTGCTCCCACCCTTGGAATACAAACCCAGGCCATTATGTAAATATCCTTTTATATGAAAGATTTTCAGCAAAGTCTTTTGCCTCCTGAAAATCTCTCGCTCTTTGGGAAAATAGCTCAGTGTGTATGCACTATTTTGGTGACAGATATATCTTTCAAAGATTTTGGCAAAGTCTTTTGAAATGAAAAACTTTGAGTGTGTATGGGCCCTTTAGATCGATGTGTTTTGCCTATTCGCATAGGCAAAACAATGGTCAGTACACATTGCAGGTGCATCGCGTGTGCGCTGAGGGTTCTGTACTTAGACAGCTCGCTCAGCATGGGGCACCAGTCACCCCTTGTGTACGGGGCTTTAGAAAACAAATTTGGTCTTGGCTTTAATCTTTTATTTGACAAATCTTGTTTTGCAAACTTTCCCAATATTTTTATTTTTATATTGGGTAGCCTGGTTGTTAATCTAGTAGGACTTCACCATATTCTAGATGACCAATGCACAACTGTAGAAGTACAGTCAGTTCATTCGTTTTCACAATTCCTTCCTTTTATATTATGTTCTTCAGATTAAGGTTTTGACAATGAAGTACTTTTGATGAGAAGTAAAGCTGCTCTAATGTTAATGTGCTGTAAATCTATATGCATAGGCCCAGAAAGGTTACCATCTACATTATAGATCATAATTTGAAAGGCCAGGCCCTTCAGTTTGACCATGTTGATGTATAACTAGTTTTACAATGTATCTACCATTTAGCTACTTCTGTTTACAAAGTTGTTTTGTCCCTTAAGCTGAATTGTGTAGCATTTATGGCACATGTTTGCCCTCCAGGTAGCCTCCATGTGTATTATAGATAAAGAAGATTAGTGTTCAGAGCATAACTACTGATGTTCTATTGCATGACTTTGATTCAGTCAGACTTTCATTATAACATATGTAAATACTATTCTCCTACCTGGGGGACACTGCAAACTGTCGGTCTATAGCGGAGTTTAGGGCATTAAATAGTTATTATATTGTAGTTAAAGCTAGGTATTCTACTTTCATCTAGTCGGGAATGACCTACAATACAGGCTTTTGTATGTTCAGGACTGACTTGATTTCTTTTTTTCTATATTGATGTGAATGTGCACAATGGTTCAAGCACATTGATGGGTAGGGGCATAAGTGTTTTTACCTTTATTTTAGCTGGTTAGTGATCCTCCTTAGTGTGCCTGCAGCCTCTGCACCAAAGAGAAGTACCGCACCTTTCTCTGATTTGTGTAGCTTATGCACAAGTATTTATGTACCAGGATAAGAATTTCTGTGAAGAACAACCTGCAGCTGTGTTTAGTCAACCTAATCTATTGCATTTGGAGCCACGGGGTTTTAATTGGTTAAGATCTCATGCTGGGTTTAACTCATACCCCTTTCACATTACAGCTAAAAACCGGTGTATTTATTTTTTAAAGGGCTTTAAAACCGTTCTAGCTGTAATGTGAAAGGTCCGTTCTGAATTTACCGGTTTAAGAAAACCGGTAATTCAAACTGGGTTAAAAGCAGTGTCCTACCTGTTTCAGAACCGATCCAGTGTGTAGTGTGAATGACTCTGAAACAGTATTCTGGCCACATGACTGTAATCTCCCTTCCTGATTACACTCTACAGTCCATGCAGAGTATGGGAACCAGGGGGTCCCTGTGGAGGATGGGAACTAGGAACCAGTTCCCATCCTCCACAGGGACCACGCTGCTGTGTGGCACTGGGGCTTCAGATGGGATAAGGGACGGACACAGGGGGGACCGTCCCTCCCCCAGGGACCCGTGGTCTTCCCCACATGTCTGGGATCAGTCGGCTCATAACCCTGTGGATGCATCTCCTGGGTTCATGGAGCACAGGGGCTGCTGTCGGCTACATCCAGCCGGAGAACTCCGGAGCCTGAGGGATGCTGTGAGAGGACAGGAGCGGGGTGCTGATCGCTGCGCCGTGAAGGTGCCTGCCCTGCCGGAGCTGTCACTCTGAGCAGCAGTGTGGCTGTCTGTTAAGTGGCTGCCCCAGTGCAGGGACCGGGCAGACAGTAGGAAGCCCTGGGGGGGGGGATCGGGTGCTGCTTGTCTAGGCGTTGAATCCTGGATGACCCTGAGTAAGAGCTGGGGAAGCGCACAGGAGGGGGTGCTGGTGCCTGCCGGAGCTGTCAATTTTACCCCATGGTTGTAGCCAGCCTCAGCTGTCAGCCTCGTTCCTCCCTGTTCCTGGGGACCGTCCAAGCTGTCTCCTCCAGGAGCCCAGCAACTTTCTGTGAGGCCCGTGCTGGGGGTCTGACAGGGGCTGCTGCTACATGCAGCCGGGTGGCACCTGGGGCACAGGAGCTAGCACTGCACACACTGTATGGCCGCTGCCTGTCTGTCGGTGGCTGAGCACTGAACACGGTGCAGGGACAGTGGTATAGCTGACATCCACTGTCTTCTATGGGCGAAACGGGTTCGTATGTGTAAGGTACAAAAACGTTGTTGAAACGGTAATTTACCGTTTAGAAGAGGCAATGTGAAAGGGGTTTAATTGGCTTTAGACCCATTTTTTTAAAATGTTTAAAAAAACTGCCTGAAAGCAGGTTTGCAATGTGAAAGCAGAATCAGGTGCGATTTTTTTTTTTTTTTTTTTTTATTATTTTTTTTATTTTTTTTTTATAAATGTTTTATTTTTATTTTTTTTATAAATGTTTTATTTTTTTTCTGGCACATAGTAATTTCCCGTTATGGATCTGGAGAGATAGATACCAGAACTTTTAATAATATCATGGTAGAAAGTATGTTGAAAATATTTGTAAAACCATAATTTATAAACCTATGATGGATCTGTCCAAAAGTAAGACCATTTTATTTGAACATGGATTCTAAGAAGGTATAGGCTTTCCTATTCATTAAGTGATGAATAAGTTCATCTCCATGGAATGGCAGAACTTGTTGGATAAAAAGCAAGGAAAATTATCCAGGGTAGAACACGTGTATCCTATTAGTGTTGAACAAATCCTGAACTGGTGTGTATTATACCTAAAGTAGATGCTGCTGAATTCTCATCAGGAACTACTATACCTTTTAGAGGATGGTGTGTTCTTTTAAGGACGCTATGATTAAAAAAATGGAGACTTCCCTTTTAGAAATTGCATGTTCCTTCTACAGTACCCATTTTCTTTTTGAGTGCGAACATCTCTGAGAGATGTGCAAAATATCTGCTAAAAAACCCAGCATCACTCACATTTGTTATAAAATCTCCTGTATCTATCAAACAAGATATGTCATGATGAATAAAAATGTTTGTTCAGCAAATTTTCACCTATGTCAATAAATTCAGTTGGCAATCAGAGTTAAAATTGGGTGTATCTATTTTGAGCGTCTAGGGTGCTCAGAGTTTGGAGTTCTAATATGTATACTGATTTAGATGATCAGATTTAAAAATATATATGTATATTGAAACCCAAATTCAACCGTGCTCTGCATAGCTGCTTCGGATATGATCTTGTTCTCAGTTAAGTCCATGGCTACTTTACCCTTGGAAGGTTATCTGCTACTTGGCTGGATGCTGTGATTCTTAGGCTTACGTAAGGAAAGTCTGTCATGCTATCCCAGATAGACAACTAGATTTCCTCTACCTACATCGTCCAGACAACCGTTTAAGGGTGTCAAGAGCCATAGACCAGGCCAACAAAATAGCAGAAGAGGGTCAGCAAAATCACAACATTGCTTTCGGCAGTCATTTAGGAAAAATCCAGATAATTGCAATGGCAGCTCTCTTCTAGTAGGAGCCTGGCTACTGATATTTTGTAGAAGAGTTGAAGAATGATATTCATGACAAATGGGTCATTGGTGTAATTCAACAAGACTACAACATAGAATTTCTGCAGTACCCAAAGGGAAACCATTTTTTTGAGTCCAGACTGCCAGGAAGAGAATATGAAGGTGACAGAACGAATACCAGAGAAGAAAGACCTTTATTTCCTCTACCTCCCCATGGCAGCCAACTCATGGTGTTAAGTCCCGAAGGGTAGTACTCTGGAAGGAAACAAAAAAGGAACACTGGCCCCTATATAAGCAGCTCCTCCTTAGGCCTCAGTGTCTTTTTTTTTTCCCAGGGTAGTGGAAGGGCTTACCCTGAGCTGCGGCCCTCTCCGCTGCCTAGAGCAGTTGGGGTTGAGGCAATGGAATTGCAAATACAGGTCCCCGCTGTCGAGAGCAATAAGGGGCACCTGGGTCTGCTGGAGTGGTGTTCCGGAGGGTTCCCATCTTGTAACATGGCTGGATGCAGGGCTCACTTCGGGCACTGTATTGAGGATCAGGCGGCCGGCATCTGACGGGCGCCGCAAAGAGACGCGGCGTGAACACAGCGGGCGTAAGTTGGAGGTGGCCGGCGTCTGACGTTACAAAGGTGCCGCACAAAGACTCGAGGAGAACAGGATGCTAGGCGCCCTTCGGGTGTGAGGCCGGGTGAATATGTGCGGCGGGCGTCTGACGTCATGGGGGCGCCGCGCTGACAGGGTGTGAAAGGCGTTTGTATGCTGAATTGGACGCTCGCAGGCTACAGAGATTGCAGTATAACCCAGCAGACCGGGTAAGACTCCATTGACGGCTTTTTGCTGGAGGGGTTAAATCATCCTTACTGTGTATATTATTGCTTCCTAGCTTAAAGCAGTTAAGCTGTTCAGTATGGATGAGGAGAAAAAGCAGCAAAGAAAGTCAGGCTAAGCCTGAAGTTATTTTAAGAGGATTGGATAATATGAAGATGCTGATATATATGTGTATGTTTGTAGATCGGATACAAGCAAAGGGAAGGCTGAAGCAAAAGCTAATCACAAGAGACATCACCCTGCAAAGTGCAGCTTGTGTGATAAAGCCCTACCTGAGAAGTGCATAGGCTCCACGTGTAGTGCCTGTAAAGTAACTCAGCAAATGGGAATGCCCCAGATGACCGAGCTAGTTACCATGCTGAAAACAGCACTCGCAGACACACTTATGACTAAAGAAGATGTGGAAAAAATGCAGGCAAAGAGGAGCAGCACAGAGTTCTCAGGGGGATCTCAAGACTCTGGTGAAGGTCCAGCGTTTAGAGAGGAGGAAGTTGAAGAAGGGGAAATTACACAGGATAAAGCGGAGGCTGACTTTAACCCCGTATTGTTAGAAAATTTGTTGGCTCTTATTAATAAGTCTCTTAAAAAAGTGGTGGTGCCATTCAGGGTATCTAAGATGTATCCGTTCGAGAGCGAGCAAGTGAAGCATTGGGATGAAGCCCCAAGGGTTGATGCCGCCATTGCGAGGATTTCTAAAAAAAAACACTCTGCCATTGGAGGATGCGAACATCTTTAAGGACGCAATGGAGAGGAAGATTGAGGTCAGCCTGAGAAAACAACATGTTACCTCTGGGGCAGCAATCAAAGCGTCCTCGGCAATGGCAGTAACAGTCGGCTACATTGGATGGCATTCAGAGAACAGACCTGATAAAAACCATACAGAACATTCAGATTGCAGTGGAGTTTGTGCGATGCTTCTGTGGACGCAGTGAAGCTTGCGGCAAGATCAAGCGCAACTACGGCGGTGGCCAGGAGAGCACTCTGGATTAAACAGTGGGCAGCAGATACACAGTCAAAGCAGAAGCTGCTGTCATTACCGTTCCAGGGGCAGTTTTTATTCGGCTCCAAACTTGATGATATCACGAAAATTTCCGGTGGAAAATTGGTCTGGCTGCCGCAGGATAAAGGGATAAAGCCATTTTTCAACAGATCACTTAAATACCAGTCGTCGGATTTTAAAGAAGCAAAGACCTACAGGCCAGGGAGAAGCTTCAGAAAATCCTGGGCAGCAAACTGGAGCTTTTTTCGTGGCCAGAGAGGCAGAGACGGGAGATATTCCGCAAGACAACTCAACCAATGACGCCAAAAGGACAGTTGGGGGCAGACTGCAGTTCAAGCAGATCTGGTCCCAATCTGTCGAGGACAAGTGGGTGTTGGAGATAATAGAATCCGGATACAAGATAGAGTTTGCAAAGTTTCCAGGTTATTGGAAAACAGAATCTCCAATTCCTCTAGATCCCCTAGAGAAATCGGCATTAATCGACAGTTTAGAAAAAATTATCAGTCAAAAGGTGGTAGTGAGAGTACCAAAAGAACAAGAATGGAGAGGTTGCCAATCAAGATTTTTTTATAGTCAGAAAGCCTTCAGGCGGCTTCAGGACGATTCTGGATTTAAGAAGAGTGAACGCTTACATTATAGTGAAAAAATTCAGGATGGAGTCACTGAGGTCAATTCTTCCAGACATCGAGGACGGGTCGTTTCTGACTACAATAGATCTTCGAGATGCATACAGTAGGAGCAAGTTTCATCTTTGCTCCTTTGGCCATGGCTGGCCATGGCTATTCTATTGTTCATAGCTGCAATACGTATTGTATTGCAGCTGAGAACAATAGAATAGCCATGGCTAGCCATGACCAAAGGAGCAAAGATGAAACTTGCTCCTACTGTATCTGCACGTGCCAATATATGCGGGGCATCACAGGTATTTAAGTTTCTGTTTAGGGGAGGCAACTTATCAGTTGGTCGCCCTGCCATTCAGCCTGGCTACATCTCCAAGAACATTCACGAAGGTGCTGGTGGTGCTTGTCGCCAACCTAAGACAGCAGGGTATTTCCGTGTGGCCGTACCTGGACGATCTACTGATCATGGCAAAGACAAGAAAGGAGGCAGAAAAGAGCACTTTTCAAGTAAAACGGTACCTAGAGCAACACGGGTGGTAAAATATTTAGGAGTCTGGATAGACACCAATCACATGACGATAAAACTGACAGAGGACAGAAGGGAGAAATTAATGAGATAAATATTTTTTCTTCAAAGCAGGAAAATTGTCTTTTCAGGAGACTGTATGAAAGTGCTCGGCCTGATTTCAGCAGCCTTAGATACCGTTCAGTGGGATTGGTTCCACATGAGGGCATTCCAAAGTTGTTTTCTCATGCAGTGGAACGGCGATGGGAAAAACAAAAATCAGAAGATTTTCCTGTCAAATGGAGCCCGTCAAAGCCTAGCATGGTAGTCCCTCAGATGAAGATTAGAAGAAGGAAGAATGTTTGGTGTCAAGCCAGAAGGTGGTAACCACGGATGCCAGTCAGACAGGCTGGGGGTTGGTCTGCGGGGACTGCATGGTTCAAGGGGTCTGGCCCCAAGGAACAAGTCTCAAACACTCAAACGTCAGAGAGATGAGGGCAGTGCTGATGGCCTGCAAACACCTACAAACCTGCTGGTAGGAAGGGATGTTGTCATAAGGTCCGACAATAAGTCTGTTGTATCCTACCTAAACAGGCAAGGGGGGACAAAGAGTCGAGAGCTCATGTCAGAAGCCTCAAAAGTAATGGCCTGGGCAGAGAGTCAAGTGACCAGTCATACAGCAGTGTTTGTGGAAGGCAAGGAGAATCTACAAGCAGACAGCCTCAGCAGGCAGCTCATATGGCCAGGAGAGTGGGAGTTGTCTCAAGAAGTGTTCAACCAAATTATAGGGATGTGGGGTCGGCCTCAAGTGGACCTAACGGCCACAGGGATGAATTCAAAACTCCGAAGGTTCTTCTCGACGTTGGGACCCACAGGCAGAACAAGATGCACTGACATCTGTATGGGAAGCAAAGTTAGTGTATGTGTTTCCGCCTTTTCCGATAATAGCGAGACTGTTGAGAAAAATCCAACAGGAGAAAGTGACCGTAATAGCAATACTCCCATACTGGCCGAGGAGACCATGGTTCTCCAAACTACTGGAGATGGCGGTAGAGGATCCGTGGAGGCTACCGGATCTGGACAATTTAATAGGTCAGAACAAGTTATGGAGAGCACAGCCGCCTACCTGGAAATTGACGGCGTGGTTGCTGAAACCCAGATGCTAGAAAGGAAAGGGTTTTCCAGGAAAGTAATGAGTACTTTACTCAAGGCCAGAAAAATGTCTACCTCTATTACTTCCCATAGAATTTGGAGGAAATATGTGGAATTCTGTAGGTTAAAGAACAGTCAAACTAAGGATGTGGTAGTGGTGCTAGAGTTTATTCAGCTAGGGCTGGATAAGAACTTGTCAGTCAGCTCTATTAAAGTGCACATTTCGGCTTTGTCAGCTATGTTAGACTGGAAGCTAGCTGACAATAAATACATCCAGAGGTTCATACAAGCAGCAAAACGTATAAAGCCTTCGTTTCATAACCCGCTAGCACCCTTGGACCTTAAATTGTTGTCAAATACGTTAATAGAGGCTCCATTTGAGCCACTTCAGGAAATATCCCTAAAAATGCTAACTATTAAAGTCGTCTTCTTAGTAGCAATTACGTCTGCAAGAAGAGTGTCATAAATTCAAGCTCTTTGGTCAGAGCAACCTTTCCTTTATTTTTTTCCCAAAAAAGTATTGCTAAGAACTAATCCTCAGTTTCTTCCTAAAGTGGTTTCCACATTTCATATTAATCAGGAGATTATCCTTCCTTCTTTCTGCAAGAATCCCAGTAATTCAAAAGAAGAGAGACTACATAAACTGGATGTAGTTAGGGCATTAAAAATGTATTTGGAGAGAACAAAATCTCATAAACAGAAAGGTTGTTCATACTGACTGAAGGGAAGAATAAAGGACCTATTTACCTAGGAGCCAGTAAAGCCACAATTTCAAGGTGGATCAGGACTTGTATTTTAGAAGCAAACAAAGTTAGAGGTCAACTACCACCTGTTGGTTTAAAGGCTCATTCAACAAGAGCAATGTCGGCCTCCTGGCCAGAAAAGGGGGCAGCTTCAATTCAAGAATTATGTAAGGCAGCGTGCTTTCCTCGGTACACACGTTCACCAAACATTACAGAATGGATGTAACGGCGTCAGCAGATGCCCGGTTTGGTAGAAAGGTACTGAGTGCAGTAGTTTAAAGTTAAGGTGAAGTAACCGTATATTATTTATGCCCACCCAGTGTGGTAACTGCTTGGGTATTACCCATGAGTTGGCTGCCATGGGGAGGTAAAGTACAGATTCCTACCTGTTAATATGCTTTCCTCTACTCCACCATGGCAGCATTATCCCGCCCAGTTGTGGTGGCAGAAGTTATAAGTGTATGTATTATGCTGTTTAATCAAGACACTGAGGCCTAAGGAGGAGGAGCTTTAAATAGGGGCCAGTGCTCTTTTTTTTGTTTCCTTCCAGAGTACTACCCTTCAGGACTTAACCCCATGAGTTGGCTGCCATGGTGGAGTAGAGGAAAGCATATTAACAGGTAGGAATCTGTACTTTAGACCCGTTTCTACTGAAAATAGGTACAGGTGGGTTCAGAATTATTCTGGATCTAAAGCTCCTAAATTATTTTGTCAGGATAAGAAAATTTCAGATGGAGACTTTAAAGACCATACTGGCAGGTCTCAAAAGAAAGTGCTTTCCTGGCATCAATAGATCTGAAAGATGTGTTCTATATTATATACCAGTCAGTCAAGTAGACAGGAAGTTTCTATGATTCTGTATGCAGGACTAATGTCTCCGATTTACCTGCCTACCCTTTGGCCTAGATGCATTGACAAGAATATTTACAAAGGTTCTAATTACCTTGATCAAACATCTGGGAGAGCAGCGTATTCAGATTGCCCATATGCATATATGAACCATCAAGGGGGAGCCATAAGCGGTCTATTAATGGAGACTACAGCAAAGATATCCTGCTCTGAGTAAGATCTTTAACAGCGGTATATATTCCCGGACGAGAGCATGCATTAGCAGATTTCACAGCAGGAGCAAAATCATTCTTTGAGAAGGGGAATTGAGCAACAGATTTCCTGTGGTTCATAAACAAGTTTGGGCAGCCAGATGTGGACCTGATGGCAAATTATGTCAACAAGAAGGCAGACACATTATGTTCCAGAGATTATCTTTGCAGAATGTCTGCAGTGGACACATTTTTTAATATCTTATAGTAAGTTGCATCCTGAAGGCAGTATCGTCAAGTAGAGGTTATAGCGGTCCTCCCACTTTTGGCCAAGTGAAGTGTGGTTGACAACACCCTTGAAAAAGGCAACGCAGGAACCCTGTAAATTGCCAATCATGCCAGACCTTGTACATCGGAGACAGATTTACCATCCAGATCCAGCAAGATGAGGCTTGGAGCTTGAAGGGAACCTGTTGAGACGAGGGATTGTCAGAGTATGTAATCCAGATTCTATTACATGGAAGGAAGTTTTTTCTCGTGCATATTATAAAGTCCAGCAAAGATTATTGCTTGGAGGGGGGGGGCTCTGAAAGATCATGAACGCGACAATGACGCAAGTCCTACAATTCCAGCGCAATGGTTTCTCACTAAGTCTAATTCTTTCACCCTTAGATAGTGGCCCTAAGTATACTAGATAGGAGACTAGCAGATGGTAGTTTAATTAAGAAATTCTGCTACACCATTTAAAATAATGCATCCTCCCATCAAATCATTTGTGGCTCCTCGGGACTTGAATCTAGGTCTTGCGCATTAATGAAACAACCCATCTTCAAGGGGAACGAGCACACTTAGTGAGAAGTGTGGATGCTTCATTAGTAAATATTTAAACTAGCAAAGGGGAGCAGTAAACCAAATAAGAATAAAGAAATCTGCTCCCCCAACCTAGAGGTATTGAGGGAAATTTACTAATGTGTATTCAACTTCACATGTGATGTTGCTATAAAATACACATCTTGTTAAATTTCCCCCATTGTCTTTGCAGGCAAATGGAAAAGGAAGCCTATAGATAGATAATGCAACAGAAGATAATGCTGATCAAAACCGAATAGATATAGGCAGAGAGCTGAACATAGCACCAGGAGAAGCACAAGAACAAGAGCTATGCGTGCAAATGCTAGGACCTTAGGAAATAAAAACCCAGAACTAATTGCAATAATGACAAAGGATGAACTGGATATTGTGGCTATTACAGAGTCATGGTGCAATGAGAATCATGACTGGGACATAGCTATACCTGGATATACTTTTATTTAGGAAGGACAGAATGGGAAGTCCCAGTGCACAAAAGTTGAAGGTAAGTAATCACTGACCTGTAAACCTTACATCAGTAGTAGTAAAATTATTGGAAACACTCTTAAAACACCCTGGCTAGACGCTTTTAGCTCAAGCTCCCGAACTGGCATCCCCAGACAGCCTCTTTTCCCCTCCAAATATCCTCTCACCCCCTTGCCTCACCCCATCCATACCTTCCAGTGCCCCGACCGCTGCTGACCCTGTCGCGGAGAGCACTTTTTAGTGCTCTTGCGGGTTGCGGCCTGGGCGCGGGGTCGGAGCCGGGACCTCAAGTAGTGCAGAGGGGCCGGACATCGAGTACCCGACGAGCAGGGGACCGCGGCCTGCACCAAGATCGTGATCCAGCCAAACTCCTCAACCCACCTGCGCCTTCCCCTACCGTAGCGCTAGGAGATCTGAGGCGCATCAGCCAACTACCGGAGCTCAGGACAGCGCCAGAGCCAGAGGGAGGGGGGCGGACCTGCTGCTTGACACCCGCCGCATCCGTCGTGAGAGGCACCGGGGACACCAGGCAGAGTAGTAAGTACCCGCCGGGGGACCCTACAGCATGGCGTGCAGACTCCGGGGGGAGCGGGAGGCCGCCGCCATTATACCACCACCACCATCTTGGGACTGGCGCGGCCCGGAGCTTTGAACCCCCAGGGTCTGCAATAAAGGGCAATACCTCCCAAAATCTCCCAGGGCTGCTCTCCTGGCTGACCTCATAATAGTGCCTGACCTCTCTTCAGGTTTCCCACAATACTCGGAACCTGCTTTGGGAGTACTTACAACATTCTGCAGAACAGGGAGAAGTGCAGCTTTTGGCTCCCCTACGTGGTGCATCTCTCCTGTGCCACCCGACCCAGACACTCCCTCTTGTATACCCCACACACCACTTCATCTGTCCCCCCTCTAATACCCCTGGTACATAGAACCACTTCTTGCACATAAGAGGGTTGTGGACATTGTATTTACCAGCATTAATGCAAATGTAAAGCAAAGCCCAACTCCTGGGCATTGAAGTATTATAAGCCTGAAGTGATTCCACTTGTTATACGAGACTGCCCTCTAGTGGTGGCTAAATTTAACTGCAGCCAGTGTATTTAAACAAACATCAGCAGATCAGGCTGGCTTTTCACAACTCACTCAGCTAACTTACCGAGAGATCGCCTGACGACCTGCTGTCATTGATTAATGGGCGCAGACTTTGTGCCTAGATAGGAAGCATAGAAGCCTTCCTCTAAACATGCTACATCCCAACTGAAGATGCTATTCTGAAACCAGGCCCTTGGGAGTCACCGCCTGTTATGACAATGCTACTTTGATATGATCGCAGTCTGAGACCTCCCTCCCAGACCCAAGATTCAGCTTCTCTACACTTGCATGCTAGTATGGTCAAAAATAAAAAATCTGCTCAGAAAGGTACCACACCTCTCCCTAAAGAAAACATGTCTCAGACAGATATGAGACCGTTCCTGCAATCCACCACCTCCCGACAAAGTGATGAATCACCAGCACCTGCATCACCAGTTCCCCCACTGGCTACCCAGGCCTCACTGCTGTTAACGGAACTCTCAGAAATCAGAGAAGCCCTGTCTTACATGAAGGCTCTCCCAATGAAGCAGGACATTCAACATACTTTCCGTCAAGAAATAGCCACCATCCAACAAGATCTCTCCCAACTTTCCCATCGTACGGCCACCCTGGAAGTACACCAGGAGGAAACATACACCTTTTGCAATTCTCTTTCAGAGATTATCCACCCCCAACCTGCTGAGATCCGCTCCCTCCAAATGCATCTGACAGATCTGGACAACAGAGGGAGGAGAAACAACCTCCGCATACTGGGTCTGCCTGAAGATATCACCCAGGAAAGCCTTCCCGATGCCCTCACTAAGATATTCAACGAGATACTGGGAAATGACCCCTCTGAAACTATACTTCTAGACAGAGCGCACCGCGCACTTAGACCCAGAGGCTCCCCGTCGGATCGCCCGCGGGATGTGATCTGCCGTTTACACTACTACTCACAAAAAGAGAACATCGTCCGCAAGATACGTCAGTTGGAGGGCGTGGATTTCAACGGCTCCAACATACAAATTTACCAAGACCTATCTTGGCACATCCTCCAACAGCGGAAGGCGCTGAGACCCCTCACCTTAGAACTCCGCAAGCGCCAACTGAAATACAAATGGGGCTTCCCCTTCAACCTTCAGGTGACCGCCGCCGGGAAATTGCACTCCCTGAACTCCTTCGATCTCACCTCGTTTTGCACAGTACTGGGCCTTCCAAGTCTTGATATACCTAACTGGGAGTTCACACATCCGGAGCCCCCCCCCCTTCGACGACCAGAACAAGATCGGCCCTGGCAAGAAGTTCGCCACACCAAAAAGAAACAAGGGCAAGCTTCAACTTCGCCAGACACCAGCCCCACCTGAAAACCTGAGGGGCCATCTTTGTTGACACTGTCTTCCACTCCTAGCCCATACTCAGGACTGGTGACTATACCAGTATAGTTGATTACTAAGTTAACTGTTTGCTTGTCGTTACAACCAACCCCTCTAAGTCCCTAAATGAAGGGATAGTTAATTTCCCCCTTTAAGTACCTTTTCAAATGTAAATTTACATAAGCTATTTTTATAGAATGTCTCACTTTGACTGCACTTACTTCAGCATATCATTGAATGTGCACTATATTTTGTTTACAGCGGTGACTCCTTTACCCCATACCCGCCTTAGGCTATATTGCCTCCTGGGTCGCTGGCAGGCCCCACCGCCAGTAGCCCCATAGCGGGAGTTTTTTCATTAATATTGTTGTTGTTTAATATGTTTCCTTGTACACCTTTCCTTTATGCTTTCCTCTTTCTTCCAAACTCCCCCTACCACCTGACCTTTCCCGAAACAGTAGACATTTCACCACACTTAACCATATATGACCACAACAGGTAAACTAAAGATCCTTTCGATCAATGCAAAAGGCCTTAATAGCCCAGAGAAAAGATCTAGCCTACTCAGGACCCTCTGGGCTGAAAGGGCAGATATCGCCATGATACAAGAAACCCACTTCGGATTATCTTCCCAAAACCCATCCATCTCCAACCGTCGCTTCCCCCTCGCCTACTATTGCAACATGCCCAATAGCAAATCTAAAGGGGTAGCAATTCTGTTTTCTAAAAATCTCCCACTCTCCGATATTTCTGTACAGAAAATAGTTCCTGGTAGAATCCTCCTTATCAAATGTAAGATCTCTACTCAACCCTACACGTTTGTAGTAGTCTATGCCCCCAACCAAGACCAGTATTCCTTCTTTCAAGCACGTATCACACGTTTAGACTCCTTTTTCGAAGGCACGGTAATTGTGGGGGGAGACTTTAATTGGACCATAGACCCAGTCAAAGACACATCCACCAGCTCCCGACGATTTTCTACCCAGAAATACCAAAAAGATAACAAAATTCTTCATGAGCTCCAGTTACCCGACTCCTGGAGAGTTCTAAACCCTACCGGCAGGAATTATTCATTTTATTCCCACCCCCACCAGACCTACTCACGTCTAGACTATCTATTCCTAAGCCATGGACACCTTCCTCTGCTTCTAGATGCATCCGTGGGCTCCATTACTTGGTCGGACTACGCTCCAATCAAAATGACTCTAGCGATCCCCCAACATACCCCCGGCCAGTGGACATGGAGGCTTAATGAATCTCTACTGCAGGACACGTATTGCAAATCGGAACTAGATAAAGCACTTTCAGACTATTTCAGTCTGAATGACACCGCAGATATATCCGCAATAACGTTATGGGGGGATGCAGTCAATTTGCCGGCGGTCGGTATCCCGACACTGGAATCCCGACCACCGAAATCCCGAAACTTTCTCCCTCCGTGGGTGTCTCTGACACCCATAGAGGGAGAACAAAATAGCGTGCCGAGCGTAGCGAGGCACCGGGCCCGCTGCGTGGCGAGCCCGGTGCCTCGCGACATCCCCCCATGTCGGGATTTCGGCGGTCGGGATTCCGACCGCCGGCATTACATATCGGATCCGTTATGGGAGGCACACAAATGCGTTATAAGGGGCAAACTGATACAGCTGGGCACATATACCAAGAAACAAAAAGCTGCTAGAATACTGGCACTACTGACTCATTGGAGCTTGCTCATTGAGAGAGAAGCTTGCAGACTTAAGTGACTTGTGAGTTGGAAACAGAAGCAGGTGAGTTAGAACACAGAAAAAGGTGCGTTTGAGCACAAAAGCCTAAACACATATTATTGTTATTACCATACAACTGATACAATGTTTGGCCTGGTGCAGTGCAGTGGATGTAATGCATTTGTTTTGAGGGAGACATTCTGGAGACTCGGCTGCTGTCCAATCTGCAAACAATTTTCTTTGCTACAGGAGGAGATAGCTAAACTGCATGCTGAGCTACTTAGGATGTCTGTGTCCTTGAAACCACCACTGCCTCAGAGAGCCCCCAGAAGACATTCTGCCTGGACTGCTGTGGGCTCTGAAAGGCAGAGACTTACAAAGGGCATCAGACACATTCCCCAAGTGGTCACACTGCAAAACTCATATGCTGCTCTTGCAAGGTTGGAATGTATGACCAACGTAGGCAATAAAGAACAGGAAGATATGAGGACTTCTACCTCTTCTAACTGTAGGACCAGGAAAATTTCACCTCCAAAAAGGACTGCACTTCTTTTGGGAGATTCCATCATTAGAGGAGTTGGTACTTGTGAGTTATCCGGGCTGCCGATTTCTAAATCGGGTCGGATCGGGCACATCGCATCGCATCGCATGCGACCATCGAATGCGATGCGATGCGATGACCCGATTTTTCCATAGGAATCAATGTTAAAATGGACTGAGTCCATTTTAACATGGAATTCAATGGGAAAAAGGGGTCCTTTTCATACCCCTACTATCCAAGTGGGCATGGAGTTGGATATAAACCTGTGGCGAGCGTAGCGAGGCGAGCGTAGGGAGCCCTGCGAGGCGACACAGAATACCGTCCCGTCGCGGGGCTCGCTTCGCTCGCCACGCTTCGGGCTTGGTGGCTCGCTACGCTCGCCACAGGTTTGTATCCAACTCCATGCCCACTTGGATAGTAGGGGTATGAAAAGGACCACTTTTTCCCATTGAATTCCATGTTAAAATGGACTCAGTCAATTTTAACATTGATTCCTATGGAAAAATCGGGTCATCGCATCCGATGGTCGCATGCGATGCGATGCGATATCGCATCGCATTGCATCTGATTGTATGCCTTAACTTAAGGCATACAATCAAAAAATCGGCAGCCCGGATAACTCACAAGTACCGAGGAGTTCATCTGGGAAATGCTACTATAGTAGAGAAACAAGTAAGGTGCTTACCTGGAGCCACAGCTCCAAGAGATAAAGAACGCATGCTAAGAATTGTAAAGGCAGCAAGAAAAGATGGGGAGGTGGATGTCATCATCCACCTAGGCACAAATGACCTGGTTAATGCTGAAGTCATGGCCGTAAAAGATGAATTTAGAAAGTTAGGAACTGCTCTAAAAAAGGTGGCAACCACTGTAACTTTTTCAGGTGTATTGCCAGTACACCAAGGGGAAGATAGAACTCTGAGAATCAGAAACTTCAATGTTTGGCTAAGGAATTGGTGCAATGAGGAGAGATTTGGATATTTAGGTCAAAGTCAAGCTACCTGGCAAGACAGAGCCTTATATAAAAGTGATGGCCTGCACCCATCTTCAAGGGGAACGAGAATATTAAGTGAGAAGTTTGGAAGCTTCATAAGCAACTATTTAAACTAGCAGAGGGGGGCAGTGAACCAAATGAAGAAATCTGCTCCCCCAACCTAGAGGTATTGTCTCAGCAGGAAAATGGAACAGGAAGCCTATCCACTGCAACAAAAGATAATGACGATCAAAACCGAATAGATATAGGCAGAAAGATGAACATAGCTAGCAGCAGGAGAACCACAAACACAACTTTAAGAGCTATGTGTGCAAATGCTAGAAGCTTAGGAAATAAAATCCCAGAACTAATTGCAATAATGACAAGGGATGAACTGGATATTGTGGCTATTACAGAGACATGGTGCAATGAAAATCATGACTGGGACATAGCTATACCAGGATATACTTTATTTAGGAAGGACAGAATGGGAAGAATTGGAGGAGGGGTTGCAATATATGTGAAAAAAGGTATAAAGACTACCTTAATACAAAGTATTGAAGAAAAAACTGAGGCCCTTTGGGTGACCATAGAAACAGGGGAGAAGGCGATTTTTCGTATAGGGGTGATCTACAGACCACCAGGACAGGAAGAGGAACTTGACAAGAGCCTATTGCAGGACATCAATAAAATGGCATTAAAAGGAGAGGTGATGGGGCGTGGCCTGGCCATCCAACAGGGCGGACGGTGTTTCCCTTAGCTCCCGCTGGTACGGTCCCGAATCCCCTTCCATCAGCCCATCTAGCCCCTTGTAGCGGATCCCCACCCTTCCCAAGTCTCTTCTGAGACTCGCCTCGGTGTCGCTGGGCTGGTTGCGGAGCCGGGTGGTGCCCTGGGGCGCCGCTGCTGGTTGCGGCCTAGCCCCAGCTGAAGCCGGGGCCTCGACTACCGAAGCCCTCGCGCAGCCGCGCGCGGCCGTAAAAGACAAGCGGAGGAGAGGAGGAGAGCGCCGCTATCCACAACGCCTGGTGAGCGCCTGGCGGTGAGCCCGGTGACCTGGTCGAGAGGAGGACGGAGCCGGCGCAGTACGGGGGACGCACGGTCTGACGACGCGGCCCACTCCTACAGCCGCAGCATACCTCAATCGCCGGAGACGGGACCCGGCGCTACAGTGAGCCAGCCCCAGGCATAGAGGTGAGCACAGCGCACACGTACCAAGGTCTGGGGGGCAAGATTTAACCCCTGAGCCGCCATCTGAGAGCTGCGCATAGCGCAGGGGCCCTCCCTGACACAAACACTGGTGCACCATCGCCTAAAGAACAGGAAGCTCCTAAAGAACCCCCCAGAGCGCACAGCTCTCCCTCTACAGCATCTGGCCCCCTCTTGGCGAAAACATAGGGACACTTACTGATTGGGCCGAGCGCAACATTTACATCAAGGGAACTTCTCCCCAAAGTGAAGGCAAGCAATTCATAGCCTTAGGGGTAATGCAGCTGATTACATTGCCTCCTCATTGACAACTTGGGAGTCACTTACTGTTGGGGGCAGGGAGGCTTGACCTAGTTGTACAGGATCAGTGTTCGAGCTTGCTCCAAGAGACTGTCATTTACTGGGGAAATAAGAAGACTCCTGGTCCTATAACTCCATCTAGTGGCTGATCAGTGAAATTCACCTGATCACCATATCCCATTTCCTATTTAAGTAAGCTGCATATGCTCCTTCTGGCTTAAATAATCTCTATACTACCCCCCGCTGGCCCTGAGGTTCTCACCTGTGACTCTCCCCACGGGCCAGAAGGGTCCGCCCTATGAGAACCCACCGAAAGGCACGTGAAATGTGACTCCGGCCATGACCACCCGCCCCTAATCACCCGCTTGTTATGGGGTGACGCAGCGGATGATTCCACGCCGGGCGTAATGAACATCCTTTAGTAAAGAAACAGCCTCTACATACTGAAATAAGCCTAGCCTAACCGACCCAATTCAGTTACCGCCCTCATGGGGAAGGCTAAGAAATCTCTACAACCATCGGTACCTAAATCGACATCTGACCTCCAAACAAAGCCAAATATATTCAAATACCTCACCCAGACTGCGGGCACTAGTACTGAGGAACCACAGTCCTTCTCAGACGGCTCCCAATCCCCAAAAGACCCATTGAGGATGGACGCTCCTCAAAGCCCCTCGGCCACCCCACAGCCCGAGGTCTCCCTAACTGAAGTACTGGCGTACCTCCGTACCCTCCCTACAAAGGCAGACCTTCCCTCAAAACAAGACTTCCATGTGCTGGAAGAATCTCTCCGAGACACCATTAAAGTGGAAGTAGCAGCCATTCAGGCAGAGATGAAACAGACCGCACAGAGAGTCTCTGAGCTGGAGGATCAAGCAGAGGAGGTCAATAGCTTCAACGAGAAACTCCATGGCACCCTGACAGCCCAAGCTCATGAACTGGCTGCGCTACAACGCAGAATAGATGACCTGGACAACAGGGGGAGGAGAAATAACTTGCGGGTACGAGGCCTGGCAGAAGATATTCAAGGCCCAGGGATAGTAGATGCCCTCACCAAAGTCTTTAATGAGATCATGGGTGCGCCGCCAGATAATGTCATCATCTTCGACCGTGCACACAGGGCCTTGAGACCGAGGGGCCCACAAGCAGACAGACCCAGGGATATCGTGTGCAGATTGCACTATCACAAGGAGAGAGAAGAGATTCTGGCGAAAGCACGTCAACTGGAAGGGGTCGAATTCAATGGAGATAGAATCCAGATACTACCTGACCTTTCCTGGAGCACCCTCCAACAAAGACGCCTCCTCCGTCCCCTGACAGATCTACTAAAGCAGAACAACATAAAATTTCGTTGGGGATTCCCATTGAGTATTCAAGCGACAAGGGGAGGAAAACAGGCGGTTCTTCAGTCACCAGCAGACTTGGATGCCTTCTGCAAAATGCTGGACCTACCCAGACCCCAGCTTACGGAGTGGCATCAGCTAACAGAGCGCCTGGTCCCTCCCCAACCACCGAAGCTACGTGATAGATGGCAGAAGGTAGGGAAAAAGAAGACTTTGGCGACACCCGCTCCTGGAGCTGGAATGGGAATTACAACCTGATGAGGTACCCATTTAACTGTTGACCCTGACCAAACTTGCCATGAGGGCCATGAGACTTTGCCCAGACACACCCCATTGGAAATAGAATGTGGACTGATAGGCACAGGCCCCTAGGGGCAGGTCCCTTTAGGCCTATGGACACTCTTATTAGCCCTATGCGGCGACCCACTATAAGTCCATGATTAGCTAGTTGGACATTCGCAGGCTTAATCTGAAGAAAATGTTTGCAGTTTCACAAGAGGTTATCTTAATTGCTAAATTAGTTTTAAGTATTATAGTTTATGCTTGAACCCCGCGCCCGGTGGGGACCACCCGTGCGGACCCCAGTCTGGGTGGACCGCATTGCTCTTGGACAGGGACGCCAACAGGCGACTTCTGCCCAACAGCGGTTTGTTGTTTTGAAATGATTCAGACAAGTTATGTCATGCTTTTGAATTGTATTACTTATGTTTTCTCCTCCCCGAACCCTCCCTCTTGGCCCCCTCCCTCCATCTGTCCTTCTACCCCCCCCCCATCTTTGGGACCTCTCAGCCGCCTCTCGCTCAGATAATGTTGCAGTAGGTGACGATACACAAAGACCCATAAGACACCACACATGTCTTCAAATAACAAGGTAAATCTCACTTTTTGTTCATTCAATGTAAAAGGGCTTAATATCCCCGAAAAACGTTCCTCTTTGTTGAGAGACTTAAGATCTGAAAGAGTGGACATAGCATTCCTGCAGCAGGAAACACATTTTAAGGAGGGAGCTTCCCCCAAATTAGCCAACTACTACTATCCCTTACATTTTGCTAGCAATTGCTCCTCGGCCAAAACATTAGGGGTTTCTTTCTTAATCTCCCGCAGACTACATTTACTTGACGTATCTCACCATTCACTAGAGGAAGGCAGGTGCCAACTTCTTAAATGCACAATTTTCTCCCAAAGATACACGTTAGTAAACGTATACGGCCCTAACACCAGACAAAAACAATTTATGAACAAAATCTTTAATTTGATAGAAGCCCATAAAGAAGGCTGCTTAATAATAGGAGGAGACTTTAATTGGGCCCCGGACCCTCTAATCGACTGTCACCCTATCCCCAAAACTCCTAGATTACGAGACCATCGCAAAATCAAACAGCTGCTACATGATCACCAACTCCTGGACACCTGGCGGGTCTTTCATCCCACGGACAGGGACTACACTTTTTTCTCTGCCCCCCACACATCCTATTCCAGAATAGACTATTTCTTGATAGACCACCAGGCCCTACAGAGGTTCTCTAAAAACGAAATAGGCCAGATTACCTGGTCAGATCATGCACCAGTATATATTTCATTAGACACCTCTATGCCCCGACCACGTCCTTGGACTTGGCGGTTTAATGAACTTCTCCTCTCAGATATTAAATATAAGCAGGAGCTGGAAACATGTATTGCAGATTATATAACAAATAATGAAGGTAAAGATGTATCCCCAATGAGAGGAGGCGTGGCTATGGAGGGTAGGGAGTGAGACGCAGGTCGCTGCTCTCTCCCGCTCCATACTAATAGTAAATATCCTGCATAGAGCTCCCCAGTGAGGAAGGACCAAGTACGGCAAAAGAAGGGAGTCTTTTCCCCCTCACCATTGGTGTCTATTACCTGCGCTGGGCTGCAGCATCGCGTGGAGTAGAGAATCCAGCGTACCGGCGGCTTGTATTGCGGGGTGAGGAAGGTGGACACCGGGAGCGGAGGTGACGTAGGCGGCTGACGAGTGGGCTGACGAGCGGTCTGACGAGTGAGCAGACGCCGGGACAGGGCTCGAGGACGGAGCCGTACAGCAGCATCGCCGCATTAGCTGTGAGTGGCTAGGAGAGGAGAAGCGCCCAGTGAACAAGCGTCCGGCTGCTAGCAAGAGGACGGGGACGCCAGCAGCTGACAAACGGGCAGGCTGGGAGCTGGAGCATAAGCCTGATACAAGTGGCCGGGAGCTTCAGACAAGTGGCTGGGAGTAAGGAGTGTGTGGGTGGCAGCTGGAGGAGGATTGAGCTGGACAAAAACGGACAATATTCCTGATAGCTAAAAAGGGATTGATATCTCCTAAAAATAGGAGCTTGGTTCCAGAAGGAAAGACTGGAGCCGAGTGGCGTCAAGTACAGTGGCCAGGGGCATATGTGAGTAACCCGCAATCTCCTTTTTTTTTTGGTCCCCTTTTTTTTGTGTATGGTTTTGCCTTTTCGGTTTTTCTCTTGCCCTCTTCAAAACACCTAAAAGTGGTTCCCCTGCAGATCAGTAAATAAAAGTTTGGACTGAGACTCATATCATTAAACATCTTAAAAATTATAAAAAGACATTCCACACTCCCCCTCCCTTTGGCCTCCTCCCTCCTAGTATAGGAGTTCCATCTAAAAGCCACAGAAAGTATAACAACCTGCCCTTAAAAAACTGTAAAATGGGGAAAACCCAGAACACAGCAGCAGCTAATAAGCTGGCAAAATTCTCGAGGCAGCCTGTTACCCCAACACCTACTACCAGAGAAGGGATTTCATCTCCAATTACCCCTCCAGAGTCAGAACAAAGTGAATCCTCCATACAAAAAGTGCTGGATGCCCTCGCGGCAAGTGAGGGGCGTTTGGCCAGTAAAATTGAGAAGGTGCAAGAGGACTTGGACGCAATTAAGCAGTCCGTCCAGAGGGTTAAAGAACGAGTCAAAGAAGTGGAAAATCGCACCTCGTCATTAGAGGATACAGTGACCCCGCTGGTAGCACAATTTGAGGATATGGCTGCGCAACTTAAGTCCTTTAACATAAAGATGACGGATATGGAAGGACGTTTCAGAAGAAACAATTTGAGATTTGTAGGGCTGCCGGAAAAAATAGAGGGAGCTAATCCGGAAATGTTCCTGGAGAACTGGTTAATAAAAGTATATGGGCAAGAGGCCTTCTCTAAATATTTCTCAGTGGAGAGAGCCCACCGTGTTCCCATGAGACCTTCTCCCCCGGGGGCACCAGCCCGTACTTTTATTGCAAAAATACTCCATTACTCAGACCGGGACACAATTCTTAAACTAACTAGAGTTAAAGGTCCATTACTGTGGGATACCACAAGGATTTCAGTGTTCCCGGACTATGCTGTTGGGGTTCAACGAGAAAGAGCACAATACTACGAGATCAAGAAACGCCTGAGAGAGCTTGAGATTCAATATGCAGTGCTCTTCCCGGCTAAACTCAGGGTGGTCCATGAGGGAAATACAAAATTCTTTTTAACACCAAAGGAAGCTGCAGCCTGGTTGGACTCTAAATTTCCAGGCAAACGTGCATTGAATGTTAGCTGAATGCCTAAATGTGTAGAGATTTAAAATAAGTATAAGAGCAAAAAGTGATTCTCTGCCCCCCCCCCTTTTTTTTTTTTTTTTCTCTCTCTGTGATCGTGAAGGTACCAAGGGGATAGCGGGAATATGAGTGGGTTCCCGACCCTTGTCTGATAATGTAACAGAGATTCTTGAGAATGACCCTTTTTCCGATAAAGAAATGATTAATTGTCTCTCTGGGGATCCTATGAGTATAATGGTCTTGGGAGCAGGAGGGAACCCTCAACATGTACCCTTGTGTTGTTAAAACTCTAGGCAAATGTATTATGAATTTAACTAACATGTTAGTACAAGGAGTAATGGCCTATTTAAGATAGGCCTGGTTGATCTGATTAACTGCTAAAATTAAGAGCAGGAATATGAGTACGTATGTTAAATTGAAATAATTATTACTGGAGGGTAGGGGTTAGGGGTGGGTTTTTTTTTTTTTTTCTCTAGGGGGTACTTGGAACATGATAGGGTTATTCCTTCCTGTTGATAATATGATGGTGAATATGGAAATTGACTCCTCCATGATAGAAAAAAGTTTAATTATCTCACTGGGGATCCTGTGATTATAATGGTTTTGGGAGCGGGGGAGAGCCCCCAACCTGTAGCCATTAGATTGATTGCCTCAATACAATACAGTGTAAATAGGAAAGGGAAAGGGCTGATGTGGGTGGGTTGGGATATGAAGCGTGTCAAGGGTAGAAGAGAGGGAGGGCATGCAGGGAGGGGGGTGGAGGGGGGTGGAGGGGGGGGGGGAGAGGATGGGAGGGAAAGGGACAGGTTGATTAAAAATTGGAGGGAGGAAGCCTCATGTTGTGAAACTGAGATAAGAGTAACTACCCCTTGTTATATGTACGAAAGGAAAATTGAATGTCGGTAAATTATAGTGTACTCACGTGGAACGTGAGGGGAGTAAATAACAAAATAAAACGATCCCTTGTAATGAGGTATATTCGCCAGCAGGCAGCAGATATAATATGTCTACAGGAGACCCACCTGGAGGGTGGCAAGGTGTTGTCATTAAAAAAACCCTGGATAGGGTGGGCTTATCATTCAACTCACACCTCCACCTCCAGGGGGGTCTCAGTCCTGATACGTAGGGGGGTCCCATTTTCTAATGAGAAGATCATAGTTGATCAATGGGGAAGATACATCTTCATTAAGTGTAGAATCGGTCCCAGGGCTCTGCTGCTGATGTCGGTATATATACCACCACCATTCAGCTATGACGTACTAAAGGCAGCAGCTGAATTTATGGCACTATATCCTAATGTTCCCATTATTATGTTAGGTGGCTTTAATAATGTGATGGACCCAATTCTGGATAGAAAGAGGGTAAGGAACACGGGGGGTATAACACGGAAAAATGGGTTCCCAGAAACAGTCAAAGAAATGGGGCTGCGGGACGTATGGAGGGAAAAATACCCGGAGGTACAACAATATTCTTGTTTCTCGAGCTCCTACGATACATTTTCGAGAATAGACCTAGTGCTGGTGTCCGAAGAATTGATTCCGAATACCCAGGAAATCACTTATTTAACAAGAGGGATTTCAGATCACTCCCCAATAATGTATAAAATAGACCTAGGTGAAAAAAGGGGATTCACATTTTGGAAATTAAATACATTTTGGTTGACACAGTTTGAGTCCGGGGAGCAATTTGAAGCTATGTGGCAGGAGTTTTTTATGCTCAATAAGGGTTCAGCACCCATCGAAATCATATGGGATACCTTTAAAGCCAGTGTTAGGGGAACCCTGATACGGGAGATAGCAGGCCGAAAGGCATCATTTCGGGCTAAAGAAAGGGAGCTGGAAAATAATTGCTGTATTGCGGAGTCAGTATATCTTTCGAATAGTACAGAGGAACACAAAGTAAGATGGAGGGATGCCCAAGACGCTTGGCGACAATGTCTAGCGGAGAAGGAAAAAATGCGAGAATTGTACGCAGGGCACTTAAGATATATCGAAGGGGACAGACCTGGGAGTTTCTTAGCGGGGATAGTAAAACAGGACAGGCTCGCAAATACAGTAATAGAAATAAAAGTAAAAGGAGGAAGCTCAGTCTATCAGACACCAGAGATAGCCGAGGAATTTAGACAATTTTACTCCCAGTTATATCAATCCAGTCAGATACATACCCCAGAGGAGATCCGAAGCTATCTAGCCAATATAAGCCATCCGACTCTGTCTCTAGCCTCTAGGGAAATCCTGGACGCCCCCATAACTCTGGAGGAGATTGATGCTGCTATAATCTCTATACCAGGGGGAAAAGCGCCAGGAATGGACGGGATACCCCAAGAACTCTACAAGAAGTATAGCAGATTTTTCACCCCTAGGTTTTTGACTTTGTTTAATGAGGCTTATGAGCATGGAAAACTTCCTAGCTCAATGTCGGAAGCCTTAATAACGGTAATTTTAAAGAAAGACAAAGACCCTAAGGAGGTGGAATCGTATAGGCCAATATCTTTGTTAACTTATGATGTGAAGATTTTGGCCAAGGTCCTCTCAAACAGGTTAAGTCAGGTCCTCACAGAAGTTATACACAGTGATCAAGCCGGGTTCATGCCAGGAAGGTCCACAACCTCTAATTTGAGAAGACTGTTTCTCCATTTGCAAGTTCAGCAGGAGGAGAGGCAGAATGCGGCTGTTATTTCTCTTGACGCGGACAAAGCCTTTGATACCATTGAATGGTCCTATCTATGGGAAACCATGGAGTGGATAGGGATTGGCCCGGTGTTTATTAATTGGACAAAATTATTATATTGCCATCCAGCTGCAAGAGTCTCGGTAAATAACTACATATCCCCTAGATTTGAGATTAAACGCGGAACAAGACAAGGATGCCCGATGTCCCCGGGTCTCTTCGCCATGGCCATCGAGCCCCTGGCATGCCTTATAAGAGAAAGTAGAATAATAAAGGGAATTAATATTGGGAAAAAGGAAGATCGAATAGCCCTATATGCAGATGATATTTTATTGTTTGTACACAATCATTTGGAGGCAGTGCCGGGGGTGGTGGGGATGGTGGAGAGTTTCGGGGGATATTCGGGCCTCAATATTAATTGGAGTAAGTCATGTATATTACCCCTGGAGGGCCCATGCCCCCCATCGGTGACGGCCCTGGCCCCACTTAAATGGGTGGAGGAGTTCCAGTATTTAGGGATAAAAGTAACTAGGGACACTTCAAGGTTTGAGAAATTAAATATAACCCCGAAAATTGAATATATTAAATCTAAAATAGAGCCTTGGGGGCGTCTCCCTCTGACGGTAACTGGGAAAATCAACTTAGTAAAGATGATAGTACAGCCAAGGGTCCTGTACGTGTTACAGCACTCCCCAATATACCTCCCAAGGCGAATTTTCCGCAAGATAGATGGGCTAATATCATCTTTAATCTGGTCTAATAAAAGACCAAGATTGAAATTAGAAACACTAACTCGACCAAAAGGGGAGGGAGGGTTGGCACTGCCGAACCTTTGGCTGTACTATCTAGCCACACAATTGGCACACTTAAGATCACTGATTCAAAGGGGGACAGAAGAGGATGGCTTTGGAGAGATAGTAAGGATTCTAACCTCTGGACACACCCCCCTAGAGATGTTATTGAGTGGCAATGTGAGACGGAAATGGCCACCAATTATTAGGCAGATGAGCTTAGTATGGAAACAGGCAGAGGGACTACTGGGAAGTCGGGGAATGGACCCTGAAACGCCGCTGTATGGGACTAAAACTCTGACAGAATTGGGGAAATTGCAAATAGGGAAGATATGGGGATCAAAAGGAGTTAAAACACTGGGACAATTATATGAGAACGAGGAGTTAAGGTCATTCCAGTCCCTTAAATTGGAATTCTCCCTCCCCAATAAATATCTGTTTAGTTATATACAACTGCGCCATGCCTGTAATACCCAATTTGGGAGGGCTAGCCCGAAATTAGAGCATGCGGAAACTAAAAAATTGTTGAAGAAATGCCCAGGGAGCCATGAGGTATCTTACATATACCGGGCCCTCGGTCAAGTAATTCATAGGGGTGATCTAGTGGAACTAAAGTCTAAATGGGAGATGGACTTAGGTCCGATCTCCGAACAGGAATGGCAGGAGACCCTTGCAAACATACGGTTGGCAACCAACCAAGTGAGTCTGCAGCAGATCCAGCTATTTATAGTTCATAGAACATATATGACATCAGAACTATTATATAGAATTGGGGGAGAGATAGTGCTAACTGTCCCAAATGCACAAACAACATAGGCACATTTTGGCACTTGCTTTGGACTTGTCCAGAGGTGATTGAATTCTGGGAGGATGTAATCAAAGAGTTGGTTGATAGAGGAGTTCCCAAGGAAAGCTGCACACCATCCGCCTGTGTATTGGCCAATATAAAGAAGGGAGGGATGGAAAAACATTTAAGACTGTTTGCTATCATAGCACTCACTCTGGCTAAGACCTGTATAGCCCGAAAGTGGATGGCCAAAGAAGGCCCTGACGTAGACACTTGGAAAGCCCTTATGAACACTAATATGGCACATGAAAAATTTACGTACATGGCAAGGGGGAAGATAAATACTTTTTATAGGGTCTGGAATAACTGGACTATATAGAAAGATGAGTTTTAATAGTCAAGAAAGATCAAAAGACACAGGGTCACAATATGAGGATAGAAGGTGAAGGCAAGAAAGATAAAAATCAACCTAAGAGGGGAGGGGGGGGGGGGGAGGGATAGAAATTAGTTATAAATGTCATGGTAAGATGTAATGCAGAAATGCCGGAATGCACACCCCAAATTATGGAACAATGTAAGGCTGATGGGAATGAGACAAAAAAAAAGTAAAATTCCCTTATGGAAGGAGGGAAGCGGTATAAGTGTAAATTGAGGGGCGAACCCCACGGCTCCTTAAGAGGGGGGGAACGAAATAGAGGGAATAATGAAATTTAGAGAAATAGACACCTGAAACTCACACATATTAGAAGAAGATAAAATTAAAAGGTAGAGCACACGGGGGGAATAAAATAGACACAATAGAGGGCACAATGAAACTCAAATGAACCTTAAAAGAAATAGGTGTTTAAACTTTACATGTACTGAATAAGGGGGAAAAAAATAAAAGTTGAAGCACATTGAAATTATCACAAAAATAGAAGAAGTAAAGTTTAGGAAATTATATATAAGTGTAGTAGATGAAAGGCGGTGATAGAATATAGGTAAGGGGTAGGGGGATAAAAATTAAAACCCAAATGGTGATAGTAAGAGGTATCACCGAATGAATAAAACACTAATCACATAGAGTTATAGTAAAAGTCGATAAAAGTAAGGATTAAAGAATGCATTAAGAAATAATAAATAAAATTAAATAAATTATGTAGATATAGGAGAGGTGGAGTTCGCCCCCCGATACAAAGATCAAATGTAACACGGAAACATATAATAGAATGGAGAATGGTAACTGGGGGAAATTGAAGGGAAGTGTATGTAAGGTATTTCTGATTTTTAAATGTATGTAATTTTTTATATGTGTAAAAAAAGAAAACGTAAATAAAGTTGAAATTAAAAAAAAAAAAAGATGTATCCCCAATAACAGTATGGGAAGCACACAAATGTGTTCTTAGGGGAAAATGCATTCAACTAGGCACACAGATGAAAAGAGAGAGGGAAGCTGAGAAAACGAAGTTGATTACGCAGATCGCGGCCCTAGAGGGGACTCATAAGTCTACCCTGTCCCCTGTAACTCTCGGTGAACTAACTGAAGTGAGGTTGCAGCTAGCCAAACTAATGACCGACAAAACAAAATTAGAAATGCGCAGATGCAGGCACAGGTATTATCAGTGGGGAAACAAGACCGGCACTTTGCTGGCAAAAGCTTTGAGGGAGCAACGCTCACAGACCTATGTCCGAACTGTTCAGGGAAAAGATGGTACCCATGCACACACCTTTTCGCAAATAGCTACGGCCTTTTAGGAATACTATTCGGGACTATATAATTTAAAACTTGGGGCGACCACGAAGGATAGATCCTTGTTGAGACAACAAATACAAGACTACCTACAGGCAGTTCAATACCCCAAGATTGGAGAGGAGGACCTTTGTCTCCTGGAACAGCCTTTCACATTACAGGAGCTTGAGAAGGCACTATCAAACACACCCTCTGGGAAGAGTCCGGGCCCAGATGGCTTTCCGATAACCTACTATAAATCCTTCCGCTCCACCTTAATGCCCCTGCTTCTGAAGGCTTGCAATGCTGTTTCAGGGGACAGAACATTCTCGTCACAGTCTTTAGAGGCCCACATCTCGATAATTCCAAAAGAAGGGAAGAACCCTGCGCAATGTGCAAGCTATAGACCCATTTCTCTTTTGAACATTGATTTAAAATTATACGCCAAACTCATCGCGAATAGGCTGGGCCCGCTTCTCCCCGGACTGGTACATGGGGACCAGGTGGGTTTTGTCCCGGGCAGAGAGGCAAAAGATAACACAACTAAGGTCATAGACCTAATTCACTTTGCCAAACGGACTGATGCCCGCTTGGTCCTCCTGTCGACGGACGCGGAGAAAGCCTTTGATAGGGTTGACTGGACGTTTATGAAAACCCTACTAGAGCATATGGGACTTGGTCAAATATGCCTCCACCGCATCCTGGCACTATATAGCTCCCCTTCAGCTCGGGTACGAGTAAATGGAACACTGTCATCCCCCTTCGATATCCGAAATGGCACACGACAGGGTTGCCCATTGTCCCCGATGATATTTGTGCTATGCATGGAGGCATTGGCCAGGGCTATACGTGCAAACAGCAATATTAGGGGAGTTCAGGTTGGGAAACGGGAACACAAGCTAGCCTTATATGCAGACGATTTAATGGCCACAATAACGAACCCTACTACCTCCCTCCCATCTATCCTGGAGGAGTTTGAGAAATTCTCACTCCTTTCAAACTTTAAAATAAACTACTCCAAGTCAATCGCTTTAAATATATCCGCTCCCACCTCAGTAATCGAACCTCTGAAGGTGGCATTCCCATTCCAATGGCACCCGACGATGGTCAGATACTTAGGAATCAACCTATCTAATAATACCTTAGACCTCTTCAAACTCAATTACCTCCCTCTTTTAAACACCTTAAAAGCCTTAGTTGGGAAATGGAAGGCCCTGAAGTTATCATGGTTTGGCAGAATTAATACAATAAAAATGACTTTTCTTCTCAAACTTTTATACATACTGCAGGCTCTCCCGATATCAGTCCCCCCCTCCTTCTTTAAAGAGCTACAAAAGCTAGCAGGTAGCTTAGTATGGAAAGACCACAGGCCTAGACTAGCGCAGAGAACTCTTATTCAGAGTAAGGAGAAAGGAGGATTACAACTCCCACACTTCCAAAGCTATTACTACGCAGTTCATTTAACCAGGATAGCTGAGATGTCTAGAGTGACGCAATATAAACTGTGGCCGGCTATAGAGGGACACTCGGTGGGAATCTCACCTAGAGTGATCCCTTGGCTCCATAACCCTCCGCACACTGACCATCCCACCATGGGTCCGACGATAGCATGTTGGAGGAAGCTTAGACACTTGGAATTCTTCGATGCAGGTGTATCACTACTCACGCCCGTAATAAATAACCCGGAATTCCAACCGGGGTTTGGCCTACGAGATCTGCCAACTCTCTGTTCGTCGGATGTGACAGTCCTGGGGGGGTGGGTTGAGAGCTCAGGCCTGTGCTCATTTTCAGATCTACACCAGGCTACGGGAATGCCCAACACGTATTTCTGGTTCTATCTCCAAGTCCGACACTTTCTGGCTTCTCTTCCCAAGAGAAGGCATAGCTGGGAACCCACAATGTTTGAAAGGTATATGCTCTCAGAAGAGGCTCCCAGGGGCCTGATCTCGCAACTGTACCAGGTGTGCCTGGGTTCCCTCGCTGACTCATTGCACCCCTACACGAAAGCATGGGAGATAGAACTGGGTAGGAAATTCACAGAAAAACAATGGGGACAATCAATTAGGTTCGTGTTTGCCTCCTCATCGTCAATCCAGACGCTGGAGACGCAATACAAGATTTTATCAAGATGGTATAGATGCCCTTCAATACTACACAAGATGAATAGGAGCCTGCCTAATCTCTGCTGGAGATGTGAACAACTGCCAGGCACCCCACTACACATCTGGTGGTCTTGCGGGGAAATTCAGGCATACTGGCGGGCAGTGCATGAGATTACAGAGAAAGTCACAGGGCAACCGCTCCCCTACACTCCAGAATTTTGGTTGTTAAACTTTATGGAAATCCCCATCTCAAAATACAAGAGGTCTTTGCTTAGTCACATGATGAACGCCGCCAGAGCCGTGATACCTTGCTTCTGGAGGACCACAACCATTCCCCCTATTGCCCACTGGTTTCGTAGAATAGACCTATATATGTCTATGGAAGATATAACGTCGTTCCTGAACAACGCCCCACAAAAATTTACAGCTATCTGGTACAACTGGGTAACCTTTAAGGACGAGAGAGAATATAAACAACATATGGTTAAGTAATAAATTGCTCCCGAAGACAGGTCCCACACCCCCGCCGCTTCCCCCCCTCTCCCCCCCTCCCCCCGCTCCCCCCCTTCTCACCTCTTTTCTCTTGACCTTTCCCTCCTCTAATTGACCCCTTATTCACCACCTTATTCAACTCCTTATTCAAACTAGTTCCCTAATATCTTATTGTTCCTGTTGAAACAGTAGTGTATAGCTAGTAGAAGGTTTTCGACAGAAGAGCAATTAACAACCATACTGTAACACTGGACCTGTATCACTTAATATGTTTGATATAATGTGAACACTTCATGTCTAGTTGCTACTATTCGCATTTTGCTTTATATGCTCTGTACTGTAATTGGATATTCAGGTTTATGATACATGTGGAACAATGTTATTCGTACTCTTGTATCACTAATTTGGAATTAATAAAAAATTTGATTGGAAAAAAAAAAAAAGGAGAGGTGATAATCATGGGAGACTTTAATCTACCTGATGTAAACTGGGAGCTGCCTGTTGCAAGTTCCACCAGAAGTAGGGACATGCTGAATTCCTTGCAAGGAGCATACCTCCAGCAATTGGTGAGGGAGCCCACTCGTAAGGACGCAATATTAGACTTAATACTTACAAATGGTGACAGAATATCTGACATAAATGTGGGTGAAAACCTGGGATCCAGTGACCATCAAGCAGTATGGTTCAAAATAAAGACAGAGACTGACTTATCGCACACAAAAACAAAGGTGTTAGATTTTAGGAAGGCTGATTTTGTAGAGATGGGAAACTCTGTAAGGGATTCTTTGGCAGAGTGGAGGAACTTGGAAGGAGTGCAGGATAAGTGGGAAAAATTAAAAAGTGCAATTCTAAAAGCAACAGAACTTTGTGTCAAAAGAGTTAGGAAAAACACACGAAAAAGGAAGCCATTGTGGTTTGCAAAAGAAGTAGCAAGTATTGTGAAAGCAAAAAAGTTGGCCTTTAAGAAATTTAAGCAGACGCAGAAAAATGAGGATAAAGAGGTGTATCTTGCTAGACAAAAGGAGGCTAAGAAGGTAATCAGATGTGCAAAAGCACAGGCTGAAGAGAAAATGGCCCAATCAGTGGGTAAAGGGGAGAAACTTTTTTTAGGTATATAAGTGAAAGGAGAAAAACAAAAAGTGGAATAATAAGACTAAAGACAGAGAGTGGAAGTTCTCTTGAGGGGGACAATGTAATAGCAGATAATATTAATAATTATTTCTGCTCAGTATTCACTGCTGAAATAGAGGGGAAGGGGCCACAATTAAATTGCAAGTATAGTCAGAAAACTGAGGGAGAAACAAGTACATTTACAGAGGAGAAAGTCCTCACAGAACTCTCAAAACTGAAAGTGGATAAATCAATGGGGCCAGATGGGATACATCCAAGGATACTAAAAGAGCTCAAAGGGGATCTGGTAAAACCAATAACAGAATTATTCAACCAGTCACTAGCTACTGGAGTAATCCCAGAGGACTGGAAAACAGCGAATGTAGTCCCACTGCACAAAAGTGGAAGCAAAGAAGAGGTAAGCAACTATCGACCAGTGAGCCTTACATCAGTAGTAGGGAAATTGATGGAAACACTCTTAAAAGAAAGAGTTGTAGAATATCTCAAAACCAGCAATTTACAGGAACCAAAACAGCATGGGTTTACTGGGGGAAGATCATGTCAAACAAATCTTATTGACTTTTTTGACTGGGTGACTAAAGTAATAGATCAAGGTGGGGCTGTAGATGTAGCTTATCTAGACTTTAGTAAGGCTTTTGACACTGTCCCACATCGCAGACTGTTAAATAAACTTGAAAGCTTGGGATTGGATTCTAAGATAGTTGAATGGATAAGAGCGTGGTTGCAGGACAGAAAACAGAGAGTTGTAGTAAACGGAGTACAGCCAAAGGAGGGAAAGGTTACAAGTGGAGTACCCCAGGGATCTGTACTTGGACCAGTGCTTTTTAATATCTTTATTGGTGATATTGCAAATGGAATTGAGGGTAAAATGTGCCTTTTTGCAGATGACACAAAGGTATGCAACAGGGTAGACACACCAGGAGGGGTAAAACAAATGATTGAGGATCTAGGTAGATTAGAGGAATGGTCAAGAGCATGGCAACTACAGTTTAATGCCAAAAAATGCAAAATCATGCACTTGGGATGCAAAAATCCAAAGACTAAATATAGTATAAATGGCACTATAATGGAAGAAAAATAAAAGATAAAAGGAAGAATCAAATAAGAACAACTCAGAAATCATACCAAAAATCACCATCTTCAATCTTAGCAATAGAATTTTGACGGACACAGAACATTCAGTATTGCAAAAGGGTCTCAAATTTGCCCCAGATACACAGATTAATAAATTCGAACTATACATGGACATTCAACGTTAAGTAAGAAAACTGTGCATTAAAAAATTCTTCATAAACACCGAAGCACCGATAAATGTGGAGCCTTCTGAACATAAACACACCTCATTCAGACCCACGTCTATCTTCAACCCTGGACACGTCAAAGGACCACATATAAATACATTTCAGAAACTTCTGGAAAAAGAAATTGACTTGATCCCTACCAAACAAAAATACAAGAGAAATTTTTCAAATGAGGAAAAGCTAGCCTTGAAAAGCCTTAAAGAAGATACAAGCTTAGTGATAAAACCAGCCGACAAAGGCGGAGGGGTAGTTCTGATAAGCATCGATATGTACAAAGAAGAGGCAAACAATTTGCTCTCTGATGAAACAACTTATGAGATTCTACACCATGATCCTACAGAGTCCTTTTCAAGATTATTACTAGAACATCTAGAGGAAGGTTTGGAGAGAGATATCATCACGAAAAAAGAATTTGATTTCATTTACCAGGAACATCCTAAAATTCCGACCTTCTACTTTTTACCAAAAGTGCACAAGAGCACGACGCCCCCCCCCGGACGACCCATTATCTCCGGAATAGATTCTGTGATGTCAAATCTGTCGAAGTATACAGACTACTTTCTTCAAGAACTGGTACGGCAACAAAAAAGCTACCTCAAAGACACAACTAGTATACTCCAAGTTCTAGAACATCTCGAATGGAAGAAGGAGTATATATTGTGTACAGCGGACGTAAAATCCTTGTACACATGCATTGCACATACCCAAGGATGCGAGCATACAAGGCACTACTTATCAACAGATCAAACAATCAAGAACTCACAGGTAAATTTCATCATGGAGAACATTCATTTTATTTTATCCCATAATTATTTCTGGCACGACGGACGTTTTTATTTACAAAAGCGAGGTACAGCTATGGGGACTCCACTAGCCCCTAGCTATGCCAATCTCTTTGTGGCGAAATGGGAAGACGACTATATATGGACACATAACCAGCACAGTGAACACATCGTACAGTGGTACAGGTACATAGACGATGTCTTCTTTATTTGGCAAGGGTCTGAGCAACAACTGGAGACGTTTATTGCATACCTAAATTTAAACAATCTCAACTTTACTACCACTTCAAGTAAATCAGAGGTAGTGTACCTAGATCTAGAGATTCTCGTTGAAGATGATAGATTCAAAACAAGAACTCATACTAAGGAAGTTAATGGGAACAATATCCTCCCATCAACGAGTAATCATCACCAGAATTGGATTAGAAGCATCCCTGTGGGGCAGTTCCGTCGAGTAAAGAGAAACTGCACAGACGACATAACCTTTAAAACACAAAGTGAAGAAATGAAAAAGAACTTTATGGCCAAAGGATATAAAGAAACCCTACTAGACCAACAACTTGACAAAATTAACAGTACAGATAGGAAAGATCTTATTACCTACAAAATAAAGGAAAAGAAACAGGAAGACTTCAACTTAGCCTTCTTCACACAATTTACCAGCAACACAGAAGTAATCGAAAACATGATTCGAAAACATTGGCACGTCCTCCAGCTGGACGAAGCATTAAAACCCATTCTTCCCAATAAACCAAAAATAATATATCGCAAAGCAAAAAACATAAAAAGTCACCTTGTCACAAGTTACACCAAAGACTCTTCCAACACCACTTTAGTTCAAAATAAAGGTTTCTTCGATTGCCTAAATTGTAAGGCATGTAGAAATAAGAAAACATCAACTAAGCCAACCACCGTTTTCAAATCAAATCAAACTGGTAAAGAGTACAGAATCAAAGACAGACTTTCCTGCGATACAGAAGGAGTCATTTACTTATTAGAATGTAACTGTGGTCTGCAATATATATCGGGCAAACAAAAAGGAAAGCCAAGATTCGTTTTGCAGAGCACATCTACAACATCTCAAAGGGACAGAAAACCCATAGCGTTTCCTACCATTTCTGTGAAAAACATGCAAAAAACCCAGCGGGGCTTAAATGCACAGTTATACAAAAAGTTAACAGGAATTGGCGTGGAGGCGATTTAGTGAATGAACTTAAAAAAAATGAAACTAAATGGATTTTCGACATGAAGACACTTGAACCTGCAGGCCTTAATATTGACATAGAATTGAATGCATTTTTATAGAGTGGTACCCCTCCTTTTTATATTTTTCTTATTTTTATCCATTTTCCTGATTTTTATCTCTCTTCCCTTCGAATTAATGAAGGATATTTGTTTTTCCCTGTGAGTAACAGGAAAACATGTGGTTCCCTCCACTTTTTAAGATTTCCGGAACATCACTTCCGTTTTTTTCAATAAAGTTTTGCTCTATAAATAGACAATGCTGGCCACAAAACATTATTCCTTGAAAAAGTGCGCAGGTCGCACGAAACGCGTTGGACAGCCAAGAAGAAGATCCAGGAGAACTCTGAGACCTAATTCCCCAACATCTATCAGTCTGCGTGGACCATCAGCGGCGACTTCTGGTTACTTCCGGTACGCACGGTACACAGCGGGCAGCGCTAGAAACATCTACAGCGCGGAGAACTTCCTACACCATCGGGAGACCCGGCCAGCGTGTACAGCGGCTGCAGCATAAGAAGATCTCCACCGCTACAACAGTAGCCGGGCAGCGCAGATCGACGCACGTAACAGCAGTAATATCATCATACCTGCACGTGCCTGTAACATCACGGCCACAAGCAGACATAGAAGACAGGGTAAGCTAGGGACAGACCATAGCTGGCTTCTTCTAATCTCACTAACATTGTCCCCAAAAGGGTGTAAACATTATATTAACCTTTTTTCTTCACAGGTACCACTCTTAGTCTTTATCCTATCCCAATTTTTTTTTCCCACTTTTTTCCAACTAATTTCAATGCTCAATATTTACATTAATAATTAATTTTAGCGCTCTTTCAATTACCCAATAACTATAATGGAAACTACTGAGGAAGAGAGGGATCTAGGTGTCACTATTTCAGGGGACTTAAAGGCAGGTAGGCAATGTAACAAAGCAATGAAGAAGGCAAGTCAGATGCTTGGTTGCATAGGGAGAGGTATCAGCAGTAGAAAGAAAGAAGTAATAATGCCACTGTATAGGTCATTGGTACGACCTCATCTAGAGTATTGTGTTCAGTTCTGGAGGCCATATCTCCAGAAGGATATAAATACATTAGAGACTGTACAAAGAAGGGCAACTAAAATGGTGCATGGCCTACATCACAAAACATACCAGGAAAGACTAAAAGATCTTAATATGTATACTTTAGAGCAGAGAAGGGAAAGGGGGGACATGATAGAAACTTTCAAATATATCAAGGGTTTTAACAAGGTACAGGTGGGAGACATTCTACTCAGGAAGAGGAGCAGCAGAACACGAGGACATGCACTGAAACTAGAGGGAGGAAGATTCAGGGGAAATTTGAGGAAGAATTACTTCACAGAAAGAGTAGTAGATAAGTGGAATAGCCTCCCATCAGAGGTGGTAGAGGCAAATACAGTAGTACAACTTAAACATGCTTGGGATAGGCATATTGATATCCTTACAAAAAAATAAGGATCAAATATGGGTTGAGGTAACATGTTTAAAAAAGGGGCAGACCAGATGGGCCAAGTGGTTCTTATCTGCCGTCAAATTCTATGTTTCTATCCACAACCTTGAAACCGTGCACAAATCTAACGCCTTGCCATCAACACTTGCAGAACAAGTTGAAGCCCGTTCTAATTTGAATAGAATCCTCGCCGAACGCACCAAATTAGAAATACGCAAGCGCAAGAGTAGTTATTACCAGTGGGGTAACAAACCGGGTCGTCTTCTCGCGCAAGCTATTAAAGCCCAGAGGTCTGCTTCCTTTGTTAATATGATAAAAAAAGGATGCAAATTCTTTATGCTTCAAAACCCCGGAGATTGCAGCATGCTTCCAAAACTATTACTCCTCACTATACAACCTTCATGACCACGACAACCCAATAGACCACCTGCACAAAGTGCTTCAGGCCAAGGAATACCTATCCTCAGTGGCTTTCCCCACCTTGCCCCTTCCTGACAGGGATCTTTTAGATAAGCCTTTTTCCCAGCTTGAACTGGATCTAGCCATTTCCTCCATGCCCTCCGGCAAAAGCCCAGGCCCAGAAGACTTCACAGCCATATACTATAAAACATTTAAAAACCTCTTAGCTCCTAAACTACTCCATGCCTTCAATGCCATCTCTGCAGATACGCACTTCTCTAAAAAGTCACTAGAAGCACACATAACGGTCATTCCAAAACCCGGAAAAGATCCCTCGGTATGCTCTAATTATAGACCCATATCTCTTTTAAATATCGATGTTAAGCTATTTGCAAAACTGATGGCGAACAGGCTGAACAAACTCCTTCCGGCATTGATCCACAGCGATCAGGTGGGATTTGTTCCTGGCCGTGAAGCAAAGGACAACACCACCAAGGTCCTAATCCTGATCTATCTCACCTCTCAGCATCGGATCCCCACCATCTTGGTTTCCACAGATGCTGAGAAGGCCTTTGACAGGGTCAGCTGGAGTTTCATGCGGTCTGTACTGGAGCATATCGGTTTAGGCACTCAAGCACTCCATAGAATTATGGCCTTATACCACATGCCCACAGCGAGAGTAAGGACAAATGGCTTCCTCTCTGATCCCTTCCCTATTAGCAATGGAACAAGGCAAGGCTGCCCCTTTTACCGCTAATCTTTGTCCTATGTATGGAGGCCCTGGCGAGAGCTATAAGACTTAACAAACATATCTCGGGTATACAAGTCGGAGAGGTGGACTATAAGTTGGCACTATTTGCCGATGACCTACTGGCAATAATTACACACCCAGAGACATCACTCCCCCACTTTGTACACGAGCTAGATCGCTATAGCTCCATTTCCAACTTTAAAGTTAACATGACCAAATCTAGCATCCTTAACATCTCAGTACCCCCCACAATGGTCCCCCAATTGAGAAAGGCCTTCCCATTCACATGGCAACCCTCCCACATAACATACTTAGGGGTTAATCTGCCCAGCGACTTAACCCGACTATACTCTTTGAAATACCAACCGTTACTTAAATCCCTCCATGCAGACTATAGCAGATGGCACAACAAACAGCTGTCCTGGCTGGGCAGAATCAACATCACTAAAATGAACTCCCTACCCAAATTGCTCTACATACTCCAGACCTTACCTATCTCTGTCCCAGAAGCCTGGTTTAAATCCATCCGAACCCTGACCCAACAATTCATATGGTTTCGTAAAAAACCTAGGATTAAGCGAGAAGTCCTGACGAGAAGCACCCAAACAGGGGGATTTCAGCTACCAGATATAAAAAATTATTATCCTGCTATACATCTAAACAGAGTACTGGACTGGACTAGAAGTTGAAACATCAAACAATGGGTGGAACTAGAGGGCGTCTGTGTCCGACAATATCCTGAAATATTTCCCTGGCTCCCTAGGCTCCCTAAACTGCCACCATCCGACCTGACTATCTCCCCTACCCTTGCCGTTTAGAACCTTCTATGGCGCAATCCCATCATTTCTTCCGAACTTGGCCCTCTGACTTCCTTTCTGTATAACCCAGATTTCCAACCGGGGCTGAACATCCCCGACTTCTCCCAATGGGCACTAGAGGGACTTTTTAGAGTTGGTCAGGTGATAGCTGGCTCAGGTGTGTGCTCATTTTCAGATATACAGGCAAAATGGTCAGGTTCGACATTTCATGCAAACAAGCTCTAGAAACGCAGTAGCCTCCTGAGAACTGACCTCCTTTGAAAGACTCTGTGTAACCACATGTGACCCCTCTCACACGATCTCACTGTTATACAAACAAAACTCAAATAACGATACTTCCTCTACATCCACCCGTGCCTGGGAGCGGGATTTAGGCCTAACTATCTCTAACAAAGAATGGTAATCTATCTTCCTGAAAGCCCACGCTAGTTCTATCTGCATCCAAACAAGGGAAACCCAATACAATACAATACACCCATCTCTCTTACACACCATAAACCAGACCATCTCAGCGAGCTGCTGGAGGTGCGGGAAGGCCACTGGAACTCTCCTACACATATGGTGGGAATGCCCATTGATTACCCGCTTTTGTACCGATGTTATTGAGACCTCGCAAAAAATACTCCACATTTGCCTTCCCGCGACCCCCGCCTTCTGGCTGTTAAATCTCTCCACCACTCCGCTATCCTCCTACAAAACCTCATTGCTCAGACACCTTGGTAACGCTGCGAGGGCAGCTATACCAATCTTGTGGAAATCCACGATCCCTCCCACACGCAAATCCTGGTTCACCAAAATTGACCATTACATGTCTATTAAGGACGGTCTACTATCATCAGGGGATAGACTCTCAGACTTTACAGCCATATGGCTTCCTTGGCTGGATTATAAATCCTCACAAGATTATAAAGATTCTATTTGCAGTTAAAGTGGCTGGATCCAGTTCCAGACTATATTAGCTTTAACTTACCTCTGTCACCTTACACCCCCCTCCCCACCCCTCTTTATCCTCTTCCCTCCTCTCTCTTCTTCCCTTATTCCCTCCCCACCCCATGTACCCCAACCTGTCTGCACCAATGCGAATACCCACATTGCACCTATCTTCCTGCGCCTCAACTTATGGCTTTTAAATGACTTCATAGACCTTTGAGGACCACATTAAGAGCATTAACACTACTGTTGATTGTTGACAACTATGTGTCTCGCTGCACCGAGATAAGCAGAATATTCGCATGACTCAATGTATGAATCCCCTGTTATTTCTTTCTTTCAATATTCAATAAAAACTGATTATACAAAAAAAACTTGAAAGCTTGGGATTGAATTCTTAGATGGTTGATCTTGGTTGCAGGACAGAAAATAGAGTTGTAGTAAAAGGAGTGTAGTCACAGGAAGAAAATGTTACCAGTGCAGTACCTGGGCCAGTGCTTTTTAATATCTTTATTGATGACATTGAAAATGGAATTGAGGGTGAGGGTAACATGATAGAAACTTTCAAATGGGTGTGGTATGGGACTCCGACAGTCGGGATCCCGACAGTCATTATCCCGACGTCGGGATCCCGACTGCCCAGAGTCAGACAGCATGGCGAGCACAAAAAAGCCCCTTGCGGGCTCGCTGCACTCGCCACGCTGTGGGCACGGTGGCTCGATACGCGAGCCACCTATTCTATTCTCCCTCTATGGGGGTCGTGGACCCCCACGAGGGAAAAAAGCGGGTGTCCGTCGGCATTTTGACAGTTGGGATCCCGATGTAGGGTAAATCCGAGATACCATTGATCCCGGAGTACTCGGTGGTCCTGAAGCACTGTTAACAGACCATGAAATCCCTCCATTCAGCGTCCCTCCAGGAGGTACATTGGAAGGTAATACACAGAGCATATGTGGCCCCGGTACAAAGGGCCCATATGATAACTGGAGAACCTGACACATGCGTTAAATGTGGACAGAGGCGAGCCACCTTCTTTCACAATCTTTGGCAGTGCGGCAGGATAGCCACATACTGGAATAGGCTTATTGCATTTATAAATAACACCTTCCACCTAAAGGTGGCAAAAAACACTACTGTGTGTTTGCTACTGTTAATGGGAGACTGGGACTGGGAAGGCAAGAAAAAGACCCTGCTCCCGGTGGTTACAGCGATATTGGGCATAGCGAAGAGACTGATTATGAAGTATTGGATTAAAAAATCGGCCCCCACTATCTTGGAAACAAAAACCGTCATAATAAACACCTTATATATGGAGAGACAGGCCACGGTACCCGACGTGGAATCGGGAGTAACAAGATTCTATAGAAAATGGGGTCCCTATATTGAAACCTTGCCCAGCACCACCCAAACCCAAATCCTGAGCCTTTATGAAAACACGTTATGGTACTTGGTACGGCAATTGGGAACTACATAGGAATCTTGAAACCACTATAATATTACATAGGCCAGAGGTTCCCAAACTTGTTTGAATCACGGCACCCTAGAGTATCAGAATATTTTTTAGGGCACCCCTAGGCCAAAGTTTGTTACCAAGAATAAAAAAATAAAAATTAAATGAAATAAGTTGTGCGTAAATGTCATCCTTAGGTCCAGTTATGTGGTGAAGAACACGATTCACTTCTGTTTCTGATTTTGACGGTTTCATTGGCCATAAATTATTTGAATTGGTTCTGGACCACCAACCTGAGGCACCCCTGCAAGTGCTCCGAGGCACCCCAGGGAGCCTAGGCGCACAGTTTGGGAACCATTGACATAGGCATACAATTCACAATATTTTTAACAGCATAGAATAAGTTTGAAAATGGCCACTATAATGTTGCTCCACCACTTAAGGGAGCCCATCCTTCTCATTTGACTGATGACCGGCCACTATGTGAATAAAACCCAACCCCTTAAGAAATCCAAAGGGGACCCAGATACAGAGTGTTGGCAGCAGAAGGGATAAACTGGAGCAGGGCGCTACGCTAAAAGAGCTTAACCCCTTCCCCTTTTCCACCAAGGAAGCACCTAATAGTAGCGAGGAGCTTGCTCCCTAGCTTACCCCCTAGTGACGCTCAGTGGGGCCCATTAGCAGAGTTTATGGCAGCGGAAGAGTTACTGGGGCAGAGTTTTGGCAGTAGACTCACGTATTAGGTGTGTTCCCAGGATGCAGAGCACCACAGCAAGGACCCTTCCAGCTGCTCCGTGATGTCCTCATATTTTCTGATATCCAAGGGGTCCTCTTCATGTCACTGCTGGGTTTTTCCAGAATCGTTCCAACCAGGCTGCCCGTCCGTCCGCGTTCTGTCGTCCTCCACACCACCGCAATGGTCGGCTCCATCTGGTCTGGGACTTGGCTGGTCCAGGGGAGAGTGTCTTGCTTCCATGCAGTGATGCTCCTCCATGGCCCGGTCCAGGTACCTTTCCAGCAGTCAGGCACACATAGGGAAGCTCTTCTTGGGGAATGGTGATCCTGCCCTCCTCAGTGCATGGACTTCAGCAAGGTTACTTCAGTTCTCCAGACGTTCTCTTCTTCCTCTGGTCAGTCCTCTCAGCTTCTGCGCAGCCACATTTATACACCTTTTTGGGTCACTCCCCTCTATTTTCTCCCTGAACATCTGAATCCCTACTGGATCTCGGGGCCCAGCAACCACACACCCACAGAGGATTCTACCCTACAACCTGGGGTATCCATTCAGCTAACAGGTTAATTTTTAAGTTTCCACTAACCCACTGGGGTTTCCCTATCTATTGTCTGCATATTGCATCACACTATCTTTGCAACTACCAGTAGTCCTGAACAGACATAGTGCTCTTTAGTACTTCATTGAACTCCCATATTGCTGTTGTGCAGTACTTAAACTCTACCAATATCTAGCGATCCCCTGTCAATTATATTAGGCCCTACTGCTTGAGGTTTAAGATCTGGTGGCATCTTAAGTACTGGTGTGCAGGGCTGTCTTTTCGTATGGGCTTAATGGGCACTTACCCAGTGGCCCTAGTTGTATAAGGGACCTATTCTGATAGCTGAGTATCCCCTTTTTCCAGGGATACCAGAATTTAGAAAATCGGCCCTGGGGAACTGGAGATATCCAACTTCAAAGCAGCAGTCCACATCCGACCTGTTAATTGCAATTCCCAGTCATATTTCTCAGGTTCTCTCTGACATAGAGTTTTTCTGAGAGTATATTCCAAAAGCTCGGACTCTCTCCTTTCTGTCGACACTATCGGCTTGTCTCTATCATGCCCAGAAGCAGAGATATCAGCCTTCCAGGAGCCCGTCCCTGCCCCAGCTCCAAACGTCTGGTGTACAGTTTTATATTTTTGTCAATGGATTGCTCTGGCTACTGATCTCTGATCCCCAAGTTCCCAGCACCTCCTGAAAGTTGGGACTCTAGGTTTGTATACTATTGAAGGCTAAGAAATCTATTTCCAGATAATGGCGATATCTGCAGTCAAACAAGCTGCCCTTCCACCGGAAAATTATCCATTATCCAACCCTCCCCTGCGTATAAAACACCCCCTACCTCCATGGAAGTAATTTACAAGGGACCCTTCATTCAGCTCAGTGCCCCCTTCCACATGTTAGTGTTCACCCTCCCACCACCTGTGCAGTAAAGGAGTAATTAGCAGAAGTTACTGCTAGGTCCTACATGTTAAATGGAAGATAGAGCACCCCCTGATACATGTGGGACATCAAAGCTGCTGCTGATAGCACCCCTCACCCCTAGGAGGGGAGAATAGGTAAGGGCCCCAGTGCATTGCTTTGCCCAGGGGCCCACACTGCTGTTAAGACGGCCCTGCTGGTGTGTACATATGGGCAGCTGTTGTAGGCAGAAGACCCTCACTGATGCTCTAGGGGGTCTGATACAGTACAGGTCTGTACAGAAGTTTCTTAACAACTGGAATTGAGAACCACTTTTCTAATTGATATTCACACCTCTAACTTATTTTCCACCTTTATACAGATCACAGAATACCATCGTTATTCACTAACTATAAGAACACAGGGCCAAATTGCTGTGTCACTTTGGGCTTATTCTAGTTCGCTCTTTCTGACAAAATCCTTCTTAGATGGACAAAACCATGTGCATTGCAGGGGGGGCAGATGTAAAATGTACAGATAGAATTTGAGTAAGTTATTTTGTTTCTGTGCAGGGTAAATACTGGCTGCTTTATTTTTACACTGCAATATAGATCTCACTTTGAAGTAAAACCCCACCCAAATCTAATTCTCTCTGCACATGTTACAGCTGCCCCCCTGCAGTGCACATGGTTTTGTCCATCTAAGAAGGATTTTGTCAGAAAGAGTGAACTAGAATAAGGCCCTTTATTACATAGACCCACTAAGCATTTTTTTGCCATTGCAAAGCTTTGACCAATACGCAATCTGTTGCACTCCACCTTTTGTAGCAAATCTCTGTTTTTCTTGTGTGGTACTACTACTACTACCAACTTCTTTTTTCCTTCTGTTATTATGTCTCAATATGCAATGCCTGCACTTTTTATTTTAAATATTTTTTTAACTCTTATGCCTGATTCTAGAAACAGTAGTAAATCAGTGAAATAATTTCCAAAAACAATCAACTAAGCATTTGCAGACTTAGGGCCTTATTCTGGTTGGTGCGGTCGGTTCTGAATTCTTTCGGACGGCGATTTTTAGCTACGCAATGCGCATGTGCAATGCAGTGTCTTCGCACTTGTTCTCCGTAATACCGTCTACAAATGTCCACCGAAATCCCACTGGAAATATGGGTGTAATATGGGCGTCATGTAGGTGTGTATAAGGGTGTGGTTTCAAAGTTGGCGAAACTGGGTGTAAATCTGGGCGTAGACGTGGGAGTGTACAAACATTGGTAGGCGTGCATTCGGACCGGACACCGAGTGCAAGCGAACCAACACGGCAGAAATCTTCAGTGAAAACAAGCAGCTTTCACTTCTCAGAGGGCACTGGTTCATGCGCTAGGCATTCGGATCGCCCAATTAGTACGATCGCACCTTAAACACTCACAGCTGAGCACACTACAATCCACTCCTCTAGTCATTAGTGATTAATGAAACACTTTTCACAGGTTCAATTGGACCCATTGCTGGCTAAATGGGCCAATACAAAATACTTGAATATAGGCTGCAAACACAACTTTATTGGTATCTGTCCCACATTTACACTGCACTCAATGGACATAACTCTGTTACCCAAATCTATATGCACATCTGCCTATTACATTAATGTGAAACAGCACACATGTTTGGAAAAAAAAATATTTAATAAATAATATTGTAACAGTTTTTGCACCATGTTAGTTTGCACATGGGAACATAAGGGGAAATAATATAAAATGTGTATCACATTTTACACATAGCCACAGCAGAATCATTAGGAACACATCAGGTGGCTTCACAAGAAATTTATAGGAACAACACTTCGAGCCCAGCAGCCAGTAATTGAACCAGACAGGGGGCAACAGGGGAACAAAGCCAAATATTCCAAGAGAAGGTCCACAAAATGTGGGTACCCTTTGCACGGGATTGGATTGCACAGCTGAAGCTGACACACACAGCAAAAGAAAAGATTTGGGACAACATAATGGTGGAGATTAATACGGATGCCTTGCCACGTGCAGCAGCTCTTCGCCCACGCCCACGTTGTGCTGGTGGGTTGGGGGGATCAGCTGCTGTGTTCCCCTTCCGGCAGCAGGGAGTGCTGATGGTGGATCAGCAGCAGAAGCAACAGATAATAGGGCCCTATTGGTGGAGATTAGCTCCGCCACAAGCTCATTATGGCGGAGGAGGAGGTCATTTTGGCGCAACAGCAGGTCATTTTACCGAACAGCTTGCTCAGCAATGACCTGCTGACTGCCAGCTATTGCCTTTTGACTGGCAGCTTTTTCCTTTTGCGTGTCGACAATAACTTTCAGGACCTCCTCGGTCCTACTCTGCCGCTCTGCTGCTGCCTCTCCCTGCTGCATAATGGTATTCAGCAGCTGCGTCCACCCTCCAACATCAGGTCTGGCTAATGGAGCCTGCAAACGCCACGCCCCCCCCCCCCAAAAAAAACACTAAACAAATAACCCGGCGACAAATCCAACTTGGATTCTCATTACCTATTCTATTATATGTACCCACACATAAACTTCTTTTATTGCACACATGCACATACTACATACCATATGTGAAGGGCAAATTGGAATGTGCAACACTTTTATTACAGGTAGAACAAATGCAACTAACCCATTCCAGAATCTAAGGCATTCCACAACACATCACATACCAATCACTAATTTCATCCAAATCACATGTGATAGACCTATATATACTGGCTTGATGCTATATACTTGTGAATCTGTTTTTCTCCATGTTAGATGAGTATTTTGAAAGTCACAATTTGTGGGCCCAGTCAGATTTGTATGTGTTGGTGATGGGTTGATTAATGCAAATATACATTTTTTATAACCATATATTTGTTTGAAGAGGTGAATATAGCAGGCAGCTGAGGTCAATAATGGTGTAGGCTAGAGAGTTGCACATATGTTTATGTGTGTATTTCAATACATATACGCATAGACCTAAACGCATACAGTAACTAATGCGAAGGCCAGCTATGCGATGCCAAACGCTCGGCGATGCAATGGTTTCGCATATCTCTGTTGCGCATACACACTGTTCATATAAATATGATCAATAAAGTTAATACCAAGTAACACTCTTTCCAACCAATCACAGGACATGATTGTTTTTAATGCGCCATAGCAAAGATGGCTTACTACCAGCGTGCAGCACCGTTCTCCACTGCAGAGCTGCTGGCCCTAGTCTCAGTAATGGAGCGGAGGCTGGGCCATGTGGGGCCTTTTGTGTCCAATAGGGACAAGCGCCGGGCGTACATTGCTGCCCGACGCAGAATTTTCACCAGCACACACGTGCGGAGGACCGTTGCCCAGCTGGAGAGGCGATGGTGTATGCACTAGTTTTCACAATAATAACTAAACTAAATCATTTAGGTTAATTGGTTGTCAATGAGAATAAGTGGTTGTCAATGAGATTAATTGGTTGTCAATGAGAATAAGTGGTTGTCAATGAGGTTAATTGGTTGTCAATGAGAATAAGTGGTTGTCAATGAGTTTTAAATGTGTGATACTTACTAATTGACATACAGTCATGTGGATATAATATTTAGCTGTATATGAATAATGTTTTTTTTTATTTTATTTTTCCCTTTATTTTCACTCATCCATTCCTCAATTTGATCATATTTTCAAAGCACGGGAAAGAGCAGCAGAGACCTGTGCTGAAGAGGCCCACTCCCAATCCCCTACCCACTCCCAATCCCCTACTCACTCCCAATACCCTACCCACTCCCAATACCCTACCCACTCCCAATCCCCTACCCACTCACAATCCCCTACCCACTCACAAACATCTTCCTTCCTCCTCCCTTCTCCACCCACCGACCCTCCTCCTACCGAAACCCCACTGGCAGCACCCAACTACCCTCCACCGACCGACCAGTGCGAAGAAATGGGAGCAGAGGTGGGAGAAAGTGGTAAGTATACATTATGCCTCATGTATTTGATTAGCATTATGTGTAATGTATTTGTAACTACACTATGGTTTATGCCATAAATGGAGTATGGGGGACATGGTTACAAAATGGTTTGTCTATAGACAATTGTAATCCAGGGTATGGCCAGAAAACAACAATATTACCCAAGGCCATAATGTCTCCATTAGGCTGTTGGTTCAAAATGTAAACACCCTGATGCTATTAGCCTTCACCAGCAGCAAAAACATCACACATAGGTTAGTATGGATTAAGGAAAGGACGGGAATGAGAACCACAACTTAACCACATTGCATTGACATAGTGTATAGATAATATTTATGAAAAAAGTTAAGTACTCATAATGGTAGTAGCTTTACAGTACATTGCTGACTGGTAAGGCTTGTCAAGTTTGAGAGAGGTTCAAGTGTCGGTGTAGGTGTAATGTTAAATATATTGTAAATTTCTTGTATAAGTAACAGATTTTATTCAGTAAACCACTGTGTGTGTGTCACCATATTAGTAGTTAGATTAATGTTCCAAGGAGTAGTCTATGTAAGTGTGTGTCTATGATTTTTTATGCTGTAGGTCATTTTGACATATTTTATGTATCACAATATAAAATGTATACATGAATATCAATAGTAATGTGTTGAACCCCCTTTAACATGCCAACAGATTACCAGAGACAAGTCCACGGGACACTTCAACGAATGAGGGAGCACCTCCTCATGTTGGCACAAGATGTGCAGGACCTTACGGACCTTCTGAGTTGATTTTTTTTTTGTTTGAATAAATAGATAATTACAGTTAGAAGTTGTGTGTGTGTTCTTGTTTAATTTAACACTATTTTTACAAATTGTTTAGTATTTTTATGGCACTTGCAAAAGGTAGATACTGTATAGAGATGTGTGTTTTCATAAAGTGTAATAAAGTGAAGGGTAATTAATAAATGGTGTTGAAGGTGTGCTGGTGTGTGTATGTGTGTGTGTGTTTGCACAGCCATCTACAGTACCTTTATTATAATGACCAAATCATTGCATGACACAAAATTCTATAATTTTTATTAAAAATAACGTTAGCCAGTATGCATAATGATGTACACAGTCACAGTCACACACACACACACACACACACACACACACACACACACACACACACACGTACTGTGTTTTAAACTGTAGGTATTTGACATTTATTATGTGTTAATCACAATTTGAACATTTGGATTGATTGCATTTGCCTTGCAATTAATATATAGAATGCATACATACAACACAGGTAAAGGGGCAACAATGAAGTAGTCAAACTTAACATGATGTAAGGGTTAATCTAAAGTGCAAGTAGTGTGTTTAAGTGTCAATTAATATTTTTAAATCTAAGCTATTAGGAATTGATTAGATTTAAAAATAATATATATGTTACGAGGTAGCCTAATTGGATAAGTGTGTAATGTTGCTGAAGCATGATTTCTGAATAGATTACTGAGGTTTGCGCAAATACACCAACTCGGTGTGTACGGCCAGCTTCTCATCCGTTCGGACGCAGTAGGGACCGTGCAAACTCTGTGAGATCTGACCGCACAATGACGTGTGAATGCAGTCCGAAGACACTCCCTCTTCTTAGAAAGTCGCCACGAACGGATGCGGACGACCTGCGGGCGTGTGTTTTTGGAATGTCCGCCGTGCGTTGCGTTCGGGCATTTCCGAACGAACGCGCATTTCCAAAGAGTCAACCAGAATAATGCCCTTAGAGTGGGAAGCTGCTGTACATCTTATTAAATTATAACTTTAGATGAGTTTGAGCACTTTTTTATTCTGATTACTGGTACTTTTTACATAAAAAAATACTGTTGTTGCTATTAGTAACAGTATAAGCAGAGTGTACTCATTGTCCAATCACTATTTTGAGGGGTGGAGATTTCACACAGTGTGTGTATTACTTCAGCCCTCATGAGTCAGTGATGCTTGAAGGTACCATTGATTGTACTGCAAATGATGCTTATGATGGTCTTGCTGTAGCAGGGGAGATAATCTGCACATTAACCCTCTTCTACTCAGTTTGTCGTGTCTCTATCACATACTACTCATGGCTTCTATATTCCCCAGTTTTCGTATCCTGCAGAGGACAAAGTATGGAACTACAAATTCCTGCATGAGCACCTGGAGTAGAATTTGTTACATAGGAATGGAAAGTAGCAGGTGAGAGATAATTGTGTTAGTTGCACCAATGTTTAATTTGCCGTGTTTGGAGCTGTGTTCTCTGATGTGTTTTGTTGTAATTCATAGTAATTATATGCTTCATACTGTATACACACATTTATTGGAACTGGAAGACACTGGAACGATAGCTGTGTGGTAAGTATTATTATTATTATTATTATTATTATTATTATAGATAGAAGTAGGAGTCATTTATTTTATAAATTTTTACACGTTTTCTTTCAAATTGTTTATTTTTGCTTTTGTTTGATTTATATACCTTCAAATACAATACTGATAGCAGTGCATTTGATAAAACAATGGACGTGTTTTATATCAACGCTGAACTTCCTGGTGTACAAAAGAATTTGTACATTGATTGCTGACATTTATATAATGGATACATATTTCAATGTGACAAAAATATATACGATTAATAGACCAATATTTATATATTTTAAGGCAAGAGGGTAAAAGGGTAATTCTATTGCAGACAATCCAGGCAAAGAACAGCATCAGAATGCCGCAATATTTAGCATTACACCATCATAGTAAAAAGAGCGATGTTGCTCTTCAGTAATTCTGGATGATGCGCGCAGCTGCTCACTACTGACGACGATTCATCCCCATAGAATAAAAAGCGCACTGATACCATCTCATCTTTATTTTTTAATGTTGGAACCTTGTTCTGATGTCTTAACATATAGAACAAAATAGCTCTACTAAACATGTTATGTATATGTTTACAAAAGTGTATGGCGCAAGTCTTACTTAACAATTTTAACAATTACATGTTAGTAATGTGTGTTACTGTAAATAGAATAAGGTTTTTTTAATAGCACAAATCAGCACAATCATGGGAACAATTGTGCAAATTAAATTTTGAGGTATATTTTTCTTCTTTTTTTCCCCATTCCCTACTGTATTTGTAAATACATAATTGAATGAATTTGTCAGCGAATACAGCTGGGACGATGGTTCATTCAGTCTGTTGTGTGGTTCACTTGGGGTAAGACTTAACAATTATGGATCAATGCACAATGTATGAAATATGTCAAGCAATAGTTTAGATTATTCTCTCATCTCTACCCAACGGTAAAAATTAAAAACCTTGGATGTGATCCCATTATCTGGAATCCGTATGAGGTTACTGCATTAGTAGTGCTCCTGTGCGTTCCCATATATCATTGCTTTGCACAATGGGCTCAATCTGTTCTGCTTTGCTGCAAGGGTTAAGCGAGAACAATATTCAGAGCTATTGGTAATCGGTTATCATAAAGTATGTAACATATATACTTATATTTATTTGAGCAAAATAACAGAAGCTGTTCCATATAATCAAAAAATGACAATATCAATGACAGGTTTAATTATATTAATTTATTATTATATTAATTTAGCCAACAGAGTCGCTTGTTTGAATGACGTATTTCTATCTAAGAAAGAAAGTGACCTTTTTTTAAGACTATAACACAATTAATGTATAATTATTTTTCATAGCTAGGTTATCATGCATATAATGTGTGTTATGTGGAGGCTGCTGTTTTTATGTTACAGTGCTTTGTCTTTCAGGCACAGATTAGGGATAATAATGTTTATTGCAGAAGCAGCTTCTCCTTCACACTCCACTAGTTTTAACTGATGACTGCAGAACTGGAGACGTACAAAAGGCACAGCCTCTCCATATGGTAGCCCCTTTATCTACACGTCATTCTATCTCTATTATTCACTCTATATTTTACTTCCATTTATACCATTTCCACTCAACCTTCTTTTTGTCCTTGGTGTATTTTTTTGAAAGTCCTAATTATTGAAAATTTCATGATACATTTACTTTAAGATCCAGTATGGGTTATCGTCATTGGTTATAGATACCATTTGTAAACAGCCATTATTAACAAGCTTAGAATGAATCCCAGGCCTGCCACTCCTAAAATAAATAAATTCACACAATAAACCGGTTCAAGTCCATTTCTTCAAGCTTTAAGTGCATATGGATTGGACCTTAAGTGCTATATATATATATATATATATATATATATATATATATATATATATATATACACATATATATATAATTCACTATATAAATATATATATATATATTTATATAGTGAATAATAAGAGGAGACTCACTGGTCTTGCTTGTAGATTTTTAAAGATTTAATCTAACATACAGTACCAACAACTTAAAGTGCTAAGTGTATGGCAGTGTATATACACAAGGCTGTATTGCAAAGTAGTGCCTCCATGGCCATGACTCTTTATTTGTGAGCACATTTGAACAGTTTATCCTGTATGCACTATTCACTCTTCAATCCCCATCCTTTTCCACGTGTGTGCGCCAAAACTTGATGAGTCAAGCAAATGCGTCGTGGAAGAAAGTTGGTGGTTGTTGTCGACACCAGGACTGAACGGCAGCTTTCACCTCATCATCAGAGTTGAAGTGTTGACCCTTTCATCTTCATGTACAAAAAAAGTGTTCAAATCTGTTCACAAATAAAAAAGTTATAACCATGGAGGCATTACTGTTCAATCCAGCCTTGTGTATATATAATATATGCTAAATACCACTGACTGACTCACCACAGAACCTCCAGAACCGTAAGGACTAGGAAATTTAAATTTGTATAGTAACTTTATTTTGTGTTGTAGGCACCCATTAAGAATTCATTTTTCAAGATTCCACATCCAAAGGGGTTAAAAGGGGTTAAATGTGTATTTTAAAAAATCCCTTATTCTCTCTTAATCCAAATGAGATTTAGATTTTGTTTATGCATACAAACGTTACCAAATTAAGTTGCAGATGTATTAAGCCTAAAAAACAGAAAAAGGTACTTATGTAATATCTGGACTCCCGTTTTTCTTATAAGACCGCGTCCCCTCGTGGGGCTCGCTGCGCTCACCACGCTTCGGGCACGGTGGCTCGCTGCGCTCGCCACACTATATAAAATAAACTCCATGCGTAGTTGGATAGTAGGGTATGAAAAAATGGGATGCATTTAACATGGGAGTCCAGATAATACATAAGTACCACAGCCTATAACATGACAGAAGTTGATTGGCTGGACATTTATCACTCTTTATCACTCTCATGTTTATCTCTTTTTAAGGCTTAATACATCTGCCCCCAAGTTTCTCAAATGTATTTCAGCATTTTTCTAAATTCTACCCCAAAGGGGGTGAAAAGGGGTAATCAGACCTATTATCTCAGGGCAATATACTTATTGAGGCTGAAGGGGTAAGACAAATATTTTTTTTAGTTTATAGTATTTTTAGCAGCATGTTATATCTAAGTTTATAAACAAACTATTTTTTCTATATTTTTTTACCGGATGGTGGGTGCCGGGTTGATAACAATTAAATGTAAAAATGTGAAAAAATATTGTGTTTGACTGTGATTGACCCAGCAAGCCTCCGCTGCATGCTGGTACTTGGTGAACCACATGTATCCACATGTGGGGCATTAAAGGGCCTGCTACTACTTGTAATTCTACAGTCAAACAATTATTCAAATAAACAAATAGATACACACTGTGACATTGGGGGTTATTTTGGTTCAATCTTTCTGACAAAATCCTTCTTAGATGGACAAAACCATGTGCACTGCAGGGGGGCAGGTGTTACTTGTGCACAAAAAGAAGCGACCAAAACTATGTCGTACGATGGAAATCTTGGGCGTCCAGATAATACACAAGTACCAACTAGAATAAGGCCCTATGTGCACTGCAGGTGGGGCAGATGTTACTTGTGCAGAGAAAATTAGATTTGGGTGGGGTTTTACTTCAAAGTTAGATCTATATTGCAGTGTAAAAATAAAGCAGTCAATATTTTCCCCAGAAACAAAATAACTCACCCAAATCTAATTCTCTCTGCACATTTTACATCTGCCCCCCTGCAGTGCACATGGTTTTGTCCATCTAAGAAGCATTTTGTCAGAAAGAGTGAACTAGAATAAGGCCCATTATCACTTTAATACATATACACACACACACTTACTTATGTTGACACATATCCTGTAGAATCCATTATGGGTACCTGTTGGGACTTACGAGCAGCATGTGTTTCCAAATGCCGGGGATTCCACTGAATTTTGTCAAAGGGAATCCCCTCAGCCAAATTGCATATTCTAAACTTGGGTCGTGGTGAAGGAGGGAGTCCTGAATTATATTTCTGCAACTGGGCCCCAACCCGGGACAATCACAGAGAAAATCATGAGGTCTTCCAGTGTACTTTATTAAAGTATATAACATTTTACATCCTCCTACTTTAAAACCAAATCAGGTAGGGGTGGGGAGGGCAGTGTTATTTTAAGTAAAGTGTATGACATCCAGCTATCAGGTCGGGGGTGAGGCACACAATGGCTGATGCTATATCAATATTCTATTATACTCTATTTTACTGACTACCGTTTATTCTGCAGGAGATGCCTGCTGCAATCAATTTGGCAGTGATACATAATCAATATAGTCACTGATTTTTAGTCAATGGGGCTTGTTACAATCAGGAAGCCTTGGTCACTCATATACAATACAGTCTGTGAGTGAGGGTATAATAATGGGGTATGGGGACCGGCTAAAATGAAGAAACTGAGTGCCGTAGCATTGGACATCACAGGTGAGGGTACATGAAGGGGGAAAGTAATAGAATATGGGAAAACTATAATGTATAAGTCACAAGTCAGGTATCAAAATATAGTGCTAGTGATTGTTTAAAGGAAGGGAGAACATAACTCAGTATCTTGCTTAGGGCCACATGCAGTCTAAATTCACCTCCTATGTATGAAAACAGGTTTTTGAAGGATATCATGCAATTGTTTTTATAAATTTCCCTCAAAATTTCACCACTGCCCTTTGAAACATATCCGCTTTCCCAAAACTGATGGGAGTCTTTAGGGCATGATGTCAAGGTATATCTGGAGCTTGGAACCGACAGATGGCTACTGCAGATGGCTACTATATCGCAAATTCCTCTGGTTCCGTCCATATCTGCCCCCAATGATGCATGCATCAGTCGATGTTTGTACAGGCGAATCGGCTACAGTGAACTTGAACAGGAATCAGAATGATGGTGTATCCAGCTCACCAGGACGTCACTTATTGGAACCCATTTCCTGGCAATATATAGACATATAATCTTTGCAAATTTAGGTGGAACAGCTGGATCCTTCACAAGTCCAAACACATAGATGTGTGCAATATCATCAAATCTGGCAGAGATCAATTTATTGACCCAATGTGACGATGTACTGTATGTCCAGCTTACTGTAGTGTTGTAATTGGATATAGTTTAAAATGCTGTCAGTGACAAACACTTCAATTGTGTTCCTACCATTATTTACATGTACAGTATATTCCCTTTCTTTAAATGCCACTAATGCATACAAACAAGAAGGGGACAATGTCTATTTTCATTTGTCTAAACCATCATTAATTAGTATGACATATGAAGTTTTATCATAGACTATCATTGATTCTCAGGTTTCAATTTCAGTTGTGGACATATTTGCTGTGGGAATTGTAAGATATTTTTTAAATGAATGTTTTATCTTTAGCGTGCCTTATCTTAGTCCTTCTTCTGTTCCTGAGCCTTGATTTATGGTGCTCCTTCTGCGCCATGATTACAGTCATCAATGAAACAAATGCTTGTCCAGCAGTGAAAGGGAATGTGTACACCACTACGAGAGACCACTGAAATAGTAGTAATAGATCAAGTCTTTTTAAATGTGACCTTTCCTGAAGGTTATTAGAAGAACTGTCAGTATGCAAATTGCAAACAATCCATTATAATCCTATATTCTAACATTTTTCTGGGGCTGATGATAATGTGCCATATAATATTTTATAGACGGGGATTTGTACAGGAACATTGAACAAATAACTTGTTCATGATGTATATGAAAACTGCATAAAAATGGAAGGAGGGAGCAATGGCTGGTAAATCACATTGTAGTAACTAGACTTCCCATGTGTAATAGATGTTCTATTTTACAGCATAGGATGGTAACTTCAGTTCCAATTTTACTTTATTCCAACATCCACATGACCCCAGAGCACTGATCTCTAAATGAGCTGGTTATCGCTTTGCAGAACTGGCATGCATTGTCCCATCAGTGTTATCTTTTGAATTTCGTTTTAGTTTTTTTAGTCACTTTCTTAAAATTTGACTAAATTAAATTCACATGTTAGTAAACATTTTTATTTTCATCTTAGTTAAGATTTAGATCTCAGTTAACATTATAGTCTAATTTAAGTCAAATATTTAGTCAGAGCTTTGCAATATAATAATACTGTAATTGATTTTGCTGAAGAACATTACTCTACCATTCCCATTAATATTTTGTATACCTTTCAATGTGTTTAGTTGTCACACTATATATATATATATATATATATATATGTCTCCAATAGTTCCGCACCTATGACAGCAGAGTCAACACGGTGGTGCTCACTCCAAGGAATATATTCCAAATCACAAATAGAAGCAAAGAAGAGGGCACTCACCAATTGTTGAAAAAACATGAAAAAAGATTTATTGCTCACATGACATGGCTAACGTTTCGGTCTTGTCACAGACCTTTTTCAAAGCCAATCTCTACACAGAAGAGGTCCTTCCACCATGTTCTTTTTTTTTCAACAATTGGTGAGTGCCCTCTTCTTTGCTTCTATTTATTTATATATATATATATATATATATATATATATATATATATATATATATATATATATATATATATATATATATATATATAGGATGCAGAAAAGAAGCGGCACTCTCGGATTTGAAATCAAACGTGAAACGTGCTATTTATTGTCCAACATGTTTCGGGCAGGTACTGCCCGTCCTCAGGGATCAACAATATAAACCAAGTGACATACATATATAGTGCAACTAGTGAGAAAACCCTCCCCTCGCGCCGTGCGGCTACCCGCCCCTCTTACCTGCATCTTCCGTAAGTTGGTCACGCTCCGCTTCCCCGTAGCCGGTGATGTCCCGCTTGGCGCCATTCAGGAGGCCGTCGCTCTGCCCAGCTCCAGGCGCTCCCAGTGACGTCATCGGGCGTCTCACTGCGCCGCGGTTCAGCTGGAGAACCAGACCTCGTTCTGGAATCAGCAGGGGGGGTTGCCATGGCACCTGGGGCTCCCAGTGAGACGCCCGATGACGTCACTGGGAGCGCCTGGAGCTGGGCAGAGCGACGGCCTCCTGAATGGCGCTAAGCGTGACATCACCGGCTACGGGGAAGCGGAGCGTGACCAACTTACGGAAGATGCAGGTAAGAGGGGCGGGTAGCCGCACGGCGCGAGGGGAGGGTTTTCTCACTAGTTGCACTATATATGTATGTCACTTGGTTTATATTGTTGATCCCTGAGGACGGGCAGTACCTGCCCGAAACATGTTGGACAATAAATAGCACGTTTCACGTTTGATTTCAAATCCGAGAGTGCCGCTTCTTTTCTGCATCCTGTACCTGGACCTGCGGGCCCATTGTTGAAGGCACCGGGTCAGTACCGTGTTGGACCTCAAGTTTGGAGTGCCGGCCACACACACTGTATATATATATATATATATATATATATATATATATATATATATATATATATATATACACAGGTAGTAAGTGCGCAAGTCCCAAATAAGTCCAATTTCCAAAGGGTTAATACCCAAACTTCCAGTCTCCTGCACTTTGGTCTTTTCATGACCGGCAGCTCCTATCAACACCTGGATTCGAAGGGTCACTCAATCTAGAAAATACAAACAAAGGAGCGCTCCATAGTGCAATGTGTATAAGCAATTTATTTCATGCAGCTTTAAAATTCACGTAAAAGCAATGGGTAACGTACCCTAACTGACGGTTAACACAACCGCAGTGATGAACAGCATGGATTTGTGTCAACACACAGGGTGGCGGAGAGGTTACACTCACACGTCTTGGTAACAGCTTGATCGACGCTAGGCCACGCCCCAACGCGTTTCGTCATCAAAGGACTTCGTCAGATGGAGAGCCGGGCTGCTGGCGGATCGCCAGCGGTGACGTTTTGGCGATTCATCAGCAAGAGGGAGCCCGGCTCTATCTGTATATATATATATATATATATATATATACACTAGGTGATTCATTGCGTAGGGCGTTCTTCGCATTGTCGTAAGGGACTTCGCCCTGTTAATCTGTGAACGCCTTTATTGTGTGAGATATGGTTATTATTATCGATATGTAAAAACATTGATGGTCATCCATTGCATAGTTATACACCATTGATGGTCTGTTGCACTTTGGCCATCGATGGTAAACATTGATGGTAAAAGCAACGATGGCCATCCCTAGGGGTGGCGTGTGTGGGTGCATTAGTACCCTGGGTGGGGTAGTGGCAGGTGCAGGGTTGCCACACATGGGAGAGGGTGTTTGCTGGTACTGTTGGAGGGTTGGATCGGTGCGGGTGTGCTATGGGTGGTGGATTTGTAGGTGCGGGGGTGGCGCATGTGGGTGGGGAAGGGGCGGGTGCAGGGATGCTGAAGTTGTGTGCAGGGATGGCAGCGGGGTTGGAGGGGTGGGTGTGGGGCTGACGGGACAGGGTTTGTGCATGTTTATACGGAAGAGGCCACTGTGGCATGGTAGGGGTGGTGGAGGGGCAGTTGTAGCGTTATTGGAAGTGGATGCAGGAGTGCACACATCGCAATGGCCATTGCCAATGGGGTGGGATTTAATGCTCAGTGCCGGGGGGGGGGTTCAATATATTTATTGCCGGGGGAATGTAGCTGCAGACACAAGAGTACATGGCCATGTATGCCCCCTCATATGTAACAATGTCCCCACCCATTAACAGCCTCCCTTGTGCAGGGCCTAGGTCGGGGTTGTGCGCTCTGCTAACGGGGCTGCAGGCTTGTGGGTCACTGCACGCTTGTGGGGGTGAGTGGTATGAGGGTGAGGGGTGCATACGCTGTCTGTTACCTGCTGCTGCACGGCGGCATCTTCCACACAGCAGCAGCAACCAGCATGGAGGGGGAGGCGGGTGGGTTTCAGCGACTTCCGGCCCAGCACCACCACGGTGTCCTTGCTGTCTCCTCAGCTGCCAGAGATACACGCTGCATGGCTGGCTGGGATATGTAGTCCTAGTTAAACCTGAGCTCCAGCAGTGGGATGCCCAGGGGAATACATTTCCCATGATCCTTTGAGCTCCATTGAGGAAGCAGGAGGAGGGCGGCAGCAGCAGCAGCACAGTGTGAATGGGACAATGTGCTGCTTATAGGGCAGGTGGGGAGTGATGTGGGTGGGAGTAAGGGGTGTTATCAATGTAATTGCTGTAGCGGCTGCAGCGTATGTGGGGTGAGCTGTAGCTGGAGGAAGAACCTTGATCGGCTCAAGGCCACGCCTCCAGTGTTGACGTCACTGGACCTTGATGTGTGGTCCTCGTCCACTTGTGTATGTATTTTGTGTATATATAGCAGTTGTGTGGCGAGGGTAGGGCACCTATAATGTGTGTGCACATTGTTGGTGGCCCGCAGCAGCTATAGTCTGTGTTATCAGTCTGTGAGTGTGTGTATGACTCCGTCCAGCGTTATACACACAGTCACAGATTGACAGTTCTGGCTCAATATATAAGATATACTGTATATATATATCCAATTAAGGGCACTCACCAAATTCAAAGTAAATGTAAAGAATTTATTTACCAATCCATCTGTTCAGTCACAGAGATTAAATCAGGGGTCAACGTTTCGGCCACGAATGGCCTTTTTCAAGACAGTACAACAATTAGCAACTGTTCAGCTCCAGAGACCAGGATACGTATCTGTCTTGAAAAAGGCCATTTGTGGCCAAAACGTCGACCCCTGATTTAATCTCTCTGACTGAACAGATGGATTGGTAAATAAATTCTTTACATTTACTTTGAATTTGGTGAGTGCCCTTAATTGGACCAATATTGCCCATATGAACTCTTATTTGTGGTACTGCCTTAGAGCAGGGCTGGACAACACCGGCCCTCCAGATGTTGATGAACTACACATCCCAGCATGCCTTGCATCAGTTTCAGCATGGCCACATAGCAAAACTAATGCAAAGCATCCTGGGATGTGTAGTTCATTAACATCTGGAGGGCCGGTGTTGCCCAGCCCTGCCTTAGAGGAAGCACCCCGCTGTTGGACATTTGATGGTGTGAGTGCGGAAATACCTATATATATATATATATATATATATATATATATATATATATATATATATATATATATATATATATGGTCACACTGTCTCCTCTAAGTCCTTACCCAGCCTCAAATGGTGTTAAAAGTGTGTCCCGCTGCCTCTGGCCAGCAAGTACTTCTCAGTCAACTCCACTATGACCTGGCTACATGCTGTGCTGCTTGATAAAGCTGTCCAGCGGCTGGTCTGGACCCTGATATGTTGTGAAAAAGCTCTTGTCCAAGTCCGTCCAGTCATGGTGACCACTTCCAGTCTCCAGACTCCCCACCTCAAAATAAATCTGCCAGTCAAGACATGGGGGTGGAAGGTGTCCAGACGAAATTGATACAGCATTTTTGTTTTGTCAATATTCGTGACATTAACTAATATCTCATCATCATTTTTGTTATGAAGAAATTCCTATTTTGATTATCATTACATTTTAGTCACAGAAAAAACCTTCTTCAATGAATAGTTTTAGTCTAAATTTTCATCTATGCAATTATCTCTATGTTCCATCACTATAATCTAGTTAGATGAAGGAAAAGTTATGTAGAGTTGACATTTACCTTATGTATGATACAGTTATGCCTTATGAATTTCTATAATGTGTTGTTTTCCCATTGCAGGGACATATTACCTTCCAGAAGAATTTGCAGTAAATATATGCTCAGTGGACAACAAATAACAAGGTGCTGTAAGACGAGAAAAGAATGTTATCAATATTCTCATGGTGTTTGAATATATTACTGTTTTATGGTTCTGAGGAATATATGAAACACAGAGCGACACAGAGTAAATTTCCATACACATCGCTACATTCATTTACTAACATATCATGTTTTCAGACAACATGGCAGATAGGGAGAAAATTGGCGTAAATGGGCAGAGCCAAAATTTAATAACACCATAATAACATTCATTTTGATGGGACGCCCACCCCAGTGCTTTTTGAGAGGTACCAGGCTTTGCATCGGTTTTTCACTTTATGCCCCATAGTTTATTTTATGTCCCATAGTAGTACTGCACATTCTAGTGTTACAGTTCATATTATTCCACATTACAGTGCTCTTAGTTCATATTGTGCAACACTATAGTGTCCTTGAATTCATTGCAGTGCATCAAATTTATATTATGCAAAATGTTTAACCCCTATGCAACATTATAATGCCCGTTCACATTGTTCTGCATTACAGTGCACCTATTTCAGATTATGCCACACTGTAGTGCTGCCAATTCATATTGTGCCACATTACAGTGGCCCAGTTTCCATAATGTGTTATTACAGTGCCCCGAGTTCAGATTATTGCCACATTATAGTGCACCTAATATATTATAACATCCAGTGCACACACCTCTTACCAGTAAAATAGGGCCTAGACACATAGTGATTTACAGCCATTCTCTAAGCGATCACTAGATCGCTTGGAAAATGACACTACATCGCTCCATGTGCAGGGGCAAAGCGATAGCAATGTGAGGCCCCGAGTGTCGCTATCAACCGGTGATTAATATCCAGCATGCTGGATATTAATCTCCTAATCACTGGGCAGGGCCAGTGTTCTCACAGGAGAATGTTTGCTGACCATCAAATGATTTCTCCTGGCTTCACAAATAAAAGTCAGTCCTAACCAACTTATTGGCGAGCGCTGGGATGAAGACGTCCTGTGTGACTGACGTCCTGTGACTTCAGCCATCCTCCCCCGCCAGACATCATCCCGCCCACGTAGCCATGGGAACGTCCAACGTAGCCATGGGAACGTCCGATGCTTGCGAGCAGCTTGACAACTGTGCAAGTCACTGAACATGTGCATAATGGACCATGTGTATTCGCAGTCCCCAAAATATCAGGACAGGCCAAACTCGCATTACTGCGAATAAATAAGAACCACCCCCAATATCCCGTTGACCTCTTCTCTATTCCACCTTATTTGATTTTAAAGTTTTTATTGTTTTTCAAATAACAATGTTAATAAACTTGAGTATATGTCATAGAATCACATATTGACAAATACGAGCTCAATACAATGAGGTTATTACCAAACATATGCTCATGTCATGGCTGTGTTCATAACACGAATCTTGAAATATATCCACAACCGAGTTCCTGGAACTAGGTTATAGATGACAACTTTGTAAAGCAATGTTCCATGGGTGAACATATAGGAACTTTAACATTACTTGATTTAGATATGAATATGAACAAGATAACAACATGTATTAATAAGGGTAATTATCAAAGACAGGGAGACAAGACTAGATACGAAAGGAGAGGCGGTGGGTAAGGATAGTGAGCAGGGGGGGGGACCTAAGTACAGTCAACAGGATTAATGGCCTTCAGTTAGAGATATGGAGATGATCCAGTAAAAGAGAGATTTTGAGGATATTGCCTTTCTAAATATACCATGAAGAGATCATGGGAATGGTGGGTAGGGATATATACATTCAAAGGGAGTTGGGTTTGCGCTGTTCTTCGTCCTTAGAGAGTAAATTTACGGCGGTCATCTTCTGGGCTTCCGATAGTGTCAATATAAAGGGGTTCCATTTTTCCAGGAAGGATGTGGTTGTTGTAGAGTTGGTAAGTAGTGTTGTGCTTTTGCCAAATAAAAGGATTTGAAATAGTCTAGAGCAGCGGTTCTCAAACTGTGGGTCCTGACCCCAAAGTGGGTCCCGACCTTCTCAGTATGGGGTCGCGACTCCATGTTGCTGACCATCAGGCTGATGATTTTTCTAATCTCAGTCAGTGATTAAAGGAGTCTGAAAAATCTGTTGAATTGTCTGTTACTCCTCCCATCATGTTGTGCCTCCACAATGCTGCCATGTATGTGCTGTCTGCTGACTACACATGTGATGTGATGACCTTCTGCAGTAACTTGCTGGGGTCCTGGAATTATTTTTGTTGTCTGATGGGGCCCCAGAGCAAAATAGTTTGAGGACCCCTGGTCTAGAGCGTAAGTCAGTCAATGTCGGAGAGGCTGATGTAATCCAGTATGTCAGTTTAAGTTTTTGGGCTAAAGTAAAAATTACTGTAAGTAAGGGTATTTACTTAGAGCATTTAAAGAAATCCCACCTTATTTATAAATGTCCATTTGAAGTGCTCTTTCCCTGTTTGCAGTTTTGAATTTTACAGAGTAGACCTACATCTGTAAGGTCTTCAGAAATTTCCAGTCATTAATTTATTGGAGACATTTTTTTACTAAAAAGTAATAATCAACGACAGTTCATGACGAAAATAAGACTAATCTAGATTAAAATGAAAACTGAAGGCTACTGCTAAAACAAAGCAAATAAAAAGTGACTAAGGGCCAAATGTATTAAGCTTCAAAAAGTTATAAAATGGAGAGTGATGAACAGCCAGCCAATCAGCTCCTAGCTGCTATGTTACAGGCTGAGTTTAAAATATGACAGGCCTGATGTATATCACTCTCTACTTTATCACTTTTTAAAGCTTGATAAATCTATATCTAATAGTGTGTACACACGGTGAGACTTTTCCTTCGATTTTGACTATATACACTACCGTTCAAAGGTTTTGTGTTTTACTGACTTTTATTTAACAATATGAATAGAACATATAGTGAAGATACTGGCAAGGTTAAAATAATAATGATTTTTATTTAAAATAATTATTTTGTCCTTCAAACTTTACTTTCTTCAAAGAATGCTCCTTTTGCAGCAATTACAGCATTGCAGACCTTTGGCATTCTAGCTGTTAACTTGTTGAAGTAATTTGAAGAAATTTCAACCCACTCATCCTGAAGCACCTCCCACAAGTTAAACTGGCTTGATGGGCACTATTTACATACCATACGGTCAAGCTGCTCCAACAACAGCTCAATGGGATGAGATCTGGTGACTGCGCTGGCCACTCCATTGCAGACAGAATACCAGTTGCCTGCCTCTTCCCTAAATAGTTCTTGCATAATTTGGTGTGTGCTTTGTGTCATCATCCTGTTGGAGGAGGAAATTGGCTCCAATCAAGTGCTGTCCACAGGGTATGGTATGGTTTTGCAAAATGGAGTGATAGCCTTCCTTATTCAAAATCCCTTTTCACCAAAGAAGCCCCAGACCATCACATTACCTCCGCCATGCTTGACAGTTCTGCATCTCACACATGTTCTTCTGTGTGATTCAGACACCTCAAACTTTGATCCATAACACTTTTTTCAAATCTTCATCAGTCCAATGTCTGCGTTCTTTTGCCCATATTAATCTTTCCCTTTTACAGGCCAGTCTCAGATATGGCTTTTTCTTTGCCACTCTGCCTAGAAAGCCAGCACCCTGGACTCATCTCTTTATTGTAGATGTTGACACTGGCATTTTGCGGGTACCTTTTAATGAAGATGCCAGTTCAGGACCTGTGAGGTGTCTAGTTCTCAAACTAGAGACTCTAATGTATTTGTCTTCTTGCTCAGTTGTGCACTCTTTTTACTCTGGTTAGAGCCTGTTTGTGATGTTCTCTGAAGCGAGTAGTACACACAACGTTGTAGGAAATGTTTAGTTTCTTGGCAATTTCTCACATGGAACAGCCTTCATTTCAAAGAATTATAGACTCTTTTTATGGCCATCTTGAGAGCATAATCGAACCCACAAATGGGATGCTCCAGATACTCAACCAGCTCAAACAAAGACCAGTTTTATAGCTTCTCCTACGAGCAATGCATTTTCAACTGTGCTAACATAATTGCACAAGGATTTTCTAATCACCCATTAGTCTTCTAACATGATTAGCCAACATAATGTATGAGAAATGGGCCTCTATTTACCTATGTAGATATTCCTTTAAAAAAAAAAACTATTGCAGCTAGTATAGTCACTTACACATTAAAAATTTATAGATTGCATTTCTGATTAATTTAATGTTATCTTCATTGAAAAAAATCAGTGCTTTTCTTCCAAAAATAAGGAGATTTGTAAGTGACCACAAACTTTTGAACGGTAGTGTAGTTGAAATTGATTGGACTTTGATTGGACATCAAATGGTTTTTGCAACACTTGATGCCATGTAGTGTAAATCCAATAGAAAAGTAGAATTGCCAGGCAAGACTACATAGTATGTCTAATGTCAATAAGGAAAATCTTAAAGCAGTAGAGAAATCAAATAGTACAAATCGATTCGAAATCCAGGTCTCACCGTGTGTACGCAGCATACAGCTTAAATTTAGCTCCTCAGCTCCTACTTGAGGGCAATACTTCCTAATGCATGAAAATCCCCTTTGAGTGGAGATCTTACTTCAGCCACACACAATTCTATCTATCTATCTATCCATCTATCTATCTATCTATCTATCTATCTATCTACATACATGCATATATTAATATATTTCTATTGCAGGTTATTTTGCAGATCCAAAGCACATGTTATCTCAGGAACTAAGCTTGCCAAAGAAATACAGAAGGAGGTCAAGAAGGATGTGGAATCCTGGTTGTGTCTTGGGAACAAAAGGCCACATCTTAGTGTGATACTAGTTGGTGACAACCCTGCAAGCCAAACATATGTGAAGAATAAGATCAAAGCTGCAACCACAGTAGGTAATGATTGTAAAAACGAAACATTACATTTGTAACAAAAGTGTCCGTATGGTTTGAATTATATGCACATGCTGTAAATCAGGCATCACCAATGGCCACTGGTACTTTAATAATGAGGGACACTGGAGCAACTTTGTAAGGCAGCAGTATTTCGACATAGATTATATTTATACATGTTTTGCTACATTCAGATATAGGGTATTTTTGTCAATTGTAATTTTATATTTTGGTCCATTTTCTGTGTTCAGGTTACCAAACAGCTATTCACACGTTTTTGTGTATATCAGTTGAGTGCATATTTTTTAGTAAATGTAGAGTAACAGAAATCCTGGGCTCCAGCAGTGCTGTCTTCAACGGAGGTCCTCTCTTAGAAGCATGTCGAGGCGATGGCAGATCTTTCCTACACATGTGTTGAGGTCAGGGTCAGCTTCAGTGGCTTCTTGGAGTTCTGGAGGGGGAGCCAGCATGGGTGCCGGGCAGAAGACAGGGAAGAATGCAACTTCCCTTCTGGTTTTGCAGGAATGAGCTGAATTTATTTTGTGAAGGTGAATCTGAACCCTCAGGAGAAGTGGAAAGCTGAGTATTCTGTCCTTTAATGAATAGCATATTACAGTATGGTGATGTGATTCAGCTATGGAGTTAGGGTTCCACTGGAGAAGTCATATACAAGTACTTCTCCACAGTAACTTGCTCTAAGAATAGCACAAAGACCTGATTTCTGTAAAACAGGGCTCTTCTCTGCTCTATGAACAGACCCCCTTGTATAGTACTGTTCCTACTTTGAACCTTTAGTTAATACACTCACCTTTACATACAGTAGGGGGTAACTGGACATCCAATCCCTAGACACAACCTCTGAAATTATTCATGAGGATAGGATAAAACTACATATAATGATATAGAAATCATACAACACTAGCAAATATCATTTTATTGCAGGAATAGAGTCTTTAGATCAGGGGTGTCCAAACTTTTTGCAAAGAGGGCCAGATATGATGACGTGAAAATGTGTGGGGGCCGACCATTCAGCCTTACATTCTTTGAACTATTAATCACATCAGAATGATCCCCCACTCTGCCTCTATTCACTGTATGTCCCCCAGCGTGTCCCCATTCACTGTATGTCCCCCAGCATGCCTCTTCACTGTATATTCCCCGCCTGACCCCCCCTTCTCCGTATTTGCCCCACTCTTCCCCCCTTCTCCGCATTTCCCCCACTCTGCCCCCATTCACTATATGCCCCCACTCTGCTCCCATTCACTGTATGTCCCCACTCTGCCCCATTCACTGTATGCCCCCCACTTTGCCCCATTCACTGTATGTCCCCCACTCTGCACCATTCACTGTATGCCCCCCACTCTGCCCCCATTCACTGTATGTCCCCCACTCTGCCCCCATTCACTGTATGCCCCCCAGCATGCCCCTCCTTCACTGTATATTCCCCTGCCTGACCCCCTTTCTCTGTATTTCCCCAAGCCTGCCGACATTCACTGTATGTCCCCCAGCGTGCCCCCATTCACTGTATGTCCCCCAGCATGCCCCATTCACTGTAAGTCCCCCAGCGTGCCCATCCTTCACTGTTTGTCCCCCAGCCTGCTCCCATTCACTGTATGTCCCCCAATCTGCCCCCATTCACTGTATGTCCCCTAGCCTGCCCCCATTCACTGTATGTCCCCCACTCTGCCCCTTTCACTGTATATTCCCATAAACTGCCCCTCCTTCGCTGTATGTACCCCATTCACTGTATGCCTCCCACTCTGCCCCCATTCACTATGTCCCCCAGCCTGCCCACCCTTCTCTGAATGTACCACATACTGCCTCCCTTCACTGTATATTTCCCTGCAGGAGACAGATGCTTGGTCTCCCGCCGCCGCCATTCTCCGCTCCGCATATTACGGGAGCAATCTTCCCCTTTGCTGCCCCCCCCCCTCCCTGCACACTGCTGTCACTGTGATCACGGTGGAGGGTGATATATAATTGCAGCAGCAGGAGTTGGACACATACTCATCTGAAAGATGTCAAACATGTCTCACAGTGGCAGCTGGCACCCCCTCACCAATGCAGACAGCAAGCCAGCAAGGTAAAGGCGCGCTCGCCGGGGTCCCACCTCTAGAGTTCTGTGCTGTGCGTCCCACATCAGCCTCCAGCCGCCCGTTTCTGGCTGGAGGCTGTGGGCCGTTCGAAGTGACATCACGGGCCACAATTGGCCCCCGGGCCGGACTTTCTACATGTCTGCTTTAGATGTTACTACTCAGCCATCCTAAGCTGCTGTCTCTGTTGTAAGGTACCATCTATACAGTAGCGCACGCAGGGGGGGGGTTTCTGAGTACCCAGAAACCCCCCCAGTAGTCTGAGGACCCTGAAAGCTGAGGGTCCCCTCTTTCCATGGGTACAAGAATTAAAAAAATCGGCCCTTGGGAACCGGAGATATCTGACTTCAAAGCAGTGGCCCCCATCCAAGCCTGTTAATTGCTATTCCCAGTCAGATATTTCAGGTTCTGTCTGACTTAGAGTTTTTCTGAGGGTATTTTCCAAAAGCTGTGACTCTCCCCTTTTGATGGACACTAGTAGCTTGTCTTTACTTTTCCCAGAACCAGAGCTATCAGCCTTCCAGTACCAGGTTACTGCTCCAGCTCCACACACCTGGTATGTAGTTTTATATTCTCGTTGGCAGATTGCTCTGCCTCCTGAACTCTGATCCCCGAGTCCCCAATATCATTTGGTATGTGGGATTCTCTAGTTTTATTTTTGACTGGAGATATCTGCAGTCAAGCAAGCTGTCCTCCCACCAGAAAATTATGAATAATAAGCCCACTCCACTATACACCCCTCCTCTGTGTATTGCACATCCTCTACCACCCTGGAAGTTATGTATCAGGGCCCCTTCATTGAGCCCAATGCCCCCTTCTCCCACCCCATCCCCCACTATCTGTACAGTAAAGGGGTAATTAGTGGAAATTACTGATCCAGGCCCTACATGCTGAGCGGTTGATATAATACCCCCTACCACCCGCGGGACATCAAAGATTCCCCCACCCCTACCGCTGGAGGATTGGTAGGGGCCCCAATACATTGCTATGCCCAGGGGTCTACACTGCTGTTTTATATATATATATGTGTAAAGGAAGAAAAGATAGGGGTGCGCTAGATATACCACTCTATGGCTTTACATACAATGAATCAGATAAAATAGATTAGATAAAAGCAAGTAACATTTATTGTAAGGTCAAATCCAGCATTCAGTTTTCATTTCGCAGTTTTTATATATATATGCCACATATAGTTCAGATCCGCTGCCCAACGCGTTTCGTCCCTTGGGACTTCATCAGGGGCGATGAGCCAATCGAAGCCAAAAAGTGGGGATATTTCCTTTGTATAATATGGTTGAAGCTCTCTTAGAAAGTTTAATAGGATTACCACCAGCAATTAAGCAGAGAAGGACTTTCTCAGGTTACGATTGATTTATATGATTGATTTATACAGCAGTTCTGTTATATCCCACCACGTTTGGGTGATCTTAGTCTCTCGGACTTGATTAATGTGGGTTCACACAGAAGAATAGGTGTTCTACACGCAGTCTCTCCTATCACAGTAGGAGGTATGCAGCTTCAGTTTTTAAGAGAAGAATCTCTCCAATTAGGGAGAAGGATAGTCCTCAGCAGACCCAAATAAATCCAAAGTGCAAAAAAACCTGTTAAGCAGTTTCAACAGCCTCTGAATGTAAACTATGCCAAGCATCACAGGATCTCTAGGAGCCAGTGACACTGGCACATACTTGGTCACCTAAGTGTCCATCTCCGTGCATTGCTCCGCCCCTCTGGAAACCACCATCTGAAAATCCTGCGTTTGCCCCTGCTATACCTTACTTAGATGCACCCATAATAAAATACATTTAGGAAACCAGAAATGTGCCCTTCAATGCTCACCTGTGCATATTATAGTACCTGTACATTTATTGTCAGTGACCAGTTGTCATTCTCTTGTCTTTGCTCCCCCAATGTTTGTTTTTGTGTGTCTTCTGTTTTGATGCAGTCACGTGACACATTTTTTGGTACAACTATAGTGCGTCTCCTAGAGTGCGCAGAGATTCTCTGTGCTTTTAATTGTTGAAATGTGATTATATTATTGGTGCTTTTATCAAGTAGTATAAAACCACTTCTTGCAGGCTGTTACATTATATATGTACATGTGGATAACTTCTGCTATTCGCTGTATTTCCATTTTTACTTCAGAGCCATAGTGTCTTGGGCATGAAGGAAAACTAATGCCCACTAGACCTTAACTGTATCCAATGAGCCTACAATGGTAAAGTTCCTCTGCCCCATTTCAGCTTTGCTCTATATGCAGTAGCAGAGATCTGGATGGTAAGGCAACAATGTCTTTGTTGACAGCCAATAGGTTTACAAGCATATGATCAACATTTTTTTTAAACACAGCCTATAACATGGTAGTTAGGAGCTGATTGGCTGGTACTTTCTCTCTCTAAACCACATTAGATTCACCTACAATGATATCCGTCTCCTCGCCTATTTGCCAGAATAGCGGAAATTTGAAAATGGCGAGGATCTGGGGCAGGGTACCTAAGGTCTGCATCAAGGGTACATTACCTAAATAACAAGCATTGTCCACACTTGAAAAACACCTTTACTGTCTTCTAACATCTAAATGTATGTTAATTTTATTTTCTATAGTAAGTATATGCAATGCCCATTTGTTTCAGGTATTTCCAGTGAAGTGATACTGAGGCCCAGTAGTATATCTCAGGAAGAATTACTGGATGTTTTAAGCAAGTTAAACCGTGACTCCAGTGTTAGTGGCTTACTAGTACAATTACCTTTGCCAGGTAAGCAACATGAATTTTCTCATGCTAAACATTGTTATTCCTCAAACTTTATATTGCGTTAAATGGAGCATTTCTATTTATGACATTGTTGTTCACAAATAAAGAAAATGTTAAGATTTTGTTCTGCACAACAGACTATAGTTTTAAGTTAAGGTATTCTTATTGACTTGGAAATTTCCTCTCTGGGAGATGCCTGGAGAAGAGAAGAAGTTGGCTCAGCGATTGGGGTCCTATTTGTGTAGTGGGTGAATAGGGGGTAAATTGACAAGATAAGCATAGAATCACACCATTAGTCCCTTCCCACTCTGCCAGAACCGCATAAATATACTGTTTGGGATGCATATGATATCCCGAAGGTCAGGATGCCGCGGTCAAACGACCAACCATGGCATGCTGATACAGAGAATCCAGACAATATATATACACACACACAGTGAAACCACTGTGTGGAATAATATTTTTGACTATTTATTAAAAAATTACACAAAACAAACACAATATTGGCCAGTATTAATAAGAAACATACAGTACATTACATTTAAAACATCCAATATATAATATTGCATTGTAAATAAACATATTTATGCAGATAATGTCCTCAGTTTAATTGCACATATACTTCCCTTTAGTTGAAATGTCAGTTGTGTTTCAATTCATGCAATTAATCATTTGTTAGATTATTTTGAAAATGAATATACATTTGTTAGTTAAGATGATGGTTGTTAGTGTGCATGTCCATATTAAATAGAAAGTCATTGCATATATCACATCCAAGGTATTGACAAGTATACTCCAAAGATATTGCTTAATCAAACATATTCAGGGGTAGATTTATTAAGCTCGGTGAAGTGATAAAGTGGTTTTTATCACTGGCCAATCAGCAGCTACCTGTCATTTTTCAAACCAAGCCTGTAACTTCACAGTTAGGAGCAGATTGGCTGGTGATAAAAAAAACAGACACTTTGGGGGAAATTTACTAAGATGATTTAGTAGAAAAAAATCGTATTTTCCTCCGAAAATACAATTTTTTTGGGTGTATTCTTATTTTTGGCATTTACTATGCCAAAAATACAAATATTCGTATTCATATTGATGGGACATTCGTATTTGTATTTACAAATACGAATGTCTACACCATTGATAGAATACGACAGGAATCACCATTCAAAAGAATGGTGGTTCCTGATTTACTAAGCAGCCGTATTGAAAATACGGCTGCTAATTAGTGTAAAACTGACACGAATATACGGCAGGAAAATACACTTTATTTTCCTGTCGTATTTGGCAGAAGCCTGCATGGATCAGTCAGATCTGTGCAGGCTTTAGTGTTAAAAAAATTGTAAAATAAATAAAATTTAAAAAAAAAAACAGCGTGGGGTCCCCCCCACAGCTGTAACCAGCACCAGGCTGACAGAGCCGGGCCGGTAATTAAAAATCAGGGAACCCGACAAATAGGGGTTCCCTGATTTTTAACAACCAGCCCCAGGCTCCAGGTCCGGGGCTGGTTCCCAAAATACGGGGGACAAAATGACTAGGGGTCCCCTGTATTTTAAGAACCAGCCCCAGGCTCAACCAGCCAGCACGGTAATGCCACAGCCAGGGGGAGACTTTTTATACAAGTCCCCCCGGCCAAAGCATTAACCCTCTGACCAGTCAGCCTGGCCAGGGGCCCTGGGAGAGTGGGGACCCCCCCAATAAAGGGGTCCCCCCCCTCCAGGACTTACCTGACCAGGCTGAAGCCTGGTGCTGTCGCCGGTGGCCCTGTGCGGTGGCCACCGGGCTGATTCAGTGTAAAAAAAAAATAGATTCAAAAACTATTGTTTTAAACTGTGGAACTATGAGTCCCAGCAAGCCTCCCCTGCAAGCTGGGACTTGGAGAACCACAAGTCCCAGCCTGCGGGGCATTAAAGGGCCCGCTGGGTCTTGTAGTTCCACAGTTAAAAAAATAGTTAAATAAATACACACTGACATACCAGAAAAATAAAACTTTAATACATACATTACACACATTCTGGTACTTATCTTGATCCCGTCGGTAGGTCCCTGGGTCCCAGGTCCCTGGCTCCGGTGTCCGGGGTCGGTGTCTAGTCCGAAGAAATCCATGGTGGACCTGTGGAAGGAAATCCAACTCACCCAAGTCCGCCATGGAAGTTCTTCAATCTTGATCCGCCGTAGTCCAGGGCTTCTTCCATCTTCTTCAAGCTGCCGGCGATTCCTGGATCTCCCCGCGTCGGACTGTGAGAGGCGCAGAGATCCTTCATCCTCTGCGTCTCTCATCAGAATGATTCTATTGGCCGCTCAGCGGCGCTTCTGATGAGAGGCGCGGAGGATGAAGGATCTCTGCGCCTCTCAGTCCTCTCAGACCCCTAGTCATTTTGTCCCCCGTATTTTGGGAACCAGCCCCAGACCTGGAGCCTGGGGCTGGTTGTTAAAAATCAGGGAACCCCTATTTGTCGGGTTCCCTGATTTTTAATTACTGGCCCTGGCTCTGTCAGCCTGGTGCTGGTTACAGCTGTGGGGGGGACCCCACGCTGTTTTTTTTAATTTATTTATTTTACAAATTTTTTTTACACTCTGCAGCCTGCACGGATCTGACTGATCCGTGCAGACTGCCTCCACTAATTCGTATTAACGGCCATATATACGGCCGTTAATACGAATTTATACGCCATCGGAGGGTTACAAAGCAGTCGTATTTGACTGCTTTGTAAATCCCCCTCCGGAACACGACTTGGCATACGATGTATGCAATCGTATTCATTGGTATTAAGAATACGAATGCAACTTTTTGCATTCGTATTCTTAGTAAATTTCCCCCTTTATCACTTCACCGAGCTTAATAAATCTACCCCTCAGTTTGGTATATTTATAATTAAATGAATTCTACGTTGAGCAAAGGCCCTTTTACCGCATTTCTGTATGTTCTGTCCCCCCTCTGCAGTGTCACCGCTGCGGAGGGAATCCACAGAAAAAGCGGATGATTCCCTGCAGAAGCCTATGGGCTTTTTGCCGCAGCGTTACTATGAGGGAGCCGCCACGGATAGGTGCTCGAGTGGGGGAGGAGGGGGGGGGGTGTCAATCCCGGGCCCCAATATTACTAGTGGAATTAGTGAATAGTGAATTTGTGTGCGCTATATAAGAAACTGGTAATAAATAAATATCTATAGTGCCCCTGTAGACTTATTGGTACTTAGTTCTCCTGTCATGAACTCAAACTCTGGTCCTTTTTAGTTGAGATAGATAGTCCATTTGAAGTTTTTTAATGTATTTTATTAATACGTGTTTTTTGGTACTCAATTTTGTATGTTTTATTTTCTGTACCCCCTTTTGTGTTTCATATATATCTGTCTTATGGAAAACTTTAAAATGATTTAAAAAAAAAAAAATCTTGAGCTTTTCCCACATAGGCTCCTATGTTGCTGTCACAATGTTAATGCAGAAAGTACTCCCCAATTTGATATGGAGATGACTTGGCATTATTAATAAGGTACCAACCCTATTTGCAGTGTGCTGCACAGATTAAGCAGTATATGATATGGGGCCCCCAGCTGAACCATCAATACCAAAATATCTAAGGGGCATAATGCCCAATAAATATAGTTTCTTGTTATCTACACCTGTTGTGAACATAATATAATTACATACCGCCCAAAAATATTAAAACGCATTTCAAGGACAGGGGCTTGCGTGTGTTAATGCAATCACTTCACTTCTTATTTGGGACCCCACCTATCTACTGTGTACATACTACATATGTGCAGCCTGCTGACGTCATATATGCAGGAAGCCATTGAAGTGCTAAGGAAAAGTCAAAACTATGTTGCGATCCAGATGAGATGTTGACTATATAGTTAAAATCTCATGCACATTGTACAAGTGTCTACACACCATAACACACTTGTACAATGTGCATGAGATTTTGACTATATAGTGAAGATCTCATCGGGATCGCATGCAGATCGCATGGGTTTTAACCCTTGCGATCCCGATGCGATCCAGATGCGCGCTCCCCTATCGCAACCAGAAAGTCTTGGCTGCATAGACTATATAGTGCAGATCTGCACTATATATTTTAAATTGTATGCAGATAGTCTAAATTGTATATATATAGTCTAAATTGTAATATAGTCTAAATTGTACAAGTGCGTACACATCACTACACATAAACTTGATTAAAATATCTATTCAGGCCAAATATTTATATTTACTTCAGCATTCCCCTGTATATATTCCTAAAACGGTGTTTGCAACTATTGATGTTACAGATGGAGCGGGTCCCATCTTTGGCCGGCGCTCACCAGATCCCTTGCATTGGCGAGCGCCGGCGTGTACGTCTCACACGCACGTGCGTCCCAGTTTCCTGTCAAGCAGGGGGACGGGAACCCATTCCGTCTCCGCTTCAAGGAGACGGACAGGGTTGGGGGGGGGGGGGGGGTGTGGCAAGGTGGCGGGGACTTGGGGCGACCGTCGACGAGGCGGCAGGGACCCGGGGGGAGCCCCGTTGTAAGGCGGGGGATGGCGGCTGGCGAATCTTCCGCCTTCCCCTGCAAAGAAGAGACCCGCTCCATCTGTATTATATCTTTATGTATATGGAGAGGGGGAGTGCCTAGAGTGGCCCTTAAGACATTACTGAAGTCAAAACTTGATGGTGGCCTGGGCCTTTCTAATATATGTCTTTACAATATGGTCTCTCAACTATTTCATATATCTGGTTGGATTCAGGGTAAAGGGGGGGGGGGGTGGATGGCTCAATGGCAGGTTTTATACTGAATGTGTGGAATCCTTTCTCTCAATAATCAGTTTCTGATTTCTGGGTATTTTGTTTCTATGCTCCCTCCTGTCCTCCGACAGGCCCTGTTGATGGCGTTTGTCTCATGCTATTAATGAATAGTGGCACCTTGGAGAGGAATCTCCACTGTGGTTTAACACTTCCTACTTTTGCTCCATCTTTCTCAGGATAGCATATGGCCGACGTTGGGAGTTACTACATTGAATCCGTTATATGTTGACGGTCAATTTAAACATTTGATCTGATTAAGAGTGACTTTAATGCCCCTAATACAGCCATCTTTCATTACTTGTGACTGCGACATACACTACAAAAGCACTTTGGTAAACCGCCCCTGGTAATTTCTGCCTTATCTTGTGGATTTGTCTGAAGGTCTATATGTTTTGGTTTGCAGTATGGGACAATATAACTTTGACAGAACCGTCTTTACCACCTCTAACACCCCAATTATGTTTGTTGGGGCTAGATGTTGAGGAAACGCATTTGCTGCTAATATAAAGATATGTCCTTGGCTTGACCGCTGCAGCAAAAGTGCTGATAGCCAGGAAGAAGCTAGCAGCTGACTCTCCCAACATCTCGCACTGGAGAGCACTAGTGCGTGAAATATCTGGGATCGAGAGATTTATGTTTTGATCCAGAGGCTTAATGCCTAAATAGGACAGATGGACCACATCGGCTCTTGGAGAGGGCTCTTCCTCTTGAGAGGTTTGAGTGTCAGATATGCTTAATGAATATAGGGTAGTTACTTACATATTTATGCTTGTATTCTTATATACTTTCTACTGATCTCTCCTTCTAAGTCTGTTTGTTACTTATTGAACCATATAACTCTTTACTAGCTGGTAGAGGACTGTGCTTACTATGCCAAACATGACAATGACTCTATGGACGATATCTGTTATTATGGAAATGTATTTCATTTTACATACAATGCACACTTATTGTTGCTGTACGCAATGATGACCATATACTCTGTCTTATTGCATCAACAGTTTATTTGTTTACATTATTGATTGTTGCAGACTTTTATCAATTTTATTTTTCTTGCTGGACTGTACACTGTTTTTTTGTTGAAAACCAATAAAAATGACATGATTTCAAAAACCCCATAAAAACCTCATGTCAACCTTTTCATGTGTCAAACGTAGCCACGTTGTGCATGTTGACGTATTGACTGTCGACTTATCGTCCAGATCCCTGACATACAATGTATTCATCTTGTTCACAGTTCCAATTACTGAGGTTAACCATTGTGTATTTACTGAAGAAATAGTACAATTAATTGCTGGTTTGTGGATAAAATATTTAATAGTAATAGTACAGTGGTTCAATGTACTATAAAATAAACGAGTCTTCTAGAAATATTTTGGAATTCTGTTTTTATTCTTTAAATATATTTATAGACAGCAGGTGGTGCTATCCGTTAATTTTTGAGATATGTTACAAAACTGTCAAAATATTCCTCTCATACTGTACTCCATTTGGTCACAAAAGTATAATCATTTTGAGTGCATTAGGCCCTTACATTTTTACAGTCCTTTCCCAGTCATACTACACGGTGGTTTAAAGTTGTACAGTATTAACATCGCTGTTGATTTTTGGACGCAACAGTGATGTGTATATACAGATATAGCCAGGCTCATCTTACCCAAGATCATATCGCATGAGCAACTTAGTACACCCAGTTGTGACTATTCGCATCCATACATTGAAAAGTCACTGGGTGTGAATTTACACAAGCACCCATATATACGTGAACACTCATAGCTAGTGCAATCGGCAGTGGCTACATGAGCCTGATTACATCTGAATGTTCATGTCACAATAAGGATCTGCAGACAAAAGGCACTTAAATCCAATATTGCAGATCTGATAGCTGTATTCATAGATGCAGCATTGAATCATCATCTGTCACACCATCAGCCATATCATGTGGCTCAAGGGGCGCTGCATACAGTCTTGCTGAATGAGAGCTGCACATGTGCAGTGCAGCAACTGCATACTGTATGTGCTGATCTCTCACCATCAGCGTTATTATTATTATTATATTTTATTTATAAGCCGCCATGAGTGGCAGGGGCAAACGCAGGATTTTCAGAAGGGGGTTTCCAGAGGGGCGGAGCAAAGCACGGAGATGGACACTTAGGTGACCCAGTATATGCCGCCTCAGTTAAAATATTATAGATAGACCAAATGTATATAAATAATAATATATATATATATATATATATAGAGTCCTGGAACGGCACTCTCCGCTGAATGCTGCAGCCGATGGTCTCCCTCCTAGGGAGTAGAAATACAATCTGGTGCCCTCCGAACTGGCTGTGGGGCCAGAAACATGTGACGATGATGCGGCACTCGAATAAAAACACAGCAGGCAAGTTTATATAAATATATATACATAACAGCAGTGTAGACCCCTGGGCATAGCAATGTATTGGGGCCCCTACCGATCCTCCAGCGGTAGGGGTGGGGGAAGCTTTGATGTGCCGCGGGTGGTAGGGGGTATTATATCAACCGCTCAGCATGTAGGGCCTGGATCAGTAATTTCCACTAATTACCCCTTTACGGCACAGATGGTGAGAGATGAGGTGGGAGAAGGGGGCATTGGGCTGAATGAAGGGGCCCTGATACATAACTTCCAGGGTGGTAGAGGATGTTTAATACACAGAGGAGGAGTGTTTAGTAGAGTGGGCTTATTATTCATAATTTTTTGGTGGGAGGACAACTTGCTTGACTGCAGATATCTCCAGTTCCCGGAACTAGATTTCTTAGCTTTTAATGGAATTAAAAACTAGAGAATCCCACCTACCAAATGGTACTGGGGACTAGGGGATCAGATTTCAGGAGGCAGAGCAATCCGCCAACGAGTATATAAAACTACATACCAGGTGTGTGAAGCTGGAGCAGTAACCAGCTGCTTGAATGCTGATTTCTCTGGTTCTGGGCATAGTAGAGACAATCTTCTAGTGTCCATCAAAGGGGGAGAGTCCCAGCTTTTGGAATATACCCTCAGAAAAACTCTAAGTCAGACAGAACCTGAAATATCTGACTGGGGAGAGCAATTAACAGGCTTGGATGGGGACCACTGTTTTAAGTCAGATATCTCCGGTTTCCCAGGGTCGATTTTTAAAATTCTTGTACTGATGGAAAGAGGGGACCCTCAGCTTTCAGATTAGGGCCCTCAGATTCCTGGGGGGGGGGGGGTGTTCTGGGTACTCAGATACCCCCCCTGCGTGCGCTACTGAGTGGTACATAGCGCCATACATATAGCACACATTAGAAGAAAACAGGGCACCCAGGACTAAACATAACAGTAACTGAAGAACTAAGGCAAAGCACTGGTAACAACAATTAGCAGCACAATTCTTAGTACGCAATACAACTGAGATAAAGGGAAGCAGAGAAGTTGTCTGCATTCTATCAGCAACAGGTTGTCATTGGTAGAGATGAAAGAACACAGGTGAGAAGAGATGCGGGTATAGATGTACAGTAGGTGAGCAAGAGAGCTGTAGTTGAAATGGTACATGGACATGCAGGAAGGTCGACATGACTGAAGGTTGCCATGGGTTATTAGGTCAACATGCATTATATCGACATGGGGAAGGTCGACAGTCAAAAGGTCGACATGGTTTATTTCACTTTTTTTGGAGCCGACATGTGCCGACAGGCAGTATTTCATGCCCTACCATCCACTAGGGCGTGGTGAGATAATAAAAATAGTGTGCTGAGCGCAGCTAGTCATGGGGAGCGCAGCAAGCCATGCGACGTGACGCGGTGCACCGCTTCAGTGTCCATGTAGACTGTGACGACATTCGGGACAGAAAAGTGAAAAATGCCATGTCAACCTATTGACTGTTGACCTTCCCCATGTCAACCTAATGCATGTCGACCTAATGACCCTGTCGACCTTCAGTCATGTCGACCTTCCTGCATGTTGACCTTCAGTCATGTTGACCTTCATGCATGTCAACCTAGTGGTGTCGACATAATACTTGTCGACCTAGTTGCTGTCTGTCCAATGATCCATTCCCATTGAAATAACATAGTGATATCATTTATTTTCTGCTGCATTACCTATGAAGCCTTAATGAATTATCACCCTCTGTAATCACATGCCAAACTTATGAAGAGTCAATGATTTATGCAGCACTTTTGAGTCATTATTTTACAAACCATATTCTGTTGCTTCAAGAGACATTTGAGGACAAAAGGAGCCCATCACAGCACTGTGATTCATGGTCTTGATGACTGCAGCCCCTGACCATAGGAGCAAGCCTCAGCTTACTCAGAATGACTGTTGGAACTGCTCAGCCGGGCTCAGCTAGTCTGTGCTGGAGTATGTAGACCTTAGCTTGGCGACACTTCTAAAAAGGAAAGCATTTTTTTTGTTTAAAAAAAAATGCAACTTCTGTCCTGCCCTCAATTAGCATTATTCATGCTGTGGTTTAGGAGAATGGGTCCTACACATATGCAGACTCCGTATCATCGGACTTGTATGCAAACCTGAAACACTGAGGGCCAGATGTATCAAGCTGCAAAAAGTGATAAAATGGAGTGTGATAAACAACCAGCTAATCAGCTCCTAGCTGTCATCAGACTGGGGTCTTCTTCTTCAGGACCGATGGGGACTGGTGTGCTTTGGTGTAACTACTGAGGGTGCAGGGTATGCAACTGCTATGGGGCCTGGCGACTTGTGGGGCCCCAAGATTCAGCAGGCAATTATCCCCTACATCCTTTAGTATTGTGTTATTTGTATTATGCCCTAAAATAGCAGTGCCTAGGGTAGGTTCAGGGCCAGCATATATATGGGAGAAGGTCGAAGGTGGCAGAGCGGCTTGCCGGAAGCCGCTGGTGGAGTGACAGAGGCGGGTGAAGGGGGAAGAGGACTCAGCTGCAAGGAGCCTCTCTATGGTGGCAGAGAATGAAGAGGAGGGAGGACTTGCTGCTGCTGCTGCACGGAGACACTCTGTGTGAGGGGGGGGGGGGGACCCTCTGCTGGAGAACTTAACGGTTCATTAACAGCATTTGGGGGAGAGGAGACAGTACTCTGTGGCTTAGTAAAAAAATAAAAAATATTGGGTTCAGTATGACTTTTTGATGGATGTTTGACTGATGGTCACTATGCCAACACCCATTTACCGACATGGTCAATATACCTACATTTATTATACCAGCATGTTCAATTGACTGACATGGCAAAAATACCGAAATTTTACATACCGACAAGTCCACATGTGTTTCTATATATTTATATATATTTTGGCCTGAATGATGTACCGAGCGGTCAGGCAGCACCGAGTGGTCTGGAGCAGTGGTCTGTCGTCGGGCTCCTGCTTCTAAGGAGGCACCTCTCCTCCTCCTGGAAGTTTAAATCAGTTATTTAAAAGCCAAAAATATTGTTTCTGTGGCTGAGTTCTGAAATATATATGTGTTATCTATCTATCTATCTATCTAAACAGAAATATATATTTTATATAAGGTTATATAAGGTTGTATGTGTGTGTGTGTGGGGGGGGGGGGGGGGGGCACCAATATATATCTTGCCTCCGGACAACTGGAACGAACTTACGCCACTGATAGAGACACAAACATAATAGAACCAGTACTGCACTTTCTAAGCTCACATTCTCCCACCTCAGTTTCCACTGCCTGGCAGCTGCTCTCTGGTCCAGCTGAGAGCTGGTCTTCTGAGCAACCGGAACCCCTCCCCCCCGCATTTGCCTATGTATTACATATACAAAAAACACGTATATTGATATGTATGAGCAGCGGCGTAGCGAGGGCGGAGCCGGTGGAGCACAAGCTCCGGGCGCAGATTGGTCACCTGGCGCCGGAGCCATGCATCGCCAGCCCGCCTGCCTCGCCCGCTCCCCATTGTGCACCACTGTCTCCCGGCTCCCGCTATTTTAATTCAAGCCTCTGTCTCCTGCTGGACCGCGGCGCTCGCCAATAAGCGCTTGCAGTCCAGCAGTCAATCAGAAGCATTGGTGGCTGCTGGACTGCGAGCGCCTATTGGTTAGCGCGCAGTCCAGCGGGAGACTTGCCCTATTGCGCCGTCGGGGCTGGACACACAGTTTGAGTGCCCTGACGGAGGAGGAAAAGCGAAGGCTGGGAAACTCCCCTGCCGGAGCCGAGGACGCGGCCCTGCTGACGTTGGCGCAGAGGCCATGACCCTGCTACCACCGGAGCTGAGGACGGGACCATGCTGACACTGGCGCCGAGGCCATGACCCTGCTCCCACAGGAGCTGAGGACAGGACCATGCTGCCGACAGCGCTGAGACCCTGATCCTGCTCCTATCAAGGGACCACGCTGAATGACAGCAGCTGCAGGAGAGCTCCAGGGATATGCAGCTGACTGGGGTGAGTCCAGCTACAATGTACAGTCTATGCATGGGGCAGTGTGTGTGTGTGTGTGTGTGTGTTTTGGGGCACAATGTGTGTATATGGTGTCACTGTGTGTGTATTGGGGCAGTGCATGCCCATGCTCCGGGCACTGTGGCACCTAGCTACATCACTGTGTATGAGCACTAAATGCTATTGATACTTATATTTTATGAGATTTTACAGAAACATTAATTGAAAGTACAAATGAGATAATCATGTAATGGCACTTAATTTATTAGTTGAATTTTGGAGGAAATACAATGTATCATGAAAAAAACTGTGCAGTTCCCCTCTTTCAGAGATCAGTAGACTAATTTGGTTATTATACAGGGGTGGGGTCCTAGGGTGCACACCAATTGAGAGGTGCGACCATGCGGAGACCTTTCAGTAGAACTGCATACAAAGTCAAAGTTGCAGGTGCACAAATAAAACTCCCAATTTAATGAATATTGCAATAAAATTTTGCATTTTTAGCGAGGTTAGTAATGTCTCTCATAAATATATTAGTGTTCATTCTAGCACCCGCCAGCTTTGAAAACCCATGCAATTCCTCTTCCCTGCCTGGGGTGTCGCTGTCTGCTGTAGTGCTTCTAGCACAGTGTGGTCTGTATATCAGCACTGATATGCAAACCAGATCTGCGCTAGAAATACCACATCAGACAGTGACACCCCAGGCAGGGAAGAGGAACTCCATGGGTTTCCAAAGCTAGTGGGTGCTAGAATGAACACTATATATTATGACTGTTTGTTAAATAAGAGATTGACATATGTGCAATATATAAGTGCCTTAATTTAAACTACAATTCTGTCCTTCAAAAGGACATGAGGTGGGATGCACTAATGCAAAAATGCATTAAATACCCCATTATAGGGCGTAGTACTGCATTTTCATATGCACTAAATCCTGCACACCGGGGTACCGCTGTGGGGGGTATCGCAAGAAAAAGAGGGATATACCCTATAGAAGCCAATGGGCTTTTTTCCGCAGAGCTGTCAATTGGATCTATCACAGATCCCTCCCAGCAAGCCCTGTGGGCGCTGAATTGCAAGGAGAAGCTGTACTTTGCGTTAATAATGGCATATGTTAGTGCATATACAATTATTATGAATGCAGTAGCCGGCGAATGCTGGTGAAGTGGGACCGTGGATGTTCGAGCATCCCACCCATAGGACTGTAAATGTGTGTGTGTGTGTGTGTGTGGGGGAGTGGAGAGATATTGGGAGAGTGGGACGAAAGAAGGCGTAAGGTAAGTTAAACTAATGGATGAGGCATAATAAAATACAGTTGGAAAGAGGAGGACATTGTGCAGAACAAAACCTGAGTAACTATTTTGATATTTGAGCTGTAGCATCTCTGAATAGTATTGAGTAAAATATACTATATACAGCATAAATAGAGGAACACTAGGATTTTATGTACAGTAGGTGGGCGGTGTATTTGGAGAAGGGTGTTTTACAGCTGATCCTAATCGCACAGTTTGTCAGTGTCTATGCTATTCTTTCCTCCATACCTGCTCCATGTAACAGTGAAGGTATACTGGACATCCTTGAACCACACAATAAATGCAACGTTTACAATGAAGACATCTGTGTTTAAATAGGGAAGTTGGCTTTATATTATGGGATATATGTCAATTCAAAATTCCAGTTTAAATGTTACATGGTACATTAATAAACTGGAACCTATTGTACTATATACAGCACAAAGGGTGATTACTATTGCCAGTTAAGATATTAACAAGGAACATTGTATGTTTCGCAATTGCTTCCTCCATCCTGGGACTGTAAAAGGCTTTTTCACAATATCAATAAATTATGACATACTTTTTTAAATTTAAATACTAATTTCCCTGAATATTTATCTACGAAAGACCAGAGAATAAAAATAGTGAAGTGCAGGATAAATGGAATTTTATTGCCTGTGTAGCCAATGTCATTTTTCACCACTTTTGTTTGCTTGTTAATGCAAAGGGTTTGATCCGATTCCTATTAGCCGCAAAGTATATGCGGGAGCAAACTTTATGGAGGCCGGAATTCGCACAAAAGTCCCCAGTGCCTCATAGTGCTGCAAGCAATTTTGTGCAACTTTCGGCTAAGAACAGTCTTTCAAAGTGTGCAACATTAGGTACAGTTACAAGTGTTTAAATGCTGCAGAGGCACCTTGCACCCTTCGCATATATATATGGATCAACGGCAAAATGTTGTTTTATTACTCTTTTTCCTATGGTAAATTGTTGCCTGGAAAACTGCATGATATATAAATGTTAATAATGTCTAAAAATCAGAACCTTTTCAAGGACAAATCTCTAAAAGTGGGCAATAGTGGGCAATAATGGAAGTTGATCACAATGGCCAATTGTGTACATACAGCTACACTCTGCTGGGGTGCAAGTATAAATCCGACAGAACTAGGATGGTGATGCTGTTTTGTACCCTAGGGCAGCATCACAGAGGCACTTATGTCAGAAATTACTGGTTCTCGACTAAACACCAGCGAGTACCAGCATTTTCCAACATAACAGTGTACAGATTAGAATAGCTGCGGGAGCTCCTCCTGGCGCTATTCACAGCGCTGAGCTTCGAATCGACCCCTATGATTCTTCATTTTTGTCATGTATAATTTTTTTCTCAAACAATATATTTTGATATTTGATAGTTATTTAAATATTCATGTAACCAAGACATGTTTCTTTCATCCAAAAGTGCTTAAGCAGCATGTCTGCAAGGTAAAAATGCCTGCTATACAGAGGAAGAATGCACATTCGATACTTACTATACTCACGTCAGGAATTCAGGTGTGACAGCCTCACCTCTAAGGATCTGCTTCCTTTCAAACATTATGGTGAATTTCTTATGTAATAAGGTGACACAATTGTGCAGTGTCAATACCGTAGGCTTATATAAGGTTAATTTGTTTAAATAATTAGTAACTGCAAGCTAGCAAGTTTGGATTCCCAGGGGACTGGACCCAGGTGAATCCTTTTCCACTGAGCCACGACCCGGGGTAACCTGGCAATATTCTGGAATTTTCTTTAGTGGAAAAGGGATATAACCATTCAATGCAGTTCTTGTCTAAACTGTACACAAACCTATATGGCCTTTAGAGAAAAAGTATCTTTTAAGGGGGTACCAAAGCTTGGAAAGAGCTAAAAAATAACTTTATCTGTCTCCACATTATCTCTCACTATGCTTTGATAAATAGCCTCTTAAATAAGAGAACATTGTTTTAAGTTTTTATATGAATAAAAAGTGCTAGTAGCTCACATACAGTATATCTATAACAGTGATTTTTTGCTGAACATCCGCAACGGTTATTCATAAATGTGGAAATTAAATAAGCTAAAATAACTGTAATAATTAATGCCTGAGAAATTAAGTGCACTAAGGGGCCTATTCATCATATCTAAAATGGCCCATTAAACATGCAGACATGCTAGTTTCTGTATAATTTATATATTGGCCCATTCATTATTAGGGTTTTTTCCAGGACTTCCACATATTCAGCAAACTTCAAAAATTTAAAATTTTTGTAGTTTGCCTATCAGAACAAACAACATCTTCAGATGCAATGGTTCTTTAAGCCCCAATCCTTCCTGAAGAGAGATCCAAGAAGGACGATCTGCCACTTCTCACTGTGGGCCTTATTCTGGTTTACTCTTTGGAAATGCACGTTCGTTCGGAAATGCCTGAACAGAACGCACGGCGGACATTCTAAGAACACACGCCCAGAGGTCGTCCGCATCCGTTCGGACGGACTCTCTAAGAAGAGGGAGTGTCTTCGGACTGCATCCAAACGTGCGTGTGCGGTGGGAACTCAAAGTTTCTGGACGGTCTTACTACAGACGAGAAGCTGGCAGTACGCACCGAGGTGGTGTATTTGCGCAAACCTCAGTAATCTATTCGGAAATCATGCTTCAGCAACATGACACCCTTATCCAATTATGCTACCTCGTAACATATATATTAATTTTAATTATAATCAATTACTTCCTAATTGACACTTAACCGCATTACTTGCACTTTAGATAAACCCTTACATCATGTTAAGTTTTATTACTTCATTGTTGCCCCTTTACCTGTGTTTTATGTATGCATACTATATATTCATTGCAAGCCAAATGCAATCAATCCAAATGTTCAAATTGTGAGCATATATTCAAATATTTTGTATTGGCCCATTTAGGCAGCAATGCTTCCAATTGAACCTGTGAAAAGTGTTTAATTAATCACTAATGACTAGAGGAGTGGATTGTATTGTGCTCAGCTGCGAGTGTTTAAGGTGCGGGCGTACTAATTGGGTGATCCAAATGGCTAGCGGATGAACCATTGCCCTCCGGGAAGTGAAAGCTGCTTATTGACACCGAAAGATTTCTGCCGTGTTGGTTCGCTTGCACTCGGTGTCCAGTCCGAATGCACGCCTACCACTGTTCCTTGCTCTCCCACATGTACGCCCAGATTTACGCCCAGTTTTGCCCACTTTGAAACCGCGCCCTTCTGTACGCACACATGACGCCCATATTACGCCCATATTTCCTGAGGGAGTTCGGTGGACATTTGTAGATGGTATTGCTGAGAACGAGTGCGAATACACTGCGTTGCACATGCGCATTGCGTTGCTTGCGCATGCGCAGGTAGTTAAAAATCATCGTCCGAAAGAATTCGGAACGGACCGCACCAACCAGAATAAGGCCCTGTGTGATCAGCGGATAAGTGCATGCATGACTGAAGTACAGATGTGTCCACATACATCTTGGTTTTACTGCTCCATGTATGGCACAATTTGGCACACCTTGGACTCACGCTTTGTGATTTTTCTAAATATTTCCACCTCTAATCAATTACTTCAGGCATGTCCAAAGTCAGGCCCGGGGGCCAATTGCGGTCCGTGCTGTCTTTTAAGTGGCCCGCAGCCTCCAGCTGGAAGTGGGCAGAGCATCAGATGTGGGAAGCACAGCACAGGACACTAAAGGTGAGGCCCCGGCGAGCGCGCCTTTACCTACTGTCTGCTGCAGTGAGGAGGTGCGGGCTGCCACAGTCAGATGTGTTTGGTGTCCTACCCCTGCTGCTGCAATCGTATATCACCCTACTCCACAATCACAGTGACAGCAGTGTTTGGGGAGGGGGGCAGCAAGGGGAAACTTGCTCCCGTAACATACAGAGCAGAGGAGGGCAGCAGCGGGACCCCAAGCATATCCTGTCCTGGGAGTGCCTGCTTTGCCTCTCCTTCCTCTGGCTCACACAAGGGTCTGGGAAACATACAGAGAAGGGAGGCAGTGATGGCCATTCAGAGAAGGGGGAGCAGGGGCAGGCTGGGGGATATACAGTGAATGGGAGTCATACAGTGAAGGAGGGTCAGGCTTGGGGACATACAATGAATGGAGGCAGTGATGGACATTAAGAGAAGGGGGCAGGCTGGGGGGCAGAGTGAATGGGTGCAGAGTGGGGAACATACAGTGAATGGGAGACATACAGTGAAGGAGGGGCAGGCTGGGGGACATACAGTGAATGGAAGCAGGCTGGAGGAAATACAGTGAAGGGGCAGGCTGGGGGACATAGAGTGAATGGGGGCAGAGTGGGGGACCATTCTGATGTGATTAATGATTCAAAGAATGTCAGGCTGAATGGTCGGCCCCCACACATTTACACTTCACCAAATCTGGCCCTCGTCGCAAAAGTTTGGACACCCCTGTATTACTTTATACAAATTCTACTGCTGCAAACAATTTTCAGAATCCACCCACTTGATACATTTGGAAAAAAAGCTAAGCCGTGTTTTACATGTTGTGAAACATTGAAAAAAAAAAGCCAAGATGTATATGGACATATCTGTAGCAGTGTTACCAACTGCATGGACAGCTGCTTTGCAGAACATCCATACCTGGGTCGCAACGGAGCAATGCTGAATTGCTTTGGCAATAAGCATCCCTTGTCGCAAACTCTCAGCACTCTCAGATATTTAATCATCGACAGCCATCCAGCAACCAATGATGAATAGGATGCTTATAGACATTCTTCAGAATTCAATCCTTACAGTGAAAGTTCCTCATCAATATCTTGTTGTGTACATTTCCTGCCATATAATCTTTAGCATGTTAATGAGAGGTGTGAATAAATGTATTAGATGAGTCATCTGTCTCACAACCCTGATTGTAGCCTGGCAGACGGCCAGCTGAGTACAGACGTACATTCTCAGTGACAGTTTTGTCTGCTTCACTTTAATATGCAAAAAAAAAAATGGCTGCCTTATATAAACATTGTTGGAAGTTTAATGCTGTGTATGTTTGCTTAATCATTACTGCATTTCTTATAAAACACATATACCTAAAAGTAGAGATGAGCGACGTGATTTGGATTCATCGCTTTTATTTGGATTTGGCTTTGTCAAGCGGCGGTGAAAGGCTTTGGATTTTTTCCAAAAATGGTCAAAAAACACCCAAATTGCGTAATTTTTGAATTTCTTTGTACCTAGAGTAATATTAGCCTCAATGACATTAATTTCCAGCCCTTTCCAGACAATTTTGCCACTTTACAGCTCACATTGTTGTTTTCATTCAATTTATTTTTAATGCGCAGCTTGTATAACGCTTCGTGGAGGCCGAACAATCACTCACGGAACTTCTGACAGTATACTATGGGTGCAGTACACTACACACAAACAATAATGAAGAGAACATTTGATTTGGATTTTTTTACTTTAATTCATTTAATTTGTTTTTAATATGCAACCTGTATAATGTTGCGTGAAGGCCGAACAATCACACATGGACCTTCTGACAGTATACTATGGGTGCAGTACACACAAACAATGAATAAAGAAGAAAAAAAATGATTTGGATTTTTTAACTTTAATTATTTTTAATGCGCAGATTATATAACGCTGTGTGGATGCAGAACAATCACACACAGAACTTGTGGTGTATACTATTAAAGGTGCAGTATAGACCAAAAAATAAATAAAGAACAGCAAAATGTATTTTTATATTGTATTATTTCATGGACGGGGCTTGTATAACACTGCGTGGACCGTGGAGGCAGAACAATCACACACAGAACTTGTTCTGATTTTGACAGTAGTATATGGTGAATTGGATTGCAGTGCAGCACACCACAGTGACCACACACCACAATGAAAAACAAATTAACAATGAAAAGCTGACTGACCGCCTGCCTGTGTACTACTGTACCCCACTACACTGACTAACAGCCTGCCTAACACACAACCAGTACAATGACTACAATATAATTAAGTATATTATATATATAATATATAACCCAGCACACAAACCCCTTTGCAGACTGCAGAGCACAAACCCCTCTGCACTGCACAACACCCCTCTGAAGTCTGCACTGCACAGCACCCCTCTGCAATGACTGCACTGCACCCCTCTGCACAACACCCCTCTGCACACTAATAATAACAAGTTCAAAACCCCTCTAGCCTGCACAACGCCCAGACCCACCACGAGCAGAGCTGTGCACAGCTGGAAGCGTGACTGTGAAATGGCGCTGAATTCTCAGGATGGCGAGCTTTTACAGACTCGGGTCTCACGAGAATCCGACACCAGATTCCCGCGTTCAGCCGCACTCAGGTTTCCGAACAAATCCGGAAACTCGCAAGTGCGGCTCGCGGTATGTCTGGTCGGCTATGTTTCGGAGTGGTTTGGATTCCACGGAATCCGAACCGCTCATCTCTACCTAAAAGGCATTACATATGATAAAGATAATGAATAAAGGAGACAGACACTAATGGTTTTAATATAATCAGTTATCAGTGCTATTAAAAATTTCTAGGCTTCTAGTAGTAATTGCATATACTTACAACAAAACCTAAAAAATAGTTTATATCCAAGTGCACTTTCATGGTTGATAAACAATACAGAAAAATAACAGATAGATACTTGCCCGCTCTTCCGGGGGGCCAGGAAAGCCACACGATTATTGGTATCCTTCCGGCCGATCCGAGAATGTAAGCGGGTATATTGTACATCGTCCCAGGAACCAATAGGTATAGGTAAAAATGTATCAATGTAAAGGCACAGTGTTTAAACTTGCATGTTGGACAGAGTTCGAATACTCACGGACAAAGGGGCAACAGATTAGGTAAGGGTTGCCTTCCAGGAAATATAAGATTTATGTTCTTGTTATTCATAGTTTAATTTATTCTGTGGTGCACTCCCCAGAGATAAATGTCACTTTACCGCAATGATGGCAATAGAGAGCAGATGGCAATATTAAAGCCATGTGTCGATATACACCATTTCATTTGAACATTATTCTATACACACTTCGTAGCACAATGTCTGTATTTGTCAGATTTTCTACAGGGCTACGGCATTGCCTTAAACTAAAAAGCTGATCTTACCCTATCATGGTCATTCTAGAGCAATGTCTTTTGTTGTTCAAAATATAAATCTAGTGAAGCAAGTGTAGCACTCTTGTGTCTAAACCTAAACTAAAGTCGCAAGACTGGGTGTTTCCTTGTAGTAATGTTATAATTATTGCTATATATTGCTGCTCAGAACAAAATGACCAAAGTTTGAGCTAAAAATACATTTCACACCTCTTGTTAAATTATATAAATCTCTATCCATCACCTGTGAGTCTACTGCATCAGGAAGATAAGTGCACCAGGGTTGGTTAGAGTTGTGTAATGTACACATCAGAATGACCATGATAGTGCGATGATTTCCTTGAAATCGTACGATGGTCGCATGATCTGCTCACGATCTGTACCCAATCCAATGTTGATGATGAATCTTTAGTGCAGCAGGTAAAAACTTCAAAAAGACCAAACAACGGCAGGGATGCACACTGGATAGGAATCGCATTGAAAACATGCCCAATTCTGCCTTTTTTACACACAATCAGTCGAAATTGCATCAAAATTGGGGGAATTGAGCTCACATTTTTCTGGTGTGTATCCAGCATAAGGCCGGGGAAGGGGGGCATTAGGTTTAAAGTGTGGACACTCGGTGCGATTCAGGTTTGATTTGATTTTAACTATTACATTTTTGGTTAACTGCTCTAAATGCACTTTAGATTTAGACTATCTAGGCCAAATACAGTCTACAGCAGGGGCGGGCTGGGCTGGGGGGCAGCTCAATCATTTTGTGTGCGGGCCTCCATTGTTCTGAGGCTGCTGCAGCCAGGCTGACCAGTTTCTGACTGGTCTCTATAAACATGGCTGCCGGCCTCCATCACTGAGGACATGTCTAGTGCAGGAGGCCACTACAGAGACTCTGTGTGTTCCACCTACTTCCCCCTGCTGCAGCCTGCCTCACTGTCTGTCATCAAGGTAAGAGGGACTGTACAGGCTGAGCAGCCTGTGGGGTTCAGTTATTATACAGGGGGGAGCAGCCTGTGGGGTCCAGTTATTATTCTAGGGGGAGCAGCCTGTGGGGGTCCAGTTAATATTATAAGGGGGAGCAGCCTGTGGGGTCCCGTTATTATTATACAGGAGGGGCAGCCTGTGGGGGTCCCATTATTAGTACACAGGGGGAGCAGCCTATGGGGGTCCCGTTATTATTATACAGGGGGAGCAGCCTGTGGGGATCCCATTATTATTACACAGTGGGGAGCAGCCTATGGGGGTCCCGTTATTATTATACAGGGGGAGCAGCCTGTGGGGGTCCCATTATTATCATTAATATTATACAGGGGGAGCAGCCTGTAGGGTCATGTTATACAGGGGTAGCAGCCTGTTGTGCCCTGTTATTTTAAAGGGGGAGCAGCCTGTGATGTATTTTTATTATACAGGGGGAGCAGCCTGTGGGGGTCCTGTTATTATTATACAGGGGGAGCAGCCTGTGGGGGTCCCGTTATTATTATACAGGGGGAGCAGCCTGTGGGGGTCCCGTTATTATTACACGGGGGAGCAGCCTATGTGTGATAACCACAGGTGTATGTTGGTGTGCTGTTTTACCGGTGTTGCCGCTTGAAAGATGCTGCATCTCCTTCTTCTTGGGGGAAGAATTGCAGGTGGGAAACCAGGTATTGCACAAAAGGGTTAACACTTTATTTGCGCTGTATTAGGCAACCTGCGCCTTCAAAATCAGTAAATCATACCCAATGACAGTAAATAATTTACCACGTGCTCTGACTAACTCTAACTACAATGAGTCGCTACACTCTCTGGTTCTAACCAATGAAGTTACACACTAATCCATATAGCTCACTTCTGACTTTTTATACTAGACTAATCTAAACTTTGCATTCAATAGAAAATAACCTAAGTATCACATTTGCATTAATCATAACAACATGTACAATGGTAATTGCAAAGGTCACGATAAACAGATAGATAGGTAATTATTATTCTTGCATAGATAACGGTAAACAGTATAATGTTATTGCGCAATAACCCCAAGTTTTATAGTGCACTTTTGGTACCTTGAGTGATATCACAAGCAGTCCTTAACACAAAGTGTCCCTATTCTGTGTTTACTATCCAGGCGGGGCCTTGAATAATAGGGTTCGACTGTCCTTATGAACTTTGTAAGCTACAACAGTGTCCTTAAACGTAATGTCCCCACCGCCAACTGAAGGCCTGGCAGAATATTTGTAATCCACAGGGTTAACAAGGTGACGGTCCAGGGGCTTGACTGCACTATCTCTGAAATGTGGATATTCCCTGTCAAACCAGGGAGGGTATAATGGGTGCAGTCCTTGAGGTGTGGGTATTAATATCCGCGACACTCAATACTTTATACACTACTGGCTAACAAATTCAACCCGGCCGGTGGTGGGGTTATGATACTTTCCTCTCTCCAATGCTTAATAAACTCGTCCCATCGAATTGTAGTCACTTGCGACCCGGTATCCAGCAATGCTGGTAGACTGACTCCATTCACTTTGACTTCAATGATAGGGCAACACCTGACAAATTTTGGGACCTTCTACTGAAGAGTCTCCCGACGGTTGGTCCCGGACCTCGGGAGTACTTCGTTTAAATGTTTGGATTGTCTACAGTTCCTCTTAATGTGTCCGCTTTCCTGACATCGTCTGCATATCGGCCTTCCCTGTTCATCAAACCAGTCCGATGGAAGGCAACGAGAGTTCCACGGAGTATCCCTCTCTTCATTACTGTAACAGGGTTCTCTTACCGTCTTCCAAGATCTCTGTTGGGAAGGTGTTTCTTTCAGGGTTCTCAGTTCTCGACAGAGGTTGGTCATCCCTTGGGTCAAGTCAGTGATCTGTCCTTTCATTTCTGCAATCAGGTCCTTCGCAGCTGTGGCTTGGGATTGCTGCCAAACAGCTACTTCAGAATTCATAGCCACCTTCCCTTTTCTAGGCTTGTCCCCGAAAACCTTGACCGCCACTTCCTTAAACTTTAGAAGTGGAAGGAAAGATGTTTGTGTGTCCAGCGCCTATGCTGTTCCCATACACTTTTCACACCAAATGTGAATGGTAAAATGATACAGTCACCATCAATCAGTCCGTCTTTGTAATAAATGGATTGGGGGTGGTGATGGTTTCAGATGACGTCCTCACACTCTCCACGGTGTATATGAAATACAATTGGAGCACAAAATAGTGCAAATACGTTTGGTAAACAAAGTATTTTAATATAAAAGTTGCACTTACAATTTGGACGAAAAAACAGGCATGAATAGGATTTCTTTGGCAAAGCAGCAACCAATGATGGAGATGCAGGGTAACCACAGCAGCACAGGGTCCGGACCAGTCACTACTGTGAGCCCCGTATAGAGGGTCGGTTCGCCCAGAGGAAATCCAGTTCAGATAAACACCACACTTAACGCGTATCGGTATAAAACCGATGGGTGCTTCCTGTTGGTGTAGCATCTTCAGTTGACCCTTTGTGTTTTCATCATATATCCCATCCAGGAACTGGTTCGTAAGCGTCTCATTGAGAGAGAAGCTTGCAGACTAAAGTGAAGCTTGAATATTTAAGTGACTTGTGAGTTGGAAACAGAAGCAGGAGAGTTAGAATACAGAAAAAGGTGACTTTGAACACAAAAGCCTAAACACATATTATTGTTATTACCATACATCTGATACAATGTTTGGTCTGGTGCAGTGCAGTGGGTGTAATGCATTTGTTTTGAGGGAGACATTCTGGAGACTCAGCTGCTGTCCAATCTGCAAACAATTTTCTTTGCTGCAGAAGGAGATAGCTAAACTGCATGCTGAGCTACGTAGGATGTCTGTGTCCTTGCAACCACCACTGCCTCAGAGAGCCCCCAGAAGACATTCTGCCTGGACTGCTGTGGGCTCTGAAAGGCAGAGACTGACAGAGGGCATCAGACACATTCCCCAAGTGGTCACACTGCAAAACTCATATGCTGCTCTTGCAGGGTTGGAATGTATGACCAACGTAGGTAATAAAGAACAGGAAGATATGAGGACTTCTACCTCTACTAACTGTAGGACCAGAAAAATTTCACCTCCAAAATGGACTGCACTTCTTTTGGGAGATTCCATCATTAGAGGAGTTTATCTGGGAAATGCTACTAAAGTAGAGAAACAAGTAAGGTGTTTACCCGGAGCCACAGCTCCAAGAGATAAAGAACGCATGCTAAGAATTGTAAAGGCAGCAAGAAAAGATGGGGAGGTGGATGTCATCGTCCACCTAGGCACAAATGACCTGGAGAATATTAAGTGAGAAGTTTGGAAGCTTCATAAGCAACTATTTAAACTAGCAGAGGGGGGCAGTGAACCAAATAAGAATGAAGAAATCTGCTCCCCCAACCTAGAGGTATTGTCTCTGCAGGCAAATGGAACAGGAAGCCTATCCACTGCAACAGAAGATAATGACGATCAAAACCGAATAGATATAGGCAGAAAGATAAACATAGCTAGCAGCAGGAGAAGCACAAACACAACTTTAAGAGCTATGTGTGCAAATGCTAGGAGCTTAGGAAATAAAATCCCAGAACTAATTGCAATAATGACAAGGGATGAACTGGATATTGTGGCTATTACAGAGACATGGTGCAATGAAAATCATGACTGGGACATAGCTATACCAGGATATACTTTATTTAGGAAGGACAGAATGGGAAAAATTGGAGGAGGGGTTGCAATATATGTGAAAAAATATATAAAGACTACCTTAATACAAAGTATTGAAGAAAAAACTGAGGCCCTTTGGGTGACCATAGAAACAGGGGAGAAGGCGATTCTTCGTATAGGGGTGATCTACAGACCACCTTGTCAGGAAGAGGAACTCGACAAGAGCCTATTGCAGGACATCAATAAAATGGCATTAAAAGGAGAGGTGATAATTATGGGAGACTTTAATCTACCCGATGTAAACTGGGAGCTGCCTGTTGCAAGTTCCACCAGAAGTAGGGACATGCTAAATTCCTTGCAAGGAGCATCCCCACAGCAATTGGTGAGGGAGCCCACTCATAAGGACGCAATATTAGACTTAATACTTACAAATGGTGACAGAATATCTGACATAAATGTGGGTGAAAATCTGGGATCCAGTGACCATCAAGCAGTATGGTTCAAAATAAAGACAGAGACTGACTCATTGCACACAAAAACAAAGGTGTTAGATTTTAGGAAGGCTGATTTTGTAGAGATGGGAAACTCTGTAAGGGATTCTTTGGCAGAGTGGAGGAACTTGGAAGGAGTGCGGGATAAGTGGGAAAAATTAAAAAGTGCAATTCTAAAAGCAACAGAACTTTGTGTCAAAAGAGTTAGGAAAAACACAAGAAAAAGAAAGCCATTGTGGATTGCAAAAGAAGTAGCAAGTATTGTGAAAGCAAAAAAGTTGGCCTTTAAGAAATTTAAGCAGACGCAGAAGAATGAGGACAAAGAGGTGTATCTTGTTAGACAGAAGGAGGCTAAGAAAGTAATCAGATAAGTGAAAGGAGAAAACAAAAAGTGGAATAATTAGACTGAAGACAGAGAGTGGAAGTTTTCTTGAGGGGGACAATGTAATAGCAGATAATATTAACAATTATTTCTGCTCAGTATTCACTGCTGAAAGAGAGGGGAAGGGGCCACAGTTAAGTTGCAAGTATAGTCAGAAAAGTGAGGGAGAGACAAGTACATTTACAGAGGAGAAAGTCCTCACAGAACTCTCAAAACTGAAAGTGAATAAATCAATGGGGCCAGATGGGATACATCCAAGGATACTAAAAGAGCTTAAAGGGGAGCTGGTAAAACCAATAACAGAATTATTCAACCAGTCACTAGCTACTGGAGTAATCCCAGAGGACTGGAAAACGGCGAATGTAGTCCCACTGCACAAAAGTGGAAGCAAGGAAGAGTTAATCAACTATCGACCAGTAAGCCTTACATCAGTAGTAGGGAAATTGATGGAAACACTCTTAAAACAAAGAGTTGTAGAATATCTCAAAACCAGCAATTTACAGGATCAAAAACAGTATGGGTTTACTGGGGGAAGATCATGTCAAACAAATCTTATTGACTTTTTTGACTGGGTGACTAAAGTAATAGATCAAGGTGGGGCTGTAGATGTAGCTTATCTAGACTTTAGTAAAGCTTTTGACACTGTCCCACATCGCAGACTGTTAAATAAACTTGAAAGCTTGGGATTGGATTCTAAGATAGTTGAATGGATAAAAGCGTGGTTGCAGGACAGAAAACAGAGAGTTGTAGTAAACGGAGTACAGTCAAAGGAGGGAAAGGTTACAAGTGGAGTACCCCAGGGATCTGTACTTGGACCAGTGCTTTTTAATATCTTTATTGGTGATATTGCAAATGGAATTGAGGGTAAAATGTGCATTTTTGCAGATGACACAAAGGTATGCAACAGGGTAGACACACCAGGAGGGGTAAAACAAATGATTGAGGATCTAGGTAGATTAGAGGAATGGTCAAGAGCATGGCAACTACAGTTTAATGCCAAAAAATGCAAAATCATGCACTTGGGTCTCAGAAATCCAAAGACTAAAATATAGTATAAATGGCACTATAATGGAAACTACTGAGGAAGAGAGGGATCTAGGTGTCACTATTTCAGGGGACTTAAAAGCTGGTAGGCAATGTAACAAAGCAATGAAGAAGGCAAGTCAGATGCTTGGTTGCATAGGGAGAGGTATCAGCAGTAGAAAGAAAGAAGTAATAATGCCACTGTATAGGTCATTGGTACGACCTCACCTAGAGTATTGTGTTCAGCTCTGGAGGCCATATCTCCAGAAGGATATAAATACATTAGAGACTGTTCAAAGAAGGGCAACTAAAATGGTGCATGGCCTACATCACAAAACGTACCAGGAAAGACTAAAATATTTGGTACTTGTTTCCTATCTGGGCGCCTGCTAAGTTAATTGCGCACCATGCTATTCTCCGTAGAGAAATCTGATCGCATCTCATCGTACACATACACGATATTGAACGATGCGATGCGATGCGATGCGATCCGATTCAATTTCCCATAGGAAACAATGTTAAATGGATCAATTTAGCCAAATCAGCATAGGGAAGAATGGTAAATGAGCCAGAAACCCCAAAAAAACCCACAGAGCAGTGGAATGTCTCCCCAAAAGTAGTTGACGTCACCCCGCCATCAACGTGAACCCGAAGCGTGGCGAGCGCAGCGAGCCCGCGAGGGGCGGCGGTACGCGTCCTCCGACCTTTTCATGCCCTACTATCCACTAGGGCGTGGAGTGAGAATAGAATAGTGTGGCGAGCGCAGCGAGCCACCGAGCCCGAAGCGTGGCGAGCGCAGCGAGCCCCGCGAGGGGACGCGGATACCTTCACAGGTAAACGCGTCCCTTCGCGGGCTTCCCAGGTATCCGCGTCCCCTCGCGGGGCTCGCTGCGCTCGCCACGCTTCGGGCTCGGTGGCTCGCTGCGCTCGCCACACTATTCTATTCTCACTCCACGCCCTAGTGGATAGTAGGGCATGAAAAGGTCGGAGGACGCGTACCGCCGCCCCTCGCGGGCTCGCTGCGCTCGCCACGCTTCGGGTTCACGTTGATGGCGGGGTGGCGTCAACTACTTTTGGGGGGACATTTCAATGTTCAGGGGTGTTTTTGGCCCATTTACTATTGTTCCTATGATAATTTGGCTAAATTGAGCCATTTCACATTGTTTCCTATGGGAAATCGAATCGCATCGCATCGCATCGTTCAATATCGTGTATGTGTACGATGCGATGCGATCAGATTTCATTACGGTGCCGTACGTAGAAAACCTGGGCGCCCAGATAGGAAACAAGTACCAAATATTTTAATATGTATACTTTACAGCAGAGAAGGGAAAGGGGGGACATGATAGAAACTTTCAAATATATCAAGGGTTTTAACAAGGTACAGGTGGGAGACATTCTTCACAGGAAGAGGAGCAACAGAACATGAGGACATGCACTGAAACTAGAGGGCGGAAGATTCAGGGGAAATGTGAGGAAGAATTACTTCTCAGAAAGAGTAGTAGATAAGTGGAATAGCCTACCATCAGAGGTGGTAGACGCAAATACAGTAGTACAATTTAAACATGCTTGGGATAAGCATATTGATATCCTTACAAAAAAATGAGGATCAAATATGGTTTGAGGTAACATGTTTAAAAAAGGGGCAGACTAGATGGGCCAAGTGGTTCTTATTTGCCATCAAATTCTATGTTTTTTTGTTTCTATGTCTCATTCTCTTCTATCGCTTCGGTAGGGGCGCACTCCTTGATGGCTTGTAGTGCCTCTTGCAATTCGACAGCGAATTCTCGTAACATTTCGTGAGGTTGTTGCTTCTGAGCGTAAAATTGCGTCTTCAGTTCTGACAGCGTTTTAGCATTGAAGATTGTTGCCAAATTGTTCAATATCGCTGTCGCTGATTCTTTCTGATCTGGTGGCCATGACTTTACTTCTCTCTTGGTGAACCCTTTCAACTGTGCCATTAAAATTCCAACCTTCTGCATTTCGTTCAGTCCGTATACATTAAACAGGATCTCCATCTGATCCCTGAAGATTCTGACGATCTGTTCTCTCCAGTATAGGTGGGGAGCCACGGTGCTCCACAGTAGTATGGCATGTTAATCATCACCGGTATCCGTGCAGTGGAGCTGCTTCCTCCGGATGTATCTCCTTGATCCGTGCCCCGTATAGTTTGCGGGTTTCCTTGAGCTTCTTCTTGAGACATCTTGAATGTCGCTCGGTTGGGTTTTCTCCACTTTTAATGTACGTATCCTGTCCGTGAGACGCTAAATGTGATAACCACAGGTGTATGTTGGTGTGCTGTCTTACCGGTGTTGCCGCTTGGATGATGCTGCTTCTCCTTCTTCTTGGGGGAAGAATTGAAGGCGGGAAACCAGGTATTGCACAAAAGGGTTAACACTTTATTTGTGCAGTATTAGGCAACCTGCGCCTTCAAAATCAGTAAATAATACACAATGACAGTAAATAATTTACCACATGCTCTGACTAACTCTAACTACAATGAGTCGCTACACTCTCTGGTTCTAACCAATGAAGTTACACACTAATCCGTATAGCTCACTTCTGACTTTTTATACTAGACTAATCTAAACTTTGCATTCAATAGAAAATAACCTAAGTATCACATTTGCATTAATCATAACAACATGTACAACGGTGATTGCATAGGTCACGATAAACAGATAGATAAGTAATTATTATTCTTGCATAGATAACGGTAAACAGTATAATGTTATTGCGCAATAACCCCAAGTTTTAAAGTGCACTTTTGGTACCTTGAGTGATATCACAAGCAGTCCTTAACAGAAAGTGTCCCTTTTCTGTGTTAACTATCCAGGCGGGGCCTTGAATAATAGGGTTCGACTGTCCTTATGAACTTTATAAGCGACAACAGTGTCCTTAAACGTAATGTCTCCACCGCCAACGGAAGGCCTGGCAGAATATTTGTAATCCACAGGGTTAACAAGGTGATGGTCCAGGGGCTTAACTGCAATGTCTCTTAAATGAGGATATTCCCTGCCAAACCAGGGAGGGTATAATGGGTGCAGTCCTTGAGGTGTGGGTATTAATAGTCCCTAGTGGCCAATAGGGCCCCTAGTAGTGCAGTCTCTTGGGAGTGTGGGTATTCACTGCCCAGCCGGGGAGGGTATAATGGGTGCCTCAGGATACGCAGGTGTGGGAGGGGGTTGTAGGGACTCACCGACCTGTCTCTTGGCTGGTTCACCTGCTTGTTGCTGCGCCAGTCTCAGCAGCTTTCTCTCTCTATGATCAAGCCCCTGGCGTGCCGCTGGAGCCACTGCGCTGCTGCTCTGGCCAGTGTCTCTGTTGCTGCGGCTCTGGCGTTGGTCCGGGAGCGCGGCTCTCTGCTCCTGTCAATCACCGCCAGCAGCCCATCGCGGATCTCTCTCCTGTCCACCTCAGCGCGCCTCCTTACTCGTCCGCTCCTCTCCCGCTGATCAAGTAGCTGGGGACCCTGCTTCTCTCTCTACACGCTCCGCCCAGTCTCACTTCCCCCGCTGCTGACATCACCTTTTTTTCACCCTTCACTCTTCTCCTTTCTGCTCTCTGGCGTCTCCTGCCCCTTGACCCCCAGGTACTGTCTCTCCTCCTGCACCAGCATATGTGTATATCACATATGGGGGTCCTGTTATGATTATTATTATTATACAGGGTGAGCAGCCTGTGGGGTCATGTTATACAGGGGGAGCAGCCTGTTGTGTCCTGTTATTATAAAGGGGGAGCAGCCTGTGATGTATTTTTATTTTTTATTATACATGGGTAGCAGCCTGTGGGGGTCCTGTTATTATTATTATTATACAGGGTGAGCAGCCTGTGGGGTCATGTTATACAGGGGGAGCAGCCTGTTGTGTCCTGTTATTATAAAGGGGGAGCAGCCTGTGATGTATTTTTATTTTTTATTATACAGGGGTAGCAGCCTGTGGGGGTCCTGTTATTATTATTATTATACAGGGGGAGCAGCCTGTGGGGGTCCTGTTATTTTTATACAGGGGGAGCAGCCTGTGGGGGTCCTGTTATTATTATACAGCCTATGGGGGTCCCGTTATTATTATACAGGGGGATCAGCCTGTGGGGGTCCAGTTAGGATTATTATTATACAGGGGGAGCATTCTGTGGGGTCATGTTATACAGGGGGAGCAGCATGTTGTGCCCTGTTATTATAAAGGGGGAGCAGCCTGTGATGTCTTTTTAGTATACAGGGGGAGCAGCCAGTGGGGGTCCTGTTATTATTATACAGGGGGAGCAGCCTGTGGGGGTCCCTTTATGATTATTATGGGATGCAGTTGAAATCCTGGCGGTCGGAATCCCGGCGCCGGAATCCCAACCGCCGAAATCCCGACCCTTTCTCCCTCTGTGGGTGTCCACCCATACAGGGAGAATAAACAAGTGTGCCGAGCGTAGCAAGGCACCGGGCCCGGTTTGTGACGAGTGCAGCGAGCCTGCAAGGGGAGGGGGGGCGATCCACGCCCCCCCCCCCTTGTTGGGATTCCGTATGTATTCCATTATTATTATACAGGGGAGCAGCCTGTGGGGTCATGTTATACAGGGGGAGCAGCCTGTTGTGTCCCGTTATTATAAAGGGGGAGCAGCCTGTAATGTATTTTTATTATACAGATGGAGCAGCCTGTGGGGTCCTGTTATTATACACAGGAGCAGCCTGTGGGATCCTGTTATTATACAGAGGGAGAAGCCTGTGGGGTCTTGTTATTATTATAAGACAGGGGGAGCATCCTGTTGTGTCCTATTATACAGGGGGAGCAGCCTGTGGTGTACTTTTATTATACAGGAGTAGCAGCCTGTGGGAGTCCTATTATTATACAGGAGGAGCAGCCTGTGGAGGTCCTATTATTAGGAAAATGTGGTCTTGCAGCATACTTGCCGACTCTCCCGCATTTTGCGGGAGGCTCCCGCTTTGGCCACCTTTCTCCCGGTCCCCCGCAAAGCCCCCCCAATCCCCCGGAATTTCAATGCTGAGCTAAAAAAAACTGGACTGCGCATGCGCTAGTCCGGCGCGATGTGGGCGGGACTTGGAACTACTACGCGTGCAAGTCGCAACATCAGTGTGAGAGCCGCACGTGAGAGAGCCTGCCCTGTTAGCAGAATCAGCAAGCAGGGAGACTCAGACTACGAGCAGCAGTGAAGCCCGCCCCTCTGACCTCTTCCCCTCACCGCCTCAACTAGGAGCTGCACGCTGGAGAGACAGAGGAGGGGGAGAGACGGGGACCTGCACAGAAAGCAGCTGTGTGGAGACTGGCAGACCAGGCCAGCTGAGAGCTCGGAGGAGAGGCTGGGGGAGGAGCATTACTAGTGCTCCGTCCCAGGTTAGTGCATGTTGTTCTGCCACAGAAGCTCCATACTGGCTGGCACTGTGTGTAGGCAGCTGTATGTAATGTGATCTGTTTGTGTTTACTTAGCTTGGCACTGACTGTAATGTGTGTATTTAGGTGACCTATGGTTGTATCTATTACAGCTGGCAGTGTGTGTGTTTGTGTAGTCAGGTACTGACCCATGTCATTGTGTGTGAATGCACTGTGTGTGTGTATAGCCTAACACTGTTCTGTGTGTGTGTATAGCCTAACACTGTTCTGTGTGTGTGTGTGTGTGTGTTTACTCGCAGTGATCCCTATGAATTTTAGGCTGGCACTGAGCATTTGTTCATGTGTAGGTAGGATCCCTGTGTGTGTGTGTGTGGGACGGTAGTGACCCCTGTGTGTGTGTGTGTGTGTGTGTGTGTGTGGGACGGTAGTGACCCCTGTGTGTGTATATGCAGGGACTGGTAGTGACTCCTGTGTGTGTGTTTGTATAGGCTGGTAGTGACTCCTGTGTGTGTGTTTGTATAGGCTGGTAGTGACTCCTGTGTGTGTGTTTGTATAGGCTGGTAGTGACCCCTGTGTGTGTGTTTGTATAGGCTGGTAGTGACCCCTGTGTTTGTATAGGCTGGTAGTGACCCCTGTGTTTGTGTAGGCTGGTAGTGACCCCTGTGTGTGGTGTTGTGTAGGCTGGTAGTGACCCCTGTGTGTGGTGTTGTGTAGGCTGGTAGTGACCCCTGTGTGTGGTGTTGTGTAGGCTGGTAGTGACCCCTGTGTGTGGTGTTGTGTAGGCTGGTAGTGACCCCTGTGTGTGGTGTTGTGTAGGCTGGTAGTGACCCCTGTGTGTGGTGTTGTGTAGGCTGGTAGTGACCCCTGTGTGTGGTGTTGTGTAGGCTGGTAGTGACCCCTGTGTGTGGTGTTGTGTAGGCTGGTAGTGACCCCTGTGTGTGGTGTTGTGTAGGCTGGTAGTGACCCCTGTGTGTGGTGTTGTGTAGGCTGGTAGTGACCCCTGTGTGTGGTGTTGTGTAGGCTGGTAGTGACCCTTGTGTGTGTTTGTGTAGGCTGGTAGTGACCCTTGTGTGTGTGTGTGTGTAGGCTGGTAGTGACCCTTGTGTGTGTGTGTGTGTGTGTGTAGGCTGGTAGTGACCCCTGTGTGTGTGTAGGCTGGTAGTGAACCCTGTGTTTGTTTAGGCTGATAGTAGGTTGCCGACACTCCCGGATTTTGCAGGATGCTCCCATTTAGGCGACAGTCCCCCGATTCCCCGCAAAGCCCTCCCAATACCCCTGAATACTCAATTCCCATCTAAAAATCCAGACCACACAGTGCGAGTCTGTCCGCCATGGGGGCATGATCAGGCCTAATAGGCCTGCCAAGCACCCCAAGCAGTGGTTAGCATGAGAGCCACCCAGGCCAGCAAAGCCTGCTGGTGGCCAGCCACTGGGGAGACCTTACATCACAGCTTTCTCTCTCCAGTGGGAGTGGCAGTAGCAAAGGATCCTCCCCTCTTGCCCTGACCCATGCATGGTGGGAGCTGCACCTTGGAGACATCCAGGACAGTGAGAGACGGAGAGCAGCTGGTGCGGAGGCTGACAGCTGGGAGCCCACAGGAGAGGCTGCGGGAAGAGCAGGAGTGCCTGGGATGCAGGTTAGTGTTTTCTCAGCAGCTCCATTTATCCCCTTTTTTTGTGTGTGTGTGTTTGTACAGGTGACCCTTGTTTTTTGGCTAGTGTAGGCTGGCCCACGACCCCTTTGTGCAAGACATGGTCCCTCATCTGCGGGCCACGCAAACTCTCTAGAATCTCATACCTCCCAATTACAGCTGGACAGTCTCGCTAATTGCAGACTGTCCCGCTGTACCTAAGGGGGGCAGAGATCACCGGTAATCGCTGAAGAGATGCTGTGTGCATGGCATCTCTTCAGTGCAGGGAGGAGGCATGCCCCCAAAATGATGAAAATGGGTGTTTCTACATTAGGCCACGCCCACTTTACTGGAGACCACACCCACTTTTTGTAGCCCCCACCCCCCATTCTGGGTCGGCCGCGCCTCTGGCGCGGCGGGTCACAATTTTAACCATGCACAAGATGAGAGGTATGGAATCTCCCTGAAAGCAGTTTCAAAAAGTAGGCAAGTATGTCTTGCAGTAGAGTGCAAGAAAAGACTGATTTAGTCTTACCTGGGGCACACTAAATCAGTCTTTTCTTGCACACTACTGCAAGACCACATTTTCCTAGTTAAGTTCTCTGAAACTTGTTCTGGGAGCACCACCAACAGGTCATATCACGGATTACGTTCAATGATAATAATGTTGGTTTACCTTATTGGATACAGATAGTAGATTATGTGCGGATTCAAAAAAACCTTTTTCTAGAGGTCCTATTATTGTCTAGTTCCACATATGGTTGTGTCTATGCTGAAAAGCTTGTAGTTGCAAGATATTTCTATATAATATTAGTAACAATACATTTTGAAAAGTTTTGCAAGTGTTGATACATTGCTGCCTGCAATATGGGGTTTCTTGTGTGCAACTTCAAATTTGCTGCAATATTTTTCTTCTCACTATACATCTCACTATACATCTTCTCACAGTATACCGTACATGATTAATGTGATGCCTATGCAATAAATTCCAAATTCAATTTGACTTTGTGTGAATTCATCCCTAAGCATATAGTATGTTTTTGGTGTATTAAATGTTATTTTACTGTGGGCACTGAACTCTCTGCAACTTGTAGGCATTACCTATATTTATTAGATGTGCTTTTTTCATACCATTATAGCATTAAGCAAATTATTATGGACACAAGATACTCTGATTAAACAAATGTGTTTAACTTATCTTTCATAAGTTAAACACATTTGTATAATCAGAGTATCTTGTGTCCATTACTAGCAACAGATGCTATGGATGAGTACACACCAGCACAAAATAGAAGACACTGGCCCTTATTCTGGTTGGTGCGGATATGTCCGCATGCGTTCGTTCCGCCGATGTTTTGTGTCTGCGCCTGTGCAGAGGCATATCTGCGCATGTGCGAAAGGGACATACGTCCAAATTCCGCATGAATTGTTTACACTACGAACAAGGGGAGGGGGCGTGAAGGGCTGTTTGGCCTCATTAACATATGCATACGCCCCGCGTTTCATGGGTGTTCCCCACGCACGTGGAGGGGGCGGACATATGACATTGCCGGATGTCAGCTGCCCGCCCAGATCCCTGCTTTTGCACGGAGAAATGCCCGAGTGGTCTGAGCTCGCAGGAGCTGCCTGACCACTCGGTCCTGCATTCGATGGTATGCGACCATCGAATGATGGGGGAGGTTCCCAGAGATGGAGGAGGTGTATACATGAGAAATCCACTCGTGCTCCGTGCAGTCAGCGGCTTACCGCATTCGGATGGAGTGAGCGATCCGTACGGAAGGCGGGGTTTAGGATGCACGGTCCTGGCCGCATATTCGGCTCCGGCCGCACAGATGTGCCTTATTTTCTGACAAAATCCTTCTTAGATGGACAAAGCCATGTGCACTGCAGGTGGGGCAGATGTTACTTGTGCAGAGAGAATTAGATTTGGGTGAGTTATTTTGTTTCTGTGCATGGTAAGTACTGTCTGCTTTATTTTTACACTGCAATATAGATCTCACTTTGAAGTAAAACTCCACCCAAATCTAATTCTCTCTGCACAAGTAACATCTGCCCCACCTGCAGTGCACATGGTTTTGTCCATCTAAGAAGGATTTTGTCAGAAAGAGTGAACTAGAATAAGGCCCACTATGTGTATACCTCCCAACTGTCTTGATTTTTTGGTGGTCAGTCCCATTTTTTGGGACTGTCTCGCAATGTGTATGTGCCGCATGATACTTTTTCTATTTGCAAGCCGCTTGCAAGGTAATTGACAGGAAGTACAGTAGGTGTCTGGGGTGGTAACTGGACGTTTCCTGGGTGTGACAAGAAAAACGCTAGGCATGCCAGAAATCCACAGGTAGTGTCAGTGAAAATGCAGGGTGCCAAGTGTTTTAGGGGTGTGTGCGAGATGGCAATAGGCCGGATAGGCCTGTATTCACCACAGCTTTCGAGTAAGTCTATGGCTACTCCAGGCTTGTGATGACTGGCGCCCAGTGGAAAAATCATTCGATGGTGAGCCACTAACGAAGGATTTGGGAAATTTTTGCTCATCAGCGAAGTCTTCACAAGGAAGGTATTTGGGCTGCATGGCTACTGCTGTCTGGGCTTACAGCATCTCCTCAGATAGTGCTGTGGCATTCCTTCACTGCTGCCCCCATTCCTAAAGCATCAGGGTGTTACACACTAGCCGGCAATGCACAAAGAATAGTATTATTTGTGGGATGAATGGCTTGAGTTAGAGTTGGTGGGGGCTGTGGCTTTTGTGTGAACCACGATGTGCATAAGCTCACATGGTAGTGAAAACAATGGTACAACTTTTTGATCTAGTGATGGGTTAAGTCTCGGTCAGGTCTTATGTACACATGACAATAATGCATCTTATTCCTTGTCAGTTTTAACATAAGTGATGCCTCTAGTATGAAAGTGTATTCATTGTGGCAGCTGAATCCCCTAGAGAGACATATACCCTAAGGTGTATTATTACTGCTACGCTGTATAGCTTGTTGTTTGCTGTAGAACACCTGCTATCTACTCTTGGAGGTGATACTTAAATATCTCCAAATACATTTTGTCTGCAAGCCATTTTCATCTCCTAAAATTTGACTATGAATCCACCCCCTCATTCATTCCTTACATTCAATCTCATGCAAAGACTTGAAAGAAAATTATTTTAAGCATGCAGTACATAACATAAGGCACATAACGTGGGTCATTGAACACTTGCATGTGCAGTATGTCTGTATGACAAATAAGTATTTAGGTGATGTAACATGCTAAGCAATATTCAGACAATGTAAATAAGGAAATAACGTAAGTTACCCAGCAAAATACAATATGATGTACCCAGAAGGTTGCCTTAACTGTGCCAACATGATGCCCTGTGCAGTTCCCAGTAGACACTTAAGGTACCAATACACTATTGCGACTTCTCCTTGAACTGCCTGGGAACCACGTATGCAATACTTTTGCATACGAAGTAGCGTATGCGATCCCAGCCAAGCCTGCCGGAGGCTTGGTAATGTGATATATCTATAATGCAGCACGTGCGATCATGCTCCGATGTGATGCTCCTGAGACCTGATGTCAAACACATATGCGATTTTAACACTTTTCATCCATCTTCCTGTAGTAATTGGAAGCTAAGACACCAAATCGCTGTTAAATAGCCCTAGTGTATGGGCACCTTTAGGAGTACAGACTTTAACAATATATTGTTCATTCCAGCAATGAACTATATAACGGTAATTCATTAGTGTGTGTGTACACCTGATATATTAACATATTAGTTTGTGTGTATTGCCAACCCATCAACCATCCTATATTCCGGCCACAGGAATCAGTGACAATAACATTACAGTTGGCTGCTAATTTGCCTGCCCTGTTGTGACAGCTGGGCATATCGTTTGGCTGATTGGTACGTGTGTGTGCTTACAAAATTTTTAAATTTTTAGCCCACAGGCCCACCTGCAGTAGGCGGGACCCTTGCACTGTGAAAAGGGGGCTTGGTCTCATGGAAAGGAGGCGTGGCATCAGAAAAAGGAGGCATTATGTCACAACTGAAGGGCTGGATGAAGTCGTGTGGTGTGTAGCAACCGGAGACGGACCAGAGGAGGAAGGATTAAATCGTGCAGGTTTAATAATAGAATTCATAAATGGAACAATACACACTTGAATACTTTCTTTAAGTGGCAGTTAGTGGAAATAATAATTGAGCCAGCACGGCACTTTGAAAGAAGAAAAGTTCATTTAAATAATGACAGTTCAAGGCACTGAGGACGGCAGGCTGGGGTCTTGAAGAATGAGAGGATCCGGAAAGAGAATGTACTTGATGGTATGAAGGATCCTTGAAGACTGAAAGAAGATGGATGATGACTGAAGAATGAAGAATTTGCTTGGAAGCAGAAGACTTGAAGAGCGAGGCCAGGGAGCTCAGGGATGCAGGCAGGAACCAGACTGTGGAGAGAACTGGCAGCGATGGGGTTAAGCAGAACCTGGATCAACCACAGAGCACTGGAAGCAAGGCACCAAGTCAGGAGAGGTGAGTCAGAGAGCCGGAGTCAGCTGGGAGCTGTGAACGCCTCTGGAGACTCTTTGTACTGACACTGAACAGGCCTAGGCAGATCCCCTATATCCCTAGAGGGCGGCTGCCATTGGCTGTCAGGTCAGTATGGGCGGAAACCTCAGACATGACCCAATCTGCTATTTGCCCTTAACCAAGATGGCGGCGCCGGCCTCCCAGCGCCCCTACAGCACACACCGCTACACTTGCCGGCGTCCCACGCTGCCTGCTGCCCACAAGACTGCCGCTGCCTGCTGCCGCTGACCTGGAGACCACTACACGCTAGCCGACGGCGGGCGCGGACGGGTGAGTAGTATGCCCGCCGTGCACCGATGCGGCTGCGTGTGACAGTACCCCCCCTTTCTGGGTGACCCCAGGGCACCTACGCACCTTGTGTGGATTCCTTTGAAAGAATTGTCTCACCAGACGGGGAGCATGGAGGTCTGCAGCATCAACCCAGGAATTCTCTTCAGGACCGAATCCAAGCCACTCTACCAGATACTGAAGATGGGTATTGCGACAACGTGAGTCGATAATGCGCCTCACCTCGAACTCTGTCTCTCTCTCTGAGCCAATCTTGGGCGGCTTAGGCACCTTCTTCTGATATAAGTTCAATCTCAAAGGCTTCAGAAGAGACACATGGAAAGAATTCGATATCTTCAAGGAAGAAGGGAGCTGTAGTCTGTAGGCCACCGGATTAATCACTTGAGTGATTGGGTACGGCCCGATGAACCGGGGAGCCAGCTTCATGGAGGGTAACCGAAGGCGTATATGGCGGGTAGACAGCCATACTCGATCTCCAACCTTCAATTTAGGAGCCGCTCTTCTTTTTCTGTCCGCCATCCTTTTATATCGAGCGGATGCTTTGAGGAGAGCGGTATTAACGTCTGACCAGATTTTTGCAAACCGTTGTAGAGAAGAAGCAGCTGCAGGGACATCGGACAACGATAAATCTGAGAACTCTGGAGATCGGGGATGTTTGCCAAAGACAGTAAAAAAGGGAGTAGTGCCGGAGGATGAATGATAGGAATTGTTGTGCGCAAATTCCGCCCAAGGCAGAAGGTCTACCCAGTCGTCTTGAGAGGAAGAGATGAACAAACAAATGAAGGCTTCCAAGTCCTGGTTGACACGTTCTGTCTGTCAGTTGGTTTGTGGGTGGAAAGCAGTGGAGAACTTGAGCTTGACTTGTACAGCAGAACAGAGGGCCCTCCAAAGCTTTGCGACGAACTGTACTCCACGGTCGGATATAATCTCTTTGGGCAACCCATGGAGTTTGAAGATGGTGGTAATGAAGAGCTGAGCCAAAACTGGAGCGGATGGGAGGCCTTTCAATGGGAAGAAGTGCACCATTTTAGAAAACCAGTCAACTACTACCCAGATTACCGTATGCCCTTTGGAGGGAGGAAGTTCGCAGATAAAGTCCATAGACAGGTGGGAACATGGTTCTGTTGGTATGGCTAGAGGTAGAAGAGGACCGGCAGGGGACGTTCTGGAGGACTTATGCTGAGCGCATTTTACACAGGAGGCAACAAAGCTGGTTACATCGCGACGAATGGTAGGCCACCAGTATGAACGCAACAGGAACATTAAGGTCTTCTGTGCCCCCGTATGCCCTGCAAAACGGGAAGCGTGTGCCCAGGACAGCACTCTCTTGCGGAGATTGAGAGGAACGAAGGTCTTGCCTGGTGGGGGTGAAGGCTGGACTGTTACTTGAGCAAAGACCAGTGGGTCGAGGATTGGTCGAGGCGGAGTCTCAAGGTCTGCTGGGGTTTCAAAAGAGCGTGAAAGAGCATTGGCCTTGGCATTCATCGTCCCGGGTCTGAATCTGATTTGAAAATTGAAACATTCGAAGAACATGGCCCAGCGGGCTTGACGAGCTGTAAGACATTGGGCGTGCTTGAGGAATGAGAGATTCTTATGGTCGGAATATACAGTGATTTTATGTCGTGCCCCCTCCAGGAGGTACCGCCACTCCTCCAATGCTGATTTGACTGCCAGTAACTCCTGCTCCCCAATGGGGTAATTCTTTTCCGCTGGAAGAAACTTCTTGGAGAAGAAGGCACATGGGTGAAGTTCCTGGTCCTCCCCTCTCTGCGACAAGATTGCCCCTACCCCTTCTGAGGATGCGTCCACCTCGAGAATGAAGGGTTTGTCCAGGTTTGGTTGGAGAAGGATTGGGGCGGAGATAAAAGCATTCTTTAGTTGCTGGAAGGCTTGAGAGGCCTCAGGTGACCACTGACTTGGATCTGACCCCTTACGGGTTAGAGCAGTAAGAGGTGCAGCAAGGGTGGAGAAGTTCCGGATGAAGCGACGATAATAATTTGAAAAGCCCAGGAACCTCTGGATGCCTTTGAGCGTGGTGGGGGCTGTCCAGTCTAAGATGGCTTTTACTTTTTCTGGATCCATCTCTATCCCAGTGCTGGAGAGGATGTGACCGAGGAATGGAATGGAAGTGACCTCAAAGACGCACTTGTCTAGCTTGCAGAATAGTTTATTTTGGCGAAGACGCCGCAGGACTTCAGATACCGTTTGGCGATGGAGATGGAGGTTAGACGAGAAGATGAGGATGTCATCGAGATACATCACAATAGAATGATACAGCAAATCTCGAAATATGTCATTTACAAATTGTTGGAAGACGGCTGGAGCGTTGCAAAGACCAAATGGCATCACCAGGTATTCGTAGTGGCCGTCTCAGGTGTTGAAAGCCGTCTTCCACTCATCTCCAGAACGGATCCGGATCAAGTTGTACGCCCCTCTTAGATCCAGTTTAGTAAAAATAGAAGCCCCTCGGATCTTGTCAAAAAGTTCGGTGATAAGGGGTAAAGGATAGCGGTTCTTGATCGTGATATCGTTCAGACCCCTGTAGTCGATACACGGTCGGAGAGTTCCATCTTTTTTTTTTACGAAGAAAAACCCCGCTCCGGCTGGCAAAGTAGATGGGCGAATTAACCCTTTATTCAAGTTCTCAAGAATGTAGTCAGACATAACCTTGGTCTCAGGTAGAGACAAGGGGTAGATGCGGCCCCTAGGTGGAAACTTCCCAGGCATCAACTCAATCGGACAGTCCCAGGGACGATGAGGCGGCAGGGTATCGGCACCTCCCTTGCTGAAGACGTCAGAAAAAGAAGAATATGGTGTGGGTATCGACAAGGGTGAAGCTGGTGAAGACGAAAGACTGGGGCCTCCCTCTTCTTGAGGATTAGTTTGATGGAGTGGAATGACACGAGGCATGCAAGTAGTTAGGCAGTTTGTACCCCAGGCTTTGATCTCCATACTGGACCAATCAATATGAGGATTGTGTTTAGCAAGCCATGGTAGGCCCAGGACTACCTGGTGTGACGACTGAGGAAGGACCAAAAACTCTAGAGTCTCTTGATGTAAAGCACCCACGAGGACCATCACAGGATTGGTTTGAAGAGTGATTTGCCCACTGCTGATGCGACTCCCATCTACTGCAGTGAGGACCAAGGGATGGACCAAAGGTTGCACCGCCAAGGAATGTTGAAAGACGAAAGAAGAAGAAAGGAAGTTTCCAGCCGCTCCGGAATCTAGTATGGCCTGAATCTTGATTTTCCCCTGAGGGCACACAAGGGTAACCGGAATGGTGGAAACAGTTGAGGAGGGAGATGAAAGCAGGACTCCTAACCTGACCTCCCTCGGGGAGGTTAGGAGCGGTCGTTTCCCGGACGCAGTGGACAGGAAGACAGTAGATGAGTGGAAGAACCGCAGTACATGCAAAGATTCTCTCGACGTCTACGGGATTTTTCTTCTAAGGAGAGCCGGGAGCGGTTGATCTGCATGGGTTCATCTGGTGGTGTAGTTGTGGAGGAACCTGGTCTAGGAACAGGAACAGCGTTGGTGGTGAAACGAGGGCGGAGACGATCGGAGTGATTTCTCTCTAGTTGACGCTCCTGCATCCGTAGATCTACTTTGTTGCACAAGGAGATGAGTTCAACCAAAGTAGCAGGAGAGTCACGGGTAGTTAATTCGTCCTTGATACGACCTGCCAGCCCATTCCAGAAGGCGGAGACGAGAGCCTCTTCGTTCCATTTTAATTCCGAAGCCAGAGTCTGGAACTGCACAACATATTGTCCCACTGAACGACTACCCTGGCGAATCCTCAGGATCTCAGTAGCGGCAGAAGACACTCTGCCAGGTTCGTCGAAGATGCGACGGAAAGAGGTAATGAAAGCTTCATAGTCATTGAGCAGGGGATCAGCACGTTCCCAGAGAGGGGACACCCAGTCCAGAGCTGACCCTGCCAGGAGAGACACAATATATGCCACTTTTGCCTTGGAGGTAGGGAAGTGAGATGACTGTAAGGTGAAATGAACATCGCATTGGTTCAGAAACCCACGGCATCCCTTCGGTGAACCATCATATTTGCTGGGGGTTGGTAATTGCATATGATGAGGAACTACGGGTCCAGGTATAGGAACAGGAACTGGAACCTCTGGTGCTGTAGCCACAGAAACTGAGGGAGCCGCCTGGGGCGGAGACAAGGCCTGAAGAAATTGAGCCACTTGGCGTTGGGTAGCCTCTACTTGCTCCAGACGAGCCACGATGCTGTGAAATGCGTCCGCCATGGAAGCCTGTTCTTCACCCGACTCCATCGGGTCAGTACAAACTGTCACAACTGAAGGGCTGGATGAAGTCGTGTGGTGTGTAGCAACCGGAGACGGACCAGAGGAGGAAGGATTAAATCGTGCAGGTTTAATAATAGAATTCATAAATGGAACAATACACACTTGAATACTTTCTTTAAGTGGCAGTTAGTGGAAATAATAATTGAGCCAGCACGGCACTTTAAAAGAAGAAAAGTTCATTTAAATAAAGACAGTTCAAGGCACTGAGGACGGCAGGCTGGGGTCTTGAAGAATGAGAGGATCCAGAAAGAGAATGTACTTGATGGTATGAAGGATCCTTGAAGACTGAAAGAAGATGGATGATGACTGAAGAATGAAGAATTTGCTTGGAAGCAGAAGACTTGAAGAGCGAGGCCAGGGAGCTCAGGGATGCAGGCAGGAACCAGACTGTGGAGAGAACTGGCAGCGATGGGGTTAAGCAGAACCTGGATCAACTACAGAGCACTGGAAGCAAGGCACCAAGTCAGGAGAGGTGAGTCAGAGAGCCGGAGTCAGCTGGGAGCTGTGAACGCCTCTGGAGACTCTTTGTACTGACACTGAACAGGCCTAGGCAGATCCCCTATATCCCTAGAGGGCGGCTGCCATTGGCTGTCAGGTCAGTATGGGCGGAAACCTCAGACATGAGCCAATCTGCTATTTGCCCTTAACCAAGATGGCGGCGCCGGCCTCCCGGCGCCCCTACAGCACACACCGCTACACTTGCCGGCGTCCCACGCTGCCTGCTGCCCACAAGACTGCCGCTGCCGCTGACCTGGAGACCACTACACGCTAGCCGACGGCGGGCGCGGACGGGTGAGTAGTATGCCCGCCGTGCACCGCCGCGGCTGCGTGTGACACATTACACGTTATGGAATACACCATAAAACCCATTACAGAATATGGCACAATCTGGACCCCACAGGCTGATCCCCTTGTATAATAACAGAGCACAACAGGTTGTTCCCCCTGTATAATAATAATAATCACAGGACACAACAGGCTGGTTGGTTTGGTTAGAGTAAATGCTGTAGTAGGTGTGGAATGGGAGGTTGATAGAGTCAGGCTGTGAGAGGGGTGTAGCGGCTACTAACCTGGCACTCTGACTGCAGATACCTCCAGTGAAAATAGCTTGCCGGCACGCGCTTCGCAGTTCAGCTTCCTCAGGGCCTGAGGAAGCTGAACTGCGAAGTGTGTGCCGGCTAGCGGTGCGCAAGCAGTCTGTTGCTATTTTGTTATTTTTCTTACACTGCATTTTGATTATGTGTGCTCACAGTGCGATGTCTTTGAAGCCCTTTTAAGGGCTCGAACTCACCAACGAATCTCAGAGTCTATATCTGATACATAGACCCTATATCTGGCACTAAGATACTTTATTATTAAGGTGTCTATGTGGGGTTGAGGTCTCTCTGACATATATACAGAGAGACACCCTGCTATCCCGACATTTGGGACAGTCAGATCATATTGCACTGGTATAAGTTTACATCTGTTACCAGAACAAATGAAATATTATTGTATCCTCCCTCTGAGGTTCTCTGTTATTCCATTGAGTGAGCTCTATAGGATGTTAAGAGACACTAGAGGTTATATCAACCCAGTTTCTCTTTCTTGGCACCTCATCATAAGCTCTGCCAGTAGAGATTGGTTGGATCAATTCTAAATCACAATCCACCAAGCAGTTCGAGGCAGCCACACACTGTGCAACCAATCATTACACTTCTTATATGTAACATAAAGCAACAGCTGCCTGCCACCTTTGTTTTAAAGTGTTAAACCCCACCTTTGTATGTCCGATCTATGTTTTTTAAATATTTTCGCAGCCTTTTAGAGAAATATTGAATAAAGGTTATGTTTTATTATTTTCTGAGGTGCACCAAAATTTAAGGACACTCCCCTCTTTTCTTCTTTCAGTTACCACTTTAACGGTCTGAAAGGCGTGTACCAGATTTCTGTCACTGCATTGGCCTCTCCTAAGTCCTCTAATGATATCCTCTCACCAAGAGGGTTCTATTGGGACTAGTGGTTCAGTATCTTCGGTAGCTCTCCTGGATGTCAAGCTGGATGTCACTGAAGGCCCAGTGATCTCTGGGTCCTAAGTTGCCTCATCGGGAATTCATGACCCAGAATTAATGGATTAATGGATTAAGGTGGTCCATCTTCTTCAAGTGAGACCCTGGCTAAAAAATTGTCAGCCAGCGAGTCCTCAGACCAGGAGGTCCAGAAGAGGCATAGAAGTTTTCTACGGTCAAAGCTCTCACAGGAGGAGCGTCAACAACGTAGAGACTTCATTCTATGTCTATATTGTGGGTGTTTAGGCCATTATCTCCAGGTTTTGAATTGCACAAATCTGGTCAAGTTGAGCCAGGTTGTAAGATCTGTGCCTGTCTCCAGAGGAACTTGCCCTTAAACCATCCATACAAGGCACTCTGACCAATAATCAGGGTCTGAGGATTAAGGAGCCCCATTGTGAATTCTGTAATCAGAAGAGGATGTTTTCCTCTTCCTCTTCAGACAGAAATACACAGGGGCGGGCTGGGCCCCCCGGGCCGCTCTAACTAGTAATGGTGCGGGCCGCCTCATATATTACCTCCTCCTCCAGTCCTGTACTCCTGTATGCGGCGCCGCGGCTACTGGAACATGGCCGCCGGCGTCCTGCATGAGGACATAGTCTCCTATGTGCAGGGCAGGGCCCGGCGTCGATACCACCCACCCGTGCGTCTAGGGGTGGAAGGGGAGGAGGATGGAGGAGGACAGACAATAATCTACTCGGAGGACGGAGAGCTGCGAGACACGACGCGAGAATGCACGACAGAGTCAGACAGCCGCAGCATTGCAGCACGGACCCGGCCGGCAAAACTTGAAAGGCACTGAGAGTGCCTGTGACAGGCTAGTGAGGTGACATTTATTGAAAGTTTTTATGGGGGGGCGGGGGGCAGGGGGGGGGGCAGCCTGTGGTGTCCAAGAAATAATTATACAGGGGGAGCAGCCGGTGGTGTCCTGATAATTATACCAGGACACCACAGGGGGAGCAGCCTGTGGTGTCCTGGTATAATTATACAGGGGGAGCAGCCTGTGGTGTCCTGGTATAATTATAATTATATCAGGACACCACAGGCTGCTCCCCCTGTATTTATACCAGGACACCACAGGCTGCTCCCCCTGTATAATTATACCAGGACACCACTGGCTGCTCCCCCTGTATAATTATTACCAGGACACCACAGGCTGCCCCCCTGTATAATTATTACCAGGACACCACAGGCTGCTCCCCCTGTATAAGTATACCAGGACACATACAGCCTGTGGTGTCCTGGTATAATTATACAGTGGGAACAGCCTGTGGTGTCCTGCTATAATTATACAGTGGGAGCAGCCTGTGGTGTCCTGGTATAATATTAATTATATCAGGACACCACAGGCTGCTCCCCCTGTATAGTTGTACCAGGACACCACAGGCAAAAATTATACAGGGGGAGCAGCCTGTGTTGTCCTGGTAATAATTATACAGGGGGAGCAGCCTGTGGTGTCCTGATATAATTATAATTATACCAGGACACCACAGGCTGCTCCCCCTGTATAATTATACTAGGACACCACAGGCTGCTCCCCCTATATAATTCTACCAGGACACCACAGGCTGCTCCCCCTGTATAATTTTACCAAGACACCACAGGCTGCTCCCCTGTATAATTATTACCAGGACACATACAGCCTGTGGTGTCCTGGTATAATTATACAGTGGGAGCAGCCTGTGGTGTCCTGGTATAATTATACAGGGGGATCAGCCTGCGGTGTCCTAGTATAATTATACAGGGGAGCAGCCTGCGGTGTCCTGGTATTTTGCAGAGGGAGCAGCCTGTGGCATCCTGGTATAATTATCCAAGGGGAGCAGCCTGCGGTGTCCTGGTATAATTATCCAAGGGGAGCAGCCTGCGGTGTCCTGTATTATTATACAGGGGGAGCAGCCTGCGGTGTCCTGGTATTATTATGCAGGGGGAGCAGCCTGCGGTTTCCTGGTATTATTATGCAGGGGGAGCAGCCTGTCAAAGTTATACTAATAAAGTGTCTTTGGTATAATTAACTCCAGGCCTATTTTTTTATTTTTTAAACGAAAAACCTAAATTTAACGATGCGCTGTTCTTATGGGCCAGTGCTCTGGAACTTGCCCCCCAGGCTAAAAGTTGCCAGCCAGCCCCTGGAAATACATTTGATGCTGAATTCCCAGAAGGGGAGATCAATGTGCTTTCAATTTTAGCGTTGCTAACCCCAGTAAGGGAGTCTAAGGCGATTAACCCAAGAGGGATCTTGTGTGGCTTAACCCCAGAGGGGTCCCAGAAGCCATTACCCCAAGAGGGGTCATGATTGGCTTAACCCCAGAGGGGATCCCAGAAGCCATTTCCCCTGGAAGGGTCATGAGTGGGTTAACTCTAGAGAGGTCCCAGAAGCCATTACCCCAAGAGGAGCCACAAGTGGCTTAACCCCATAGGGGGTCCCAGAGCCATTACCCCAGAAGGGGTCTCAAGTGGCTTAACCCCATAGGGGGTCCCAGAAAACATTGCCCCAGAAGGGGTTGTAAGTGGCATTAACCCCCAGTAGGGGGTTCTATCTGTTCTGCCCCAGAAGGGGGTTCAGATTAGATTTGCAATAGTACACTGATACTCGCAGTGCAAATAAATGAACTCTGTCCAAGGTGATACAAAGAAGTCTTCAGCAAGACTTAAATATACACAGATAAAGATTGTACACCCACTGGCGAATTCACAGTAAAACTTACACAATGTAAATTCGTTGTAGTGTTTCTTTTTGATCTAAAAGAAACTCAAAAAGACAGACCATAGTGCAACATTGTCTGGGTGGTGAGAAGAATGTATTATTAATCAATTCACTCAGATTTAAAAGGAGTTAATGCGCAATTCAATAGGTGCTTTTTTCTGTCTCCTTCAAGCTGATCTTCCTTAGATATTTCCTAAGGAGCTCGGAAATAGTGCATATGGTGCAATAAAGGTTTATTTGAATGGGCTCAAGGGCTGATCACTACTGGTGACATTTGTCTTCAAGATCTCCTGTCATTCTGTAAGGCTTTTGTTAAGAAATTTGGTTCCAAAAGGAAGGGTTCTGGTTCTAGGTCACCGGCTGAGAATCCACAGCAACTGGATTTGACAATGGGATGCGCTTTCCTATGGTTATGGTATAAATCATAGACAGACTCATCATAGACAGTCATATGGTCTACCACTAATGGTCGACAGTCAGAAGGTCGACAGGGTCTAAAGGTCGACAGGTCAAAGGTCAACATGGCTAAATGCTCGACATGAAAAAGGTTGACATGGCCAAAAGGTCGACATGTAAAAGGTTGACATGGTCAAAAGGTCGACATGGAAAAGGGTCGACGTGAGTTTTTAATGTTTTTACGGTGTCTATGTTGGCATAGGTTGAGATGGACACTGTTTATGTGTGCCGCATCCCCTCGCATGGCTTGCTGCGCTCACCATGCTTCGGGCTCGGAGCCTCGCTGCGCTCGGCACACTATTTTATTCTCCCTCTGCGCCCTAGTGGATGGTAGGGTATGAAATACTGCCTATCGGCACATGTCAGCTGAAAATGTAGTAAACAAATGCATGTAGACCTTTTCCATGTCAACCTTTTGACCATGTCGGCCTATTGCCTTTCGACCTTTAAACCCAGTCAACATTTTCAATGTCGACCTTTAGACTCTGTTGACCTATTGTGTGTTGACCCTTAAACCCTGTCGACCTTTTGACTGTCGCCCTTTTGACCCTGTGGATATTTTGATTGTCGACCATTAGTTAACCCTTCCTGGCTCCCAGGCCAACTGAACAGTGTGTAACCAAGAAAGAAAAAGAAAACTTGCCAGTTTTAAACATAGGTACAGTAGCTGAGGTTCTTTCGCTGTATTGTATATTCCAGCTGTAGGTCCTTCTTTATTCACCATATGTGATGAATGAAGCATATACACTGGAACAGATAAAGTCTTGGTCTTTATTTTTAAAGCAGGTAAACATAGTAAAAATGGTTGTTGCTGCTACTGCTCCAAAACCTGGTCTAGATCCTTCACTTGACTCTGTTATTATGTGGAGAGATCTCCGCACTACTGCTGGCTTTCTGTATAATATCTGCTGGTATTATACATCTCCCCCTGAGTCTCTGAAACTGAATACGACACGTGCTATGATGCAGTGGCCATCCATATACAGACTCAGTCGCACGTGTGTATACAATTGTGGCATATCAAATTAATAAGCAGAGTCTCCTGATGTGTCTTAGTAAGAGAATGAGCCTAATGACACTAGGGGTGAAATTTACTAAGATGTGAAATACACTTAACAGGTCATGTTGCTATGGGAAACCAATCAGAAGCTACTTCTTATTTCTTTACCATCCTCTAGAACAGAAGTAGCCAACTCCAATCCTCGAGAGCTACCAACAGTTAATGTTTTCCAGGTCTCCTCACAGAATCACAAGTGAAGTATTGAGCTCCACCTGTGGATCTTTTAAAATGTAACAGAGAAAAAGTGAAACTGCAGAATTAGCGCTAGTGGTGTTCTCAGAAAACTCAGTCCGTGTGAATTATCACAAAGAAATAATGTCACCAAATGAAGGTTCCATAAAAGGTAGGATTATTGCTTGTTGAATCCTCCAATAGTCACGTCCTCAATAATGGCACATATATGAAATGACACAATGAAGAAAAATATAGTGCATAACTTTTTAAACAAATTAATTTAATAAAGAAGTGCACTTACAATTTAAATGCTCAATACAAGCATATAGGTTAAAATCGCTCAAGGCAATACTGCGGTCCAACAGATTATTCCAGGGTACAGACTCACACCAGGTCCGGATACTGGGAGAAGCTGGAGCCCAGGGATACCACAGTCAAGTCCGTTTGTAGCGAGTAATTAAAAAAAAGTTCTTCAATATGATACTTGTCTCATGTAAATGGGTCAGTTGGTTCCGAAGATATAGCCGGTTAAATGAGATAACTGGTTAAAGGGGGGGAGGGGTTGTTTTCTCTCCCCCTCACACCAGAAAATGCAGGGACTAGGCTGGTGTAAAAGGGGCCAACCTGGGGTATTATTTCAAATAACCGGGACCTGCAGTGCTCTGAATACAGCCAGGCTCTGCCACTGTCAGTGGCTATCACTTCTGCCTGGCGGCGGCTGTCCCCCATTTACCGTGAGCATGTATTCCTCCTCGGCAATGAGCATGTAATCCCACATGGCAACGGGCATGGAACCTCTGGCAATGAGCATGGAACCCTTGGCAATGAGTATGTAGATAAGCAGCACTTATGTAGCATAATTTTTAATAGGCATTATGGTGTTTGGCATAATACATAATGGACATAATGGCGTGTAACTTAACGTGTAATGGATATTATGGTGTAAATGTTTAATGAGCGCCTTTGGTGGACAATGTCCCTGTTTATGAAGCGGATTGTGAATTTTGGCTTAATCTGTGTGGCAATATGTGAATGCTGGGTCAATCCGTGTGGCATTTTATGAATTTGGCTCAATCCGTGTGGCATTATGGGAATTTTGACACAATCCATGTGGCATTATGTGAATTTTGGCTCAATCCATTTGGCATTATGTAAATTTTTGGGTCAATCCATTTGGCATTATGTGAATTTTGGCTCAATCTGTGTGTTATTATGTGAATTTTGGCTCAATCCGTGTAGCATTATGTGAATTTTGACACAATCCATGCGGCATTATTTGATTTTTGGCTCAATCCATGTGGCATTATGTGAATTTTGGCTCATTCCATTCGGCATCATGTGAATTTTGGCTCAATCTGTGTGTTATTATGTGAATTTTGGCTCAATCCGTGTAGCATTATGTGAATTTTGACACAATCCATGCGGCATTATTTGATTTTTGGCTCAATCCATGTGGCATTATGTGAATTTTGGCTCATTCCATTCGGCATCATGTGTAAGGGGCAAGTATAATGGGGTCTAGTATTTTGTTGCATAATCTGTAGAAGTTGTATATGGTGTTGTACACTACACTCAAGGACATGCCCCCGTTGAGTGGCCACAAACCCTTTTCCGGAGCGCGCCTTCGGCGCGCGCACAATTACATCCTTCACTTTTGTCGCCATGGTGGGCCTGTGTACTTTAAATGCCAGGGCCTATTTTTAATCCCATTCCTACCCTCTCTCTGCCGCTCTCTCAGCATGTACACTGGCACCACTAACACTGCCCCTCTTTTATCATGGTGTCCCCCCCTGTCATTTTATCCTGGATGCGCCCCTGTATATGTGCCATTATTGAGGACGTGACTATTGGAGGATTCAACAAGCAATAATCCTACCTTTTATGGAACCTTCATTTGGTGACATTATTTCTTTGTGATAATTCACACGGACTGAGTTTTTTTAGAACACCACTAGCGCTAATTCTGCAGTTTCACTTTTTCTCTGTTACATGTTCTATGTAAGGTGATTATTGAATGTCACCTTAACTGTGGATAAGCTGCTTTTGTGTTATGCGCACCTGATCACAAAATATTTCTTGCTTTACACAATCTTTTAAAATGTGTCAGTCAGTAATGAGTGCACCTGTGAGGTGAGCTGGAAAACATGAAATGTTGGTAGCTTTCAAGGACTGAAGTTGGCTACCCTTGCTCTAGAAGATAGTAGACAGGATATGATAGGTTGTTTATAGCAACATGACCTGTGAAGTGCATTTCACATCTTAGAAAATTTCACCCTAGATGTCTGCAGGGTTGCATGGGACCTGGAGACTAGGGTTACCACCTCATCCCTTTAATTCCAGACACATATTAATTACACAGCTTCTGTGGCAGTTTAAAACCAGGTGAAATGGAATCTTGAAGTATGGCAGATTAAAAACAGGTGAAATGGAGTCTTGAAGTCAGCCAGCCACAGAACCTGTGTAATTAATATGTGTCCCTACTGGAGACACACTCTTGCCAGGCATCTCATGCTGTGTGGCATATTGAGGTTAGATGTATGAGGTCACATGCTAGATTAATGCACTGCCCATATTGATAACTGTGTTCCCATATTAATAATGGCTTATATTGCATAATCTGTCTGCCTAATGCTCCCCCTTTAAGCACCAACTAACCGGTTTCCTTCAATATTGAAACCAAGACAATAAAACAGATATTACAAGGCTATAACCTCTTTGGATTTATTTAAATTCTGAAAAGAACAGGGAGCATTACATTTGTAGAGTTTATGAATGAAGGTAGAGGTCACATTTGGTGGAACCAGTTTTACTCTGTTCTAGAGCGTAGGTTGAATTGAAACCATACCAGAATGCAAGCAATGTCACTTGTCAACACTACAGCGTGTAAATATATTCAAATACAGTCCTGTATTTCAATAACAGATTGTAATAAGATTTTTCTACATTTACTTACAGTAGCATTTCAGTCTTTTTTTATTATACCCTCTCTTGTCCTGTTTGGTTGGTTACAAGGTACCTTGTACCTCTTTAGGCATCAGCACCTAAATGTGATGCAATTCTATTTAATTTCCATAAAGATGCTTTGCATTCAAACACAATTTTCTACAATCTACCTGATGGTGATAGCCTTGACCAGGGTCAATTGGGTTTGAAAACCAGCATGGAAAATTTCGGGAAGCAGCCTTTAAGGAGACGTGGTCTGTTAAGGGGGTGTGGTCTGCTGAAGCTGCAGGATCTATCCTCTCTAGAACGGATAAGTAAGGCAACTGTTCTTATGTCTTTTCCTGTAGTTGTGTCTGCAACTTTATGCTAACTCCACTACTATACCCTTCCCTGGAGTCATGGGTGGATTAGGAATTTAAAGTGGCCCTGGAAAAAAATCTACAAAAATGGTCCTCTTACATGCCCATATTGCCAGCCTGTCACCTTCTACACATTAACACACCCACTCCAAGATGCCACCCTCTACCCCCTAACATGCTCACACCACACTGTTACCCTCTATTCTCTCCCATACACAGGCAGCCCCATAGAAGTGTTGGCTTACCGGGAATCTTTACTATGGCATCTATTACCAATACACCCCTGTCCTTGACACAAGCATAAATATTTGTTTTTAAAATTGCAAGTCATGTGTATAGCAGGTAAATGTTCCCTATTTATGTGAAGGATAATTAAATTCCGGGGGCTTCCCTGTTTGTGGGACAGATATTAAAGATGTTTTTGCCTGACTAGCACTTACAAAAAGAAAAAGGAATCCAATACCTGATGTATCAGACAGATGGATTTCATATTGATCTTGCATGAACTCTTATTTTTAATTTCTTTCATTATTGTAAGATATATATCAGTATGTTTTCAAACTTGGTCCACAGGACCCCACAAGGTCAAGGCCACCCAACATAATTACTCTGTATCACCAACTGTCACATTTTTAAAATCCACAATTGACCTGGATGGCGTAAACTGTGTGGAGTCCACACTTCACCGAGCTTATCTACCCCATAGTTCTCAAAGACACAAATCAAACCCTTATGTGTAGATTCAGATGGTATTGAGTCACCCTATTTTTTTAATGACACAGCCAGCTGTCTTCAAAACATTCTATATTATCTATATTTTGTATATTCTGTTTATTGGTCCCAAAAAACAACTTAGTATCCTGGTAAAATCCAAGATTTTAAGAAAGACTGTTTGAAGAAGATACAGTAACTAAACCTTTCCTTCAGATGTTCTGACTCCTGCAAATGAATGTGTTTCTTCTACCAACATCTTTCAATCTGAATCATTTTCAAAGATCACCTGAACATCAAGTTATTTTCTTGGGCGTATAGCAGCATGAGTATACGGAATATTTCAAAGTATTGCTCTCGGATGTTTGTAAATATAATATAACAAATTTGTCTGGAGCAATACCATCTGAATTCACAAATGGGGGTTTCTCTTTATTTCTTAAAGAATCGATTGTGGAAAACTTTTTGTAAGTGCATTTCATACGCTATTGAAAGAAATTTCACATTGAAACATTGATATAAAACCTTTATGAAATATATTTGTGTAAGATATGGGATGAGCATTGTTTTGAATTTACATTACTCACTCTGTGATTACCAGCTGAACATGGCTATATCTGTGACATACTGTATAGCTGATAATTGTGTAATGTACACATCTCATGCCTTTCACAGAGACATGAACAAATGGCAGGCAAGCTATCATGTCATGTGTGGTTGGTTCCACAGCAAATAAGGGGTGGCATGTGTTCAACCCATTATATAGCCCTTGTAAATGGCAAGAATGATAACAATGTGCCAGCCCTGCTACAGTACATCACCCCAAGCGATTGGACTCACCTGTGCCCAAGTGTTGCTGTCATTAGATTCATCAGGCACATGTAGCATCTCCCTTTGCTTTACTCTTTAGGGCAGGGCTGGGCAATTGCGGCCCACCAGATGTTGATGAACTACACATACCAGCATGCCTTGCATCAGTTTCAGCATGGCCACATAGCAAAACGAATGCAAAGCATCCTGGGATGTGTAGTTCATCAACATCTGGAGGGCCGCAATTGCCCAGCCCTGCTTTAGGGTGATCTGTAACAACGTGCCCTTTCTACTGCTCATGTATAGTATCATTTCAATAACAGAAACGCACAGTTTAGCAGTGGAAGCTGAGTAACCACAAAAATATAAAAGTGTTGCTCACGTGTTTTGGGACCATAATGGGTTATTCAGACCTGATTGCACATCTGCTACATTGCAGAGCCCTGCAATCAGGTATATGCTGCCCAGACAGAGTGAAATCCTGACCTGTGCAAGGCTACGAAAAGCCTGGGAAAATGCTGCAGCCCTGCGATAAGTTGCAAATCCATTCACCACCGCTCACCATCAAATGATTTTTCCAATCTGTGCAGTCTGTGTGTAACCCAGGACTTACTCAGTGGCTGCAGTATAAAGAGGCTGTTTGCGGCCACAACTGATGTCACATAACTTCCCTTCAAAAGCCTAGGGGCCAGATACACTAAAATTCAAAAGTGATAAAATGGAGTAAGAAACAGCCAGCCAATCAACTCCTGCCTGACATTTTTCAAACACAGCCTGTGACATGGCAGGTAGGAGCTGATTGGCTGGATGTTTATCACTCTCAATTTTATCACTTTATGAAGCTTAGTGCATCTGGCCCTAGGTGTGCCCGGAATTTACCTGACACTCCCAGAATATAGCCAGTTATGCCAGCTTTCTGTCAATCAACTTGCGTACAGCCAGCGATAAAAAATGTAGCAGGATTTTATCGCTGGAAGGCCTTGTGCATACATACGGGCTGTACGCATACACACAGTCTATTGCCCAACCTGTGAATTCTCAGCCGTGCGATCAAGTCTGAATGAAATCCTGTAGTAACTCATGGTGAGGCTGCCCAAAGGTCCGTCACTAATACTTTAGTAGACAGGGATGAAGTACAAGCATACTCCATTTGCTACTTTTGTGGTTGGATACAGAGCTAGCAGATAAATGGAGGGTTGATTTACAAACAAAGTCCACTTAATCAAAACTGAGTCAGTACATAGGCAAATCTGCAAGGGAGCAGGCAGAAAAAATAATCAAACAACAAGCCAAGGATTGTTTCCAGAACACTTCAATGACTTCCTGATGCTCTAAGAAAGTACTACTGTACTATATTTCAAGTGTAGTAAGTGGGCAAATCCACAGGCTGTTACACCTGATCTGGAGGATGTGGTAGAATATACTTATCTTCAGAATGTTGACATGTTTAGATTGCTGACATTGATGAGAGGTTCATTCACAATGTGGACAGGAGGCTTGTCAACCATGTGGATTTCAGTGAATATGTCTAATAATTACACTGAAATAACCCAAACCTAATCATAATAGCAGCCTAAATCTAAGCCTAGAACTTTATATACTGTATGCCGGGTTGCAGTTTAAATCCCGGCGGTCGGGATCCCGGCGTTCAGAATCCCGACGCTGGAATCCCGACCGCCGAAATCCCGACACTTTCTCCCTCCGTGGGTGTCCACGACACCCCTGGAGGGAGAATAAATTAGCGTGCCGAGCGTAGCGAGGCACCGGGCCCGCTGCGTGGCCAGCGCAGCGAGCCCGCAAGGGGGGGCGATGTCAGCAATGGATAAGTCGGATAAAGATAACAACCTTGACGCGTTTCTCCGTCCAATAAAGTGCTGACGGTTTCCTCAGAAGATAGAAGTTCATGGGGACAGAAACGGGATGTCACTGTGTGGTGCACCCACAGAATACGTATTAAAATGTAACCTTTATTTAATTAGATAGATAAATGTAGCGAAAATATAACAGACACAAGACATTAAACACATAACATGTAGTAAAAATGGATATCTTTATCCATGCGACGTGGGACCCCCGTTCCCTTACTAGTAATGTATTCACTTTCAATTAGTGTTCTGAGAAACTGTCTTTTAAATAAGCTTTATTAGGTACGGTATATTAGGGAATAAGTCTCCGTATAGTTAACTGTGTATGTGACACAGAGTACAGATAGTAGCGGCTAGAGCGCAATCATATATGCGGCATAGGAGCACAATGCTCGATCACGATTGTGCCTTGCGGCCAGTCAATGCCTCAGAAGTCAGGGGGTCGCAGTGCTACGCGTCACGCACTGCGCTTCCCTCGCTGACTCTGGTGCTATTTAAGACACACGGACCTTAAAAAAAATAAAAAATAAAAATTTTATTTTATTTTTTTATTAATTAAGCTAGACAGATCAGAAATGCATTCAATGGGTAAGGGGAGTGGGGGGTAGCCACGAAGGTACGGTCGGCGTACGCTTCGCCACTAGCTTCGTCAGGACCAACCTGAGTGGTGCCAGGTAACCGTTTAAATACCTGTTGGCTCATGCATATGCTAATTGATGCGGGCGTGGTGCTGACCTCTTAATTGGTTAATAAGGAAAACGCCCTGTTTAACTATATCGCATGTAATGTGTGTCTACACATGGCAAAAATTGGTAGATCGATAATTGGACAGATTTAATGCACAAGAAAGAAAAGAAATTACATAATTATTCCAAGAAAAAACACTGTTAGTGTATAATCGCATAATCATTGGTATGGCTAATTGTTAATGCCATAGTAGATGGTTACAGGGTCTCCAATTAGACAGGGGAATGTAGCCCTATAGTAAGTATATATGATGGCGTAACATTGGATGGTCAGATGATGACATTGTGTGTCAACAGACACTGATGACTGACCCAAGGTCCATGGTTCATACTGTTGTTGCTGCCACAACTAATTAATATATCCTGCAGCTATGATGCCATTTAAAGTATCTTGGTGAATTGGGAGAAAAATCTACTCATGTGTATGCCAGGGTCCAATTGAGCTATTAATACATAAATAACTAAAAATAGAGAGTGATTCCAAATATGATATGCGCAAAAAAGAGGTTGATATAAAATAAAGATGAAAAGAATTAGCATATGCTAATTGATGCGGGCGTGGTACTGACCTCTTAATTGGTTAATAAGGAAAACGCCCTGTTTAACTATATCGCATGTAATGTGTGTCTACACATGGCAGAAATTGGCGTAACATTGGATGGTCAGATGAAGCTAGCCAGTTTGTGGACCACCACCTGAGGAAGTTTGTGAATACATTGCCCTCATATGTACGGGACACAATGGATGTCCTGAATAAAATCCAGGACACCACCCTCAACCCTGATACATGGCTCATCACCTGCGATGTGGAGAGCCTGTATACCAGTATAATTCATCAATACGGTATACAGGCCTCCTAGTATTTTTTGAGAATGGACAAAGAGACACCATTACAGAATTTCATCCTTGAATTATTAAAATTCGTCTTGTCCAAAAACTATTTTGTATGCAATGACGAGTTCTACCTCCAGGTGCAGGGGACCGCGATGGGGAGCACATGTGCCCCCACGTATGCGAACCTGTACCTGGGGTGGTGGGAACGGGAGATTGTATTTACTGAACAGAATGAGGTCTATACCAGGCATATATTGGTCTGGTTGAGATACATTGACGACCTACTACTAATGTGGGAAGGCGACATTAAGACCTTTCAGAAATTTCTTACTCTCCTTAATGACAACGACTTGAATTTGAAACTCACCTACCAAGCAAGCAAGAAAGAAGTTGAGTACCTGGATCTCAAAATTAACATAGAACCTGACGGCTCAATAAGCACGGATATCCACCGCAAGAAAACCGCCACCAACTCCCTACTGCATCATAGCAGCTCACATTTTCCACCTGTGATTAAAGGTTTACCCAAGGGAGAATATCTGAGAACCAGACGGAACTGCTCAAATGATGAGACGTACAATACAAGAGCAGACTACATAACCGTGGCTATAGTAAGAAACTGACTTGTAAGGCAAGAAAAGAGGTGGGCAAATACAGGAGAGAGCAACTCCTAGTCCCCAAACACAAAAAATGTGACCAGGACAACAAAATTCGATTTGTTGGTACATTCTGTAAGGAGTGGCGAGAAGTGCAATGTATACTCAACCGTCACATTGATATACTCAAAACTGATAATGATTTGAATGAGGCCCTTGGTAACAGAGTGGACATCAGTTGGAGGCGAAGCAAGAATCTCAAAGACATGCTGGTGCACAGTCACCTGGAAAAGGAATCCACACCAAAGATCAAAAAGAAAGGCTCATTCAAGTGCGGCACATGCAAAACATGCACTTACATGACATCATGCAGTTCATACACTGATAAGTTTGGCAGAACCTGGAAAATTCAGGATTATATCACGTGTGACACCGCAGGGGTCATTTATAATCTGGAATGCCCCTGCGGCAAGCATTACATTGGTAAGACACGCAGGCCTTTCAAGAAGAGATTAGCAGAACATCTGCTTAGCATCAGGAATGCCTCTAAAGACCTTGCAAAGTTCAAAACCCTGACACCCGTAGCTAAGCATTTTCACAGGTGCCACAAGGGCACCCCAAATGGCCTCAAGGCATTTGGGATGGTGAAGGTTACCATGAACATCAGAAGAGGCGATTGGGACAAAGAATTACTTAAAGAAGAAACGCGACTAATATTCCTCATGGGCTCCATGTCTCCCATAGGACTCAATGAGGAGAACAATTACACTGTTTTCCTCTAAACTTGCTCATAAACAATCCATTAATACCATTATTACCTGTCACGGTTGTACCACACGCATTAGTCACTCATGTTATCACGTTTTCAATGTCACACTTTTAAAGCCAAGTACACTGACACTACCCCCCTCTCTCAGCATCAAGAACTACTTGATATGAGGTCTTATAACGTTATTTGTAATCTTAGTGGTCCTAATTCTTTAAGGACCAATCTAGGTCCATCACAACTTTATTCACATCCCGCATGTCCCCTCATGTGAATGGATGTGTGTCTAAATATATCACACATGCCATGTAGCATGGGGAGGGCACCGGGATATCCATTCCTCTATAACGCAGACTGTCACTCATCCTATCTCTTCCCCGTAGGGACCACTCATTCCTGACACCGTACCCACCTATATATAATTCTTTTCATCTTTATTTTATATCAACCTCTTTTTTGCGCATATCATATTTGGAATCACTCTCTATTTTTAGTTATTTATGTATTAATAGCTCAATTGGACCCTGGCATACACATGAGGAGATTTTTCTCCCAATTCACCAAGATACTTTAAATGGCATCATAGCTGCAGGATATATTAATTAGTTGCGGCAGCAACAACAGTATGAACCATGGACCTTGGGTCAGTCATCAGTGTCTGTCGACACACAATGTCATCATCTGACCATCCAATGTTACGCCATCATATATACTTACTATAGGGCTACATTCCCCTGTCTAATTGGAGACCCTGTAACCATCTACTATGGCATTAACAATTAGCCATACCAATGATTATGCGATTATACACTAACAGTGTTTTTTGTTGGAATAATTATGTCATTTCTTTTCTTTCTTGTGCATTAAATCTGTCCAATTATCGATCTACCAATTTCTGCCATGTGTAGACACACATTACATGCGATATAGTTAAACAGGGCGTTTTCCTTATTAACCAATTAAGATGTCAGCACCACGCCCGCATCAATTAGCATATGCATGAGCCAACAGGTATTTAAACGGTTACCTGGCACCACTCAGGTTGGTCCTGACGAAGCTAGTGGCGAAGCGTACGCCGACCGTACCTTCGTGGCTACCCCCCACTCCCCTTACCCATTGAATGCATTTCTGATCTGTCTAGCTTAATTAATAAAAAAATAATAAAAAAAATTTTTTAAGGTCCGTGTGTCTTAAATAGCACCAGAGTCAGCGAGGGAAGCGCAGTGCGTGACGCGTAGCACTGCGACCCCCTGACTTCTGAGGCATTGACTGGCCGCAAGGCACAATCGTGATCGAGCATTGTGCTCCTATGCCGCATATATGATTGCGCTCTAGCCGCTACTATCTGTACTCTGTGTCACATACACAGTTAACTATACGGAGACTTATTCCCTAATATACCGTACCTAATAAAGCTTATTTAAAAGACAGTTTCTCAGAACACTAATTGAAAGTGAATACATTACTAGTAAGGGAACGGGGGTCCCACGTCGCATGGATAAAGATATCCATTTTTACTACATGTTATGTGTATAATGTCTTGTGTCTGTTATATTTTCGCTACATTTTATCTATCTAATTAAATAAAGGTTACATTTTAAAACGTATTCTGTGGGTGCACCACACAGTGACATCCCGTTTCTGTCCCCATGAACTTCTGCTCTAATCAGCTGTCCAGTGGTAGCACACCCTCCAGACTTTATTGAGTTGTACTCCCAATACATACATGAGGGGCCGATACTTATGACGAAAACTTACCTCCTGTGCGATTGACATACCCATTTCCCCCTTCTCCCCTTCTATTGTTCCTCAGAAGATAGACTGAGGAAAAGGTTGTTATTTTAATCCGACTTATCCATTGCTGCCAAAATTACCCTTGATGCTGCTTTCAATGAGCACAACCTTTAAGGACCATTTGCTGAACTGACAATATACTTACTCAAGTTTGCGGCGACTGTGACAGCAGCTGAGAAAAGTGCGGTAATTAGATGTTTTTCCATCTGGATGCCTGGGCTGAAGTAACAGCGTGTGGCCAAGTCAGCTCCCAGCACAAGCTCCATCAACATCGGAGCCACGCTGGTTGTCAGCAGACCGGCCGCCACCCCCAGCACCACTGTGTCTGCTCCCGGTACTGGCTCCCCGTACATCGGAGCAACACCGGTGGTAGCGGACATCAAAGTAGGAGCATCACCACATCTATCTCCCTGCACAAGCCGGAAATATACTTATTAATTCTATCTGGAACATTGTCACAAGACGAAGCACTTGTAATAATACCCTCCCCATTAAGGAAACTATTTGGACATATAGGTCCAGTTGGAGCTCCCTGTATGAAACATTTCTAATTAATCAAATATTTGGGTCAGTTTTGAAGGCATAGTATTAATCATCAGGCTCTAAGTGGATAAAGTTGGATGTTATTAATTGATTATTTTAATTACTGTTTAAATGAATTGTATTTTTATACTGATTTAATTTTATCGTGTATATCTTAGATTTGATAAAAATTGGGTTTAAAATATGAATAAATAAAAGATCAACACAGTGCGCTCTCTTTTTCTTTTTTAAATTATGAACATGAAAGAAACATTGTTTAACATGAACCAGGTATACTGCAATGAGTACACCTTTTTTTTAGGATTGCCATTATTAAATTGTATTCATTATCCAAATAGTAAGATTACTAATTCAATTGCAAATAAATAATTTCAGAGCATATCAACGAGCGAGATGTCTGTAATGCTGTTGCCCCAGAAAAAGATGTTGATGGTTTTCACATAGTAAATATTGGAAGGCTTTGCCTGGATCAGTCATCGATTATCCCTGCCACTGCAGCAGCTGTTTGGGAAATTATTAAAAGAACAGGTAAGGAAAATATTGACTGGATAGATATACTTCTAAAAAATAATTTAAAACATTTGGAATTGCTTCAAGTGGGTTGTAAAGATTGGGAGGGGTAGAATGGCCACATAACTTCACTAGGACCTTGATGGCTAGCCTTGGCACTCCAGCTGTTGTTGAACTACACATCCCAGCATGCTCTGCTTCAGTTTTTCTATTTGGCCATGCTAAATCTGATGCAGGGCATGCTGGGATGTGTAGTTTAACAACAGCTGGAGTGTCAAGGTTAGCAGCTGGAGTGTCAAGGTTAGCCTTCAAGGCACTAGGAAGACCCGACAGCCACTATACAGTATATTGAGAGTGTTACAGGAGTAAAAATGTATTACTATTAGTAGTAGTATCTATCATGTGCTGCTAAAACATATCCATAAATCAATAAAGTTGTAAACTTTGCATCTTTATACTTTTGTCCTTAGGAATAGAAACATTTGGGAAAAATGTAGTAGTTGCTGGACGATCAAAGAATGTTGGGATGCCTATTTCAATGTTACTGCATTCAGATGGAAGGCATGAGAGGCCTGGGGGTAAGTGTCAAAGTGATGTCTTTACGAACATGTCAAAAGTAAAATTAGCTTTACTAACTGTGTAGTGGTCCATTGCACGTGGCAACTTCATCACTGTAATACTAATAAATGAAGCCTCTTCTATATGACGGAGCCTTTAATGGACCATCTAGAAATCAGTATTTATATACTGTGTGCACTGCAGTGTAAATGGGGAGTGTCTATCAAACTATTATTATAAAAATATCTTATGTTGCTTTTGTTTAAAACAAAAATGTGTATTTCAGGATATATCTTTTGTATGTATTACAGCATTAATACCGTGTGTGTGTGTATGTATGTATGTATGTATGTATGTATGTTGTGGGTCCCTGGCTGTGTGTGTGTGCCTCGCTGAAACAAGAACTGTCAGTTGTACATAGAACCATTTGAAGCATTGTCACCACCATTTTGTTTTTCCAAAACTCCATCTTGTTCAGAGCCTACCATAAACATAACCATACATAGACACCGGTGTTAAAAGTACCAGTGCTTAGTACCGTCATACAGAGAAAGAAGTGTGCAGTGCTGACAGCTAAGCTATGCTAAGTTTATTACAGAAAAGACAGCTACCTCCGCATGAGAATTGGCTAGCTTCTCATAAGGAATACTGAAAAACACTAATACAAAAATATGTGAAACACTGGTAATTATATAAAATATACAACTTAAACCCAATTTAAATTGGAAACTCATTTTGGGGGAGATTCTCTAAGCGAAAAATGCGGTAAAAACCCCATTATCGGGGTTTTTACCGCATTTTGGGATGCTGTAAGTATCCCCCGCCGGGTTACCGCGGCGGGGGGCATTGCCAGAAAAATCTGGCGATGCCCCATAGAAGCCAATGGGTTTCTACCGCAACCCTCTGCCGCCCCGCGCCGACCCCCCGCCGCCCCGCATCGCCCCCTCCCCCCTCACCTGTGACCTCCTCCCTGCACTGATCCTCTTCCGGGTGCAGGGAGGAGGAGAGCCCGGCGCAGCAGCATCAGCGCCGGGTGTGTGAGGGAGGGGGGAGCTGCCGGGACCTGCTGGGACCCGGCGACTCTCACCGCAAAGGACAGCTCTTAACGCAAGAGCTGTCCTTTGCCTTAATTATCGCATATGTTACAACATATGTGATAATTATAAATGCGATGGGCGGCGAAGGGGGGCGGAGATTCTTAGAGAATCTCCCCCTATGTTCTGTATGAACACACACAGATACATAGACATAGCATTTAAATGAAAACATTAAAAACCGTGGGACACATTCAGCCCGAAAAAAAGTTCTACTTTCAAGGACTACACATAATCTAGATATGTCAATGAAGGATAAATGGCACTCTGAGATGTGTGACAACCCTAGTGTGTAATGTGCATCATACTTTGGGTGAAATGTAATAAGATGAGAGATGCAGAAAGTGAGAGATTTGGTAAGAAATCTCCAGTTTTTTTTAAAAGTGGCAATCATTTACACTGCAAAATCAAACTAGTTTTGCAGTGTAAATGTTTGCCGCTTAAAAACCCCCCTGGAGATTTCTCATCAAATCTTTCATTTTCTGATTCTCTCATCCTAATAAATGTCACCCTTTGTATGGTATATATAATAGGGTCCAAGTTCCTGGAGTTCCGGTATTTAGGGGGTTATTTTGGTTCACTCTTTCTGACAAGTTCCTTCTTAGATGGACAAAACCATGTGCACTGCAGGTGGGGCAGATGTAACATGTGCAGAAAGAATTAGATTTGGGTGGGGTTTTACTTCAAAGTGAGATCTATATTGCAGTGTAAAAATAAAGCAGTCAGTATTTTCCCTGCACAGAAACAAAATAAGTCCCCCAAATCTAATTCTATCTGCACATTTTACATCTGCCCCCCTGCAGTGCACATAGTTTTGTCCATCTAAGAAGGAATTTGTCAGAAAGAGTGAACCAAAATAACCCCCTTAGTCGGGAAATGTTTGCATTTTTAAAGCGGCAATTATTTACAAGGCAAAACCTTGTATATGATTTCTGCTTTAAAAAATATGGCCATTCTGAGACCCTATTACATATACATCTTGGTCTCTAAAGGCTCTTCTTAATGTTCCAAAAATGGCAGAGGAGCAGAGAACCCATAAATACCCCCAATTCAAAGAGGACACCAGAGAAGTAAAGTGACATTTATATTGACTAATCTGGAACACTTTGTTAATGGGTACAATTTAAAGGAAATTTTTAATTGCAGAAAACCATGTGGATAACAATTTCTTTAATATTGTACGCTATACTTTGGCCGTTGCTATAGGCAGGTTCCGGTATAGGGGGTCGACAATGTCTAGGTTGATAGTCACTAGGTCGACCACTAACGGTCGACAATGACTATGTTGACACCTTAAAATGGTCTATATACCATAGGTCGACATTTCCAGAATGTCAACACAAGCCTAAAGTTGACATACGCATGGTCGACACTTGAAAGGTCGACATGAGTATTTCACGGTTTTGGTGGAACATCGTATACTGTAAGGGTTTCTTTCTGGTCCGTTTTCACAGACCAGAACATTTGCACAGGGACCAATGGTGGACGTATGTGCAGGGTCATTTCTGCGTCCCCATGTAAATGCTGGGCGTTCCCATGGTAACTGGGCCGTGACGTCAATGCTGGGGGCGGGCAGCTGACATTACCAGATGTCAGCTGCCCGCCCACTTCCTCCCGAGGGTGCACGCAAATCTAAGTGACCTAAGATTCACTTAGATATGCGTGCACTTTTCACATCAATGTTGTGGGTGTTCACCCATAGGCTGTGAATGGATGTTTATGTTAAACATCCATTTGCAGGCCTTGCATGCGAACACACGCTGCAAGGGGGGGGGGGGGGGGGAGGGGCGGTTTGCGAGTAAACTAGAACAACCCCTAAGTTTATTGCATCCACTCGCATGGCTCGCTGCGCTCCCCATACTTCGGGGACTATTATATTCGTACTTGTGTATTATCTGGGCGCCCGATTTTTTGATTGTATGCCTTAACTTAAGGCATACAATCAGATGCGATGGACCCGATTTTTGCGGAAAAATCGGGTCCATCGCATCGCATGCGATCAACGCAATTTTTACATTGGATCCAATGTTAAATGGTCCCTGAGACCCGATTTCGCATTGGGTCCAATGTTAAATGGCCCCCAGACCCCATAATGCCCCCCCACGCCACGATCAACGCCAACCCAAAGGGTTGCGAGCACAGCGAGCCCGCGAGGGGTGGTGGTACGCGTCCTCTGACCGTTTCATACCCCCATTATCCACGTCGGCGTGGAGTTGATCTTATATGGTGTGGCGAGCGCAGCGAGCCACCGTGCCCGAAGCGTGGCGAGTGCAGGGAGCCCCGCGAGGGGCCGCGCCATAGGAGCCCGAAGCGTGGCGAGCGCAGTGAGCCCCACGTGGGTACGCAGATTACTTAACATGTATTTTGGGTCCCCTCACAGGGCACGCTGCGCTCGTTGCGCTTGCCATACTTGGGGCTCGTATTCCGCGTCCCCTCACGGGGCTAGCTGCGCTCGCCACACTCCACGCCGACGTGGATAGTGGGGGTATGAAAAGGTCGGAGGACGCGTACCGCCGCCCCTTGCGGGCTAGCTGCGCTCGCCACACTTCGGGTTAGCGGTGATCGCGGCGTGGCGTTAACAATGTTGGGGCATTGTTAACCATCAGGGTGCTTAGACAATTAAAAATGGGGTCTGGGGGGCATTTAACATTGGACCCAATGTAAAAATCACGTCGATTGCATCGCATGCGATTTGGTTGTATGCGATGCGATCGACCCGATTTTTCCGACCCGATGAAAAAATCTGTTGCCCATATAATGCACAAGTACCTTATATTCTAACTCTATGCCCACTTGGTTAGTAAAGTATGAACTAAGTCGGTCTACACCAAGAAAAGTGGAAAACTCGTGTCAACCTTTTGAGTGTCGACATTGTCCAAGCTTGTGTTGACATTCTGTCAATGCTGGCCTATGGTATGTGGACTGTTTCCAGGTGTCAACCTAGTGACTGTCAACCTAGAGATTGCCGACTCATGGACCGCATACCATATTGGCAAAACTGAACAACCCCTAAGTTTATTGCATCCACTCGCATGGCTCGCTGCGCTCCCCATGCTTCGGGGACTATTATATTCGGTACTTGTGTATTATCTGGACGCCCGATTTTTTTGATTGTATGCGCTCGTCACACTTGGGGCTTGTGTTCTGCGTCCCCTCGCGGGGCTCGCTGCGCTCGCCACACTATATAACATCAACTCCACACCGACGTGGATAGTGGGGGTATGAAAAGGTCGGAGGACGCGTACCACCGCCCCTTGCGCGCTCGCTGCTGCGCCACGCTTCGGGTTGGCGGTGATTGCAGCATGGCGTTAACAATGTTGGGGCATTGTTAACCATCAGGGTGCTTAGACAATTAAAAATGGGGTCTGGGGGGCATTTAACATTGGACCCAATGTAAAAATCGCGCCGATCACATTGTATTGCATGCGATGCGATCGACCCGATTTTTCCGACCCGATGAAAAAATCGAGCGCCCAGATAATACACAAGTACCTTATAGTCTAACTCTATGCCCACTTGGTTAGTAAAGTATGAAATAAGTTGATCTACACCAAGAAAAGTGGAAAACTCGTGTCAACCTTTTAAGTGTCGACATTGTCCAAGCTTGTATCAACATTCTGTCAATGCTGGCCTATGGTATGTTGACTGTTTCCATGTCAACCTAGTGACTGTCAACCTAGAGACTGACAACTCATGGACCGCATACCATATTGGCAAAACTGCCTTGCCTTACTTTAATTAAGCTGTGCGATCTCTTTAATGCAGTATGCAAATACTATTATTAATAATAATAATAATAATAATACATTTACACTTCACAGTACTGCACTTTATTTCTAATAACTGTCACATGACTGAATGCACTACAGCAACACACACTGTGACCATACTACATACACCAGTGTAATATGTGCAACTACATAATCATCTGGTAATGCAGCATTTCAAGTATAATCACAAAATATAAAAAAATGACTTACCCCTGTAAATAATGCAGTATAAGGCAAACAACAGCCACAATAAATCTGCAAGTCCTGTAAGGATATCTAACATTTGCAGGATAAGTCCTGGTATAGAACATGTCGACTGGCCAGCTGTTGTGTTGGTGCACATAAAAGTGAGGGGTACAATGGGCCTTATTCTAGTTCACTCCTTCTGACAAAATCCTTCTTAGTGGGACAAAACCATGTGCACTGCAGGTGGGGCAGATGTAAAATGTGCAGAGAGAATTAGATTTGGGTGAATTATTTTGTTTCTGTGCAGGGTAAATACTGGTTGCTTTATTTTTACGCTGCAATATAGATCTCACTTTGAAGTAAAACCCCATCCAAATCGAATTCTCTCTGCACAAGTTACATCTGCCCCACCTGCAGTGCACATCGTTTTGTCCATCTAAGAAGGATTTTGTCAGAAAGAGTGAACTAGAATAAGGCCCTATGTAACTGTAAATTAGGTGGCTCAGTGTTGACTAAATATCAGGGTCATAGGTAGCTGGTGTGTGGGTGACACAGTCTCAGGTGTAGTCAGTGTAAGGGTGGTAGTTTGTTGAGTGGGGCAGGGGATCATGGCCTTAAGTGGGATCAGGGTGGTGAGTGACACAGGTACAGTCAGAGTAGTTGGGTGGTAGTGTGTGTGTGTGTGTGGGGGGGGTGGTATGGGGTCATGGCCTCAGGTGGGTTGGCAGGGTGGTTGGGGGATACAGCCTCAGGTGCAGTCAGAGTGTTGAGGTCACAGTTGAGGTCATGGTGGTAGGTGGTTGATGGCCATAGTCTTAGGTGCAGTTAGAGTGGTATGAGTGGAGTCAGGCAGGAGGTCATGGTCTTTGGTAGGTTCAGGGTGTTGGGTGGTTGGGGGACACAGCCTCAGCTGCAATGAGAGTTATAAGGGTGGAGTGTGGGTAGAAAGTCCTGGCTTTAGATTAGTGGTAAGGAAGACATGGCCCAAGGCATGGGTCATGTACCTCAGTTTACCCTCTGGTATTCAAAGCTTCTTATGAGCAGAGCTCTTTCTCTGTATCCTGAGGACAGCCTCCGGGTCAGAGTGCTGGTGCTTCCACTTCTCATTGCTTCACATGAGAGACACATGGCTTCATTGTCTGCTCCCCACTTGGGGCAGTGGGGCTCTTATGACTATGAGTGACTAAGCAAGGCTCCACCTGACTAATGCTGCTGTGACCAGGCAATGTGTGTGGATGGAGGCGGAATGCATTTTAACTACCACTACAACTGATGGAATGCAGTTCTGCCCCGTTCCTATGCAATTTAACACCTGATACCATTAATACAGTGTGATTACTTGATACTTCACAAATAATATGTGTAACAAACTGAAAATCAGATATTTGTGAGACTTCGGGTAACGTAGAATCAGCCTAAACTGGTTTTGCAGTGGGAATGATTGCTGCTTTAAAAAAAACTGGAGATTTCTTACCAAATCTCTCACTTTCTTAATCTCCCATCCTAATAAATTTGACCCCTAATTTCTCCCAAACCATAACTCCCAAATGCCTCTAAATCACACCTGACCAGTACACTACCGGCTAGGAAAAACATGTTGTATCCCCATTGCACACCGAGTGAGAAATAACTACATAATAATCAGATAATACAGAGATCTTGGTTGCATATATCTGCAGATATAGGGCTAAGCCCCCAGGCCGTACGTCAAGGCATCTCTGTCTCACTGGGGGTCCCTAATACTGGGTATTGGTCTGGGGTGTGGGCCCCCATCGTGCCGGCACCGGCTGATCACTCTAGGGCAGCAAACAAATGAAAATTAGTGGGGGTTAATAAGAAGAACATAAGTGCTATGTTAGGAGATGAAAGGTGTGATTAAAGGGTGTGGTACGGGACTCCTACAGTCGGGATCCCGACAGTCATTATCCCGACATCGGGATCCCGACTGGCCGGAGTCAGACAGCATGACGAGTGCAAAAAAGCCCCTTGCGAGCCACCTATTCTATTCTCCCTCTATGGGGGTCGTGGACCTCCACAAGGGAAAATAGCGGGTGGCTGTCGGGCACCCGGCTTTCTGCGTTTTGACAGTTGGGATCCCGACGTTGGCTAAATGACTGTCGGGATCCCTACTGTCGGGAACCCGTCCGGCACCCGTGATTAAAATGCAAAATATATATAATGTGATAGGAAAAATATAAGTGTTAATAAAATGTTAGGGTGTGCTGATCTGAAGCAATCCACCCATACCACCACAGGGGGCACCACACCCCCAAACCAATCCCATAAACGATAACAAATATGTCTGGGTCTAATAGCCCAGTGTAAGGCCACATGATTGACACATGAGTGGCACCTGAGTGACATCACAGTATGATTGAGCAGCTTGCCGACAAATGTGTTCTGCAGTACACTAATGGCAGCTATCTTGTTGTGGGTTCTAGAGCTTGTAGTCATTGTACAAATAGAAATTTTATATTAAGGTCATTTATGGCTGTAGTGTTTGGTCCTACTTGAAGTTTGTGAACAAATTTTGGTAAGACTGTTCTTTTCCCAAAGATGGCTTTAATATATAATCAAACCAAATCTCTCACTTTCTAATTCTCTCACGCTATTATATTTCACCCTTTATAAGTGAGTGATTCTCTCACCCTATTATATTTCACCCTTCATAAGTGAGAGATTTGGTTTGATTATACATGAAATACATCTTTGGGAAAATAATATAATTACAAATGTATAGCAATACATTTGTAATTATTATAAATGCTGTTAGATAACAGGTTTATATAAAACCAATAAATGTATTATAAGCAAGATTCTTAAAAAAAAAAACACAAGAAAAGAATGAATTGTACATATAAGGGGATTTTTGTAAAAACTTACCATTCTAACCCCTTTCTCTGAGTCCATACTGGTGACACAATTGTTGTATGTAAGGGATACACACTGCGCTGTCAATCAGGACAGTAATTAATAAAGGTAAGTATGATATATAACACGCCAAGCACAATGAAGGAGGACACGCTGTGATTAAATATAAAACATTTTTATAAAGACACAAATAATATGTTAAAGATCAAGGTAGGTAATAAACTAGAATTGGAGTATAATTAGCACAAATACACATATACATAAATAAAACACTTAAATCTGGACCAGTAAACACTTGAGTTAAAAAGGGCAGACTTGGTATATTTCCTGTGACAAAATTTGCTGGCGTCCCAGCTGGAATGATGAAGTGGTATCAATAAATGATGATAGTCCCCTCAGAAAAATACCGATAAAAGTACACACAGTTTAGGAGCCTTATAGCAGCAGGTAGGTTAGTAAGCCAAATAAACCTTGGTTAGCGAGTAGGCTGACACGCACAAAAGTTCATGCAGGTATTGGCATGTATAGCAGGTGGCTGGCGTCTTCGTGTTAGTATAGCAGATAGACACAGTTAGTATTAAGCCCAAGCTGCAGGAGTCACGTATTTGCGCTTAGAGTTGCGGGTATGGTAACACTCACTGAGTTTGAGGGTTGGTGTAACACCTCTGTAGGCTGCTTGGAGATCGTGTGCTGAGGGTATGCACGCTGACGGCGGCTTCCCGTGTGGTGATGGGCGCCAAACTGCTCATCGGTGGAAGCGGCGGACGTCCAGCCGGACGTAAGGACGGCAAAGATCTCTGGGGGTGAGGGTGAGGGCGGAAGTCTGTCACAAGTCTGCGGTTAACACTGGCGAAAGTGGGGCAACGCTTTTCGTCTCCCAAACAACTGGAGACTTTTTCACAGCTTGAAAAAGTCTCCAGTTGTTTGGGATACGAAACGCGTATCATCTCCTGATTAAAGTAAAAAGTACCTTAGCTAGAAACTTAGGAACTGTTCAAAGCACAGCCCTGTCTTTATGAAAAATCAAGAATGGGGACCTGCAAAATAAGGCCCCTAACTTCGAAACACGCCTAGCCGAAGCAATAGCAAACAAAAAGGCGAGTTTCCAAGAAACAAATTTAAGGTCGGCCAACCATAATGTTTTAAAAGGAGGCTTCCGTAATACAGACAAAACCAAAGACAAATCCCAAGGTGCCACCGGCTGCCTATATGGGGGTTTAATCCTCATGACTCCCTGCAAAAAAGGTCTGAACCTCAGGCAGCAAAGCCACCCTTTTCTGAAAGAAAATAGATAAAGCTGATAGCTGTACTTTTAAAGACTGCAGACTGAGTCCTGCTGAGAATCCATCCTGGAGAAATTCCAACAGCCTTGATACCTTGAACCTAGAGGTGTGCACTCTCTGATGCTCACACCACCTGATATAGATCTTTCAGTCTCAATGGTAATTAGCTGCGGACACAGACTTGCGAGCCCTGAGCCTAGTCTGGATGACCACTTCTGAAAACCCCTTCTTCCTCAACATGGAGGTTTCATAAGCCAGGCCATCAAATATAGACGATCTAGGTCCAGGTGTAGAAATGGGCCTTGTTTGAGTAAGTGCTGTCGAAGAGGAAGGGCCAGTCCGAAGCAATCAGAATGGTTTGCACATTCTGGGATCTGATTCTCTTCAACACCCAGGGAATCATGGGAAATGGAGGGAACATGTAGACAAGGTTGAAATGCCATGGGACTGTCATGGCATCCACTGCCCAAGCGGTCGGATCCCTGGTCCGAGAACGGAACCTTTGAACTTGACATTTTTTCCTGGACACCATCAGGTCTAACTCTGGGAGCCCCCAGCGAGACACTATCTTCTGAAAAACCTCCTTATGAAGCCTCCACTCTCTCCCTCCAGCAGCTCCTCCCTGCTGAGAAAATCTGCTTCTAAATTCTGGATCCCTGAAATGAACAGATCCAACAGAGCGGGAATGTTCACCTCTGCCCAGCAGAAAATCTTTGTGACCTCTAGCATGGCCATCCTGCTGCGAGTCCCGCCTTGATGATTTAAGTACGCCACAGCCATGGCATTGTCCGACTGTATACGGACTGGTGATCCCTTCAGAAGATCCTCCGCCAGAAGAAGGGTGTTCTAAATAGCACAAAGTTCCAAGAGGTTGATTGGAAGTCTGGATTCTTCCCTGGACCACAGATCCTGCAACCTCAGATGAAGGGCAACCGCCCCCCAGCCCCTGAGACTGGCATCGGTTGTAACAACCAGCCACTCCCACAAGCAAAGGGAGCGCCCCAACTGCAGAGTCTCCAGATCCATCCACCAGATCAGGGACTCCCTTGTCTCTCGAGACAGCAACAAAATCTCTTGCTTCATGGTCTTTGAATTCCCTGACCAACTTGAGAGAATGTTCCACTGAAAAATACTCAAGTGAATCCATGCAAACTGCAGCGTTTCAAAGGTTGCCACCATCTTGCCAAGTAGTCTTACCCCTTGCCAAACCATCGGATTGGGAGACTGTAGGCTTAACAGTACCAAGTGGTGAATGTCCATGGCCTTGGATTCCAGTAGAAACATTTGGTGTAAGTGTGTGTCCAAAATCACCCCCAGAAACTGCAGTCTCTGCGTGGGTGTCAAATGAGACTTCGGGAGGTTCAACAACCAACCCTGATCCTGAAAAAACATTGTCGCAATAGTCAGATGTTCTTGTAGTACCTCTGCAATAGTCAGATGTTCTTGTAGCCTTGAACAGCATGTCATCCAGGTAAGGAATAATTACTATCCCTTTCAACCGGAGGACTGCTTCCATGACCGCCATCACTTTTATGAAGACTCTCGGTGCTGTAGCCAGACCAAAAGGCAGAGCCTGAAATTGAAAATGCATTTCCCCTATTGCCAAACAGTAGCAGAGTCTGATGTTCCTTGAAAATAATTACATGCAAGTAAGCATCCTGGATGTCTACTGACGCAAGAAATTCTCCTGATTCTATGCTTAATAGCACTGACCGAAGAGATTCCATGCGAAAATGGTCCACCCATAGATGCAGGTTTAAAGATTTTAAATTTAGAATGGGCCTGAATGACCCGTTCGGCTTGGGGACCAGGAAAATAATTGAATACAATCCTTTCTTCCGTTCCTCCTGAGGTACCGGGACCACTACCCCTTTCTCTACAAGAGACGTTGCCTCCTCCAATAGAGCCCTGCGCATGCAAGCTTCTTGCGGTAAAGGAGTAGGGAGAAATATCCTTGGGGGGGGGGGAAGCTGAGATTTATCTTGTAACCCTGGGAAACAATGGAAAGAACCCAAGGATCCGAAGTGGAAAGTTTCCACTTGTCCCGAAACTGCAGGAGGCGACCCCGCACTTTGAGGCCAGACCCCCCACTTTGGACACATGTTTCTTAGCGAAAGCTCCGAAATGAGACCTGGAGGCCCTGCCCTTATTGGCTGGAAACATTCCTCTTCCTGTCTGTCCTCTATTAGAGCCCCCCCCCCCCCCCGAAAACAGGGAGGAAAGGATGGTTTAAAGGCCCCAAACTGGGATCCAGAATGTTTTGAAGTAGTGGTAAGAAAAGTTCTCTTCCCTCCTGTGGCCTGCTTTATAATGGAGTATCGCTCAGATCCAAAAGGAAGCTCTCCCTTAAAGGCCAGCACCCAAGCTTTTAGCCACAGAGCTCTTCTAGCAGAAATAGATGTGGCTGATACCTTTGAGGCCATCCTAGCCCCTTCTTCCCCAGCCTCAGAAATATATTCTGCAGCACACCTAAGTTTCTTAGCCAGTGTGAAAGCATCTGAATCAGGCTGAACTTGATTTCCTAAGGCCTCAGCACATTTAATCATGGCTTTGGCTACCCAAGCAGAAGCAATAATGGGGCGAAGAGTAAACCCGTCCCCTTCAAACACTGCCTTAAAGAAACCTTCCACCTTTTTGTCCATTGGATCTTTAAAGGCCGTACCCCTTGAACAGGCAGTGCCGTAGCCTTGGACAACCTAGCCACAGGTGCATCCACCAAAGGGACTTTTTCCCATAATATTACATGTTCCTCAGGCATTGGGTACATGTTAGCAAACCTCCTTGACATAATGAGCTTTTTATCATTACATTTCCATGCTTCACCTAACAAGGAAACCATGCCCTCATACGAGGGAAAAATCACTGTATCCCGGCGAACCTTCTTAAAGAAACAGTGTTTAGACACTTTGGCACCAGCCATGGCACCTGCCCCCTTGTTGCAGCAGGGGAGGAAGCTAAAACGGGCACCCTTTTCTTCCATATGCCGAGCCCCCTAGTGTTTCTCCTAACTCCAGTGCCTCCCCTTCTCTGTGGGATCACTTGGAGCTGTCCAGCAAAGCTGGACACCCTGTAATAAGCTTCACCTCCCTGGATGGAATTTCAGTTTATAAGCCCATCCAAGATGGCACCTGCCATCGCGGGGGGTCCATCCCCTAAGATCCCCCTAAGCAGGGAGCTGGTTCTGGACCCCCCAGGGCCCAGGAAACCTCTATTTTTATAGAGATAAGCTCTGTGCAGAGGGAGCAGCCTGCTTCCCTCTGCACACAGAGTGCTGACAGGATGCGCTTCTGTTAGCCTCTGCTGTGCTCTCAGTGTGTGAGAACTTCTAAAAGAAGTAACACACTGGATAAAGCCTGCATTTACTAGTATATTAATAAAATAAAAAATTCCTAGCTATTCAATCCAGAAATAATTCAAAAGAAACGGCTGCAGTATGCAGCCTGTCAGCACAGCACCCACTCCAGTGGGCACCTAAAAGGAACTGAAGTATCCTGGGATGCAGAAGGGAGGAGCCTGCCTCTCTCAAAGAAGTCAGCATAGGTGCCTTGCTCCGGCGGACCCTCCTACATCCCAAGGTTTAGGCTGTGTCACCAGGATGGACGAAAGAGAAATATTTTTCTCACATATTACAATCTATAGAAATACAAGTGCTTTCTGTTGTAATGATACAGGGAGAGGCTACCACAATTGTGTTACCTGAGTCTTACTATAATGTATAGGGCTAGATATCCCTGGGGCATTACTTTCCCTATTTGTCTAACTATGACCTAAATGCCCCACTCTAGAATTACAGAATGTTCACGTTGCCCCACTCTAGATTTACAGAATGTTCACGTAAGCCAGAACATCATAACGAGTACTTCCAGGGTCCTTTTGGTTTAGAACCACTGCTCTGTAGGAATACTGTGTACCAAAGCTAAATGCTGAATGTTTATGATTTTGTTGACATCTGAATTATTCTTTTTTAAGGTGATGCAACTGTGACAATCACACACAGATATACTCCGAAAGATCAATTGAAGAGCCACACTAAAAAAGCAGATATAATCATTGTGGCAGCAGGTAAATGCTTTACTTTTTTACATTGTTAACAAAAATACATTTTTTTTCCATTAAACTATCATCTCTATATTGGAGGTCATTCTGGTTGACATTTGAAATTCACAGCTTTGCATGTCATTTTAACGCCACCTGTCGCACGCATGTACGACCCCCCTGCATGGGGAATGCAAAAAATAGTATTTTTATTATATATACAAAAGGGGAAAAATTTCAGAAACCTATACTAACCTTATTTGACTGTTTAATGTGAGGTGAAGAAAAGGGGGGACGAAAAAAGTCTCACAGTTTGACTTGAGGCAAAAACGCAAAAAACCTGCCAACTATATAGGGCACAAGTGCCTGATTGCTATATGCAGCAATTCTAAGAGGGAACTATATAAGTGCAGATGAGAGCCGCTCAACTGTACATATGTATATAGAAACGGTGTAAATACTTTGTTTGATATGTTTTGCAAACTTTTACATATTCTTTTGACCAATGAGTAGACCCTGATCACTTGACACTAAGTGATAACACCCAGAACATCGATGGTGATATGTTTGTTGGGGTATATGATGGTCAACTATTTATGATTTATTAATTATCGGCAAAACACCGAATTATATCAAACGTTATTTTCCCAAACTATTATACCAGTATCAGCTTAAATTAATCTAAGTATTCGTAGGGTTTTTTGTATAAAATCCTTTTCACACAGCCTTTTAGATCTACAGATCTATTAGATAAACACTCACTCCCAAAAAATCCCATAAAAACCCCAAAAAATCTTAAAAGACCAAAATTCATATAAAAATATAAATTAAATACAAAAAAGCCATACATTTATTAAATAAAACACAAAAAATACATACTAATTGGGCACAGCAGATAAAAAAACAATTATTTTTTTTAAATAATTCAAATGTATTAACAGGATAGTTTCAATTTGGGGGATCTAGAGTGCACCCCACCCGAGTTTCTTTTTCTTATTTGTTGTAAGTATGATATGCCCGCAAGAACCCATCCAATGTACACACAAAATTTCCCAGAGGCATAGAATTGCCAAACAAAGGCAAGAATCAACCTATGGAAACTCTTACCTCTGTTGCCCCGTTCCAAGAGGACACATATGTGGCAAATGTTGAAAGCACCAGTTGGATAACCTGCCACACATAAGATGGACAAATATCATCCACTGCACAAGCAGAAGGTCCAAGCCTCCTAAAATGATCCCACTCAAAATGATACAGGGCATCATCAATGTCATTATGCATGCTGGGAACATGTTCAATGTAATATTGTTAACCAAGCATTTCAGAACGATACGCGATAAAATCCTGAGAACCAGGAGCAAAGTGGATTTCTGTCTATTAATGGAAAAAAAAACATTCCTAGATTATCACACCAAAAAATAACTTCTCGGTTTTTAGGATTATTGGACCCAGCTCAAGTGCCACCATTATCGGAAACACTTCTAAAAGAAGCATGTTTCCTACTAAACACTCTTGTATTCAATCTTCTAGCCACTGCACACCATCTACCATCAAATATATGCTCCAAAACAAGAAGCACCCGCTGCATCAGTAAATAATTGCAGAACATTATTTGTAATGGGCCTAGATTGCCACAGGCAAACCCCATTACATTTATGCAAAAAGCATCCCATATGGCCAAATCTCCGCAAATCTCCTGAGATAGATGGATACAATGATGTTTCCTCTAAATACCCACAGTTGCTCTTTCTAGTTCTCTACAAAAAAAACCTGCCCATAGGTATTACATGACAAGCAAAATTAAACAAGCCCAAAAGAGATTAAGCCTGCTTAAGCGTAAAGCTTGCCAGCTGCTAAAACAAACAACATTTTGTCATGGAAATGCCTAACTTCATCATCTGGGAGCCTGCAATGACCCAATAAGGTATCAATCTGAATACCAAGGTAGATCATGGACAGTGAACGACCTTCGGTCTTTTCTTTTGTTATGGGCACCACAGCTTAAGGGAATTAATTAATAATTCCTTACACCATCCCGATTTAGGTGGACCGATTAACAGAAAATCATCCAAATAATGGGTTACACCACATTCACCAGTAAACTCCTGCAAACACCATTGCAGGAATGTACTGAACTGTTCAAAATAAGCAAGATAAATGAAACAAGCCATAGGAAGACATCTGTCATGTTGTCCAGCTTGAAACCCATGAACCTAAAGGCTGGCGGGTGAAAGGGAACGAAACAGAAAGCTGATTCAACATCCAGCTTGCACATAGTGCCATGACCAAAGGATCGAATGATATCAAAAGCCAACAAAAAAGACAAATAAACCACTCGGCAATGCTCATCACCAATGGCATCATTAATGGATGCTCCTAAAGGGCAAGAAAGGTGCTGAATAAGCCTACATTTTCCAGGTACCTTTTTTAAACTACACCAATTGGAGAGAGAACCAAGTCAGGAATAGGAATTTCCTGAAAAGGACCCAACATTCTACCCAAAGTAACCTCCGACAAAGCCTTATTTAATTATTGACGGAAATTCCCACGCGGAACCTTGTTTAACTGTACCTGCTATTGGTAAAGTGAAACCCTCAGAAAAACCAGCGCAAAGAAATTCTGCATTGTCCAGACTAGGGTAATACTTCAGCCAAGGCAGGAGGACCCTTAACCTAAACGGGGTGTGAGCCCTATCCAACAACTGAGGCCCCTGGACTCTGACTTTGCTAGTTTGAGAATTTAGATAGCCTCTCACTGGCTAATAGTCTTTTGTGCAATCTTTAATTGCATGAGCGTCTCCGCATCTTATGCAGGCATGCCGATAGTGACATTTTGCACCATGATTCTATTGGCCATTATTAAAGGCAAAACATTTGCCATGACCGGCCCTAGGACCTTCCAATCTATACCCAAACGGATTAGACGCCGCCTGTTTATTCCAGCTTTTAACATCAGAAACCTCAGGCATCATCCCAGCCATTTGAGTAATTTTGACTTAAAACTACACATTCTTCTTTCCAAAGTCATAGACCTCGCGACCACATTGCTTACACCGAAATTCCTCATCATAGCTTATCCATGTGAAACCTTTATACTTAGAGAACAGATGATGAATCTAAAACTGGTAATGTACCAGATTCATATATATTCATCAGGTTTGGTCTCCAAGTAGCAAGCTGAAAAAAATCAGCATGCCCTTAATCAAATTATTATCCTTGCTGCTCGACCTTTCTTGCTCACAGCAACTAATGCTCTCCTATTGTCTCTGGTTAGGGCATTAGCCTTTCCTAATTCTATCTTGCACTCGTGGCCTTAAACCCTGTTTAATGGCAGTGTTGGCACAATGTACCGTATCTGATCCAACCAAGACCCTTGAAGAATCAGAACTAGGAGAACGATAGGACTGTCGCCTCCAGTGGCGGTTTTTAACAATGGGCTGCAGCCCCCCCCCCCCCAGGTGAAATCCATTACTGTAGTGAAGGAGGGAGGGGAGTTATTGTGGGGACAGATTTAGTGATTCCGGTGAGCGCAATTCAATGAAATGATGGTGCAGCCAGCTCTTGCAACAATAGAAGGTACACCACCTTCAAATGTACAATTGGAAAAAAATGGATGTGTTGCCAGAGCTAGGCGCAACCCCTTTCATTAAGATGTTTCAGACAACTTGAATTTAACAATAATTTATTGGTACAGTAAAAATAGATAAAAGACTTATACTTTGGTGAGGACTTCACCTAGATACCATGTATTTCATGCAATTTAACAATGTAGCATGGAGGTCTTGATCTCAGCAAAGTCAGAGGGTGCGGTGGGCTATACTTCAAATGGAAGGTCTGCGGCACCACCGCAGATGGCTTGCCTGGATCAAGGTCCCTGATGGTAAAGTGAAGCTTCACGGACACTTTACCTTCATCAGTGCAATAAGAGACACTTTTGCACTTTACAAGAAGGCACAGGACACTTTACCAAGGACGCACCAGCACTTTACCACATCAGGCATCTTCTTCTTACGTAACCAGTCAGCGTGTTGGAGGGAAACAATGTATTTTTCTCTTACCCAGTATAACCCTTACCTTCCATGCACATGAGTGGTATTCCTAAACTAATTCAACATCTGCCACTATATATATGTTTCTTATGTAACCTCATATGATGATGCAACACCTTAATGCTCTGAGCCTACAATAGTAGGGGTTTCACCTTTAAAATAGAAAAATCAGTGCCCAATAAAAAAACACTAAGGCTAAAAAACAAACTGATCCTTCACAAATCTTGTCGTTGTATGTCCACGTTAGTTATGTCTAAGCATGACATATTCCAAATGTGATGATAAATAGCAACTTGGTTAGCCACTTTATGTCCATTGGTAGCTACAAATGTAGCAGTCATTGTCACTGAAGTACTTGGTTTGTTAAATTGTCATTGTCTTTTTTAATATACAACATAAGGGTCAGGACTGAGCTCTGGCAGTTATACTGGCTTTTAGACCAGAATTCCTTGCTCGCATATCTGAAAGTTGTCTAACTTTGGGCCTTATTCTGATCTGAGCTCAGTACAAATTTGTTCTTAAAATGGGCAAAACCATGTGCACTGCAGGTGGAGCAGATGTAACCTGTGCAAAGAGAATTAAATTTGGGTGGGGTGTGCTGAAACTGAAATCTAAATTGCAGTGTAAAAATAATGCAGCCAGTATTTACCCTGCACAGAAACAAAATAACTCACACAAACCTAACTCTCTCTATACATGTTACATCTGCCCCACCTGTAGTGCACATGGTTTTGCCCATTGTAAGAACAAATTTGTACTGAGTTTAGATCAGAATAAGGCCCTTTAATTGTAATTAGGGGCCTAAATCAGTATGCATCACTATGTTTATTTTTGTGTATAATTTTATGTTATATTATTTTATGCACAATTTGGTGCTTACTGTATGTAATAGCGTCTGAGTTCCAGATAACAGCCAGACTTACAAGTCTGAATTTGTCTGGCATCACCACCATTCTCTAGCATTAACAAGGTTTTTGGTAACCCAAGCAAAAACATCAGCTTAGTGCTTTCATCACCATCCACACACCAATACCGCCTTTCCAGAACCACAGGTGAATGTGGTATCTTAGAAGTACAACACCAGCTGTTTGCATTAAGTTCAACAAGGATGCTATCTCAGAATTAAAATTAATTCTATGATAGACTCACGTGTGCCCCAAGATCTTGAAGCCCATCTGACATTTGCATTAAGTTCAACAAGGGTGGCTCTGTCAGAGTTATCTTTAATTTAATTAGACTCAGGAGCACACGCTAGATTCTGGAGCCCCTTGGCAGCTGTCTACTGGTATAGCAGGCCCTGTCTATTTGCAAAACCTGAAACATCAACGGCTACTTTCCGTTTAGTATGTCTAAAGGCCCCATACAGTAGAGCGATTCACATGCAATTTGGTCTTTTTCATGTGATTTTGGCGATCAATCGTATGAAAGTGTCAAAACTGCATGCGATTGACAGCAAGTCTGATGAGATAGCGGACAACTTCTCCAAGTGGAGAGGTTGCCTCAGTGTATGCCCAGCTTAAGGCTTTCACAAATATCTGGCTGGAAGTGGTCATCGCTGATGCCTTGGCACGTCTGCATTTTGACAAATACAACCAGAAAATGGCATGTTTATGCCCCTAAATGCTGGCTTCCTGGAATCAATTTGCGCATGTGTAATACAAGCAATATGTACGTCCAGTTGTTTGATAATTAGATGGATTGCAAATTCTCTAAATAGCAATCCATGCTGAATTAGGCTCTAAGAACAACATTTTTTGTGTATAATTTATATATTTTTATGCACAATTTGAGGCATATTTATATAATAGCATCTGGGTTCTCAGGAGGTGTAGGATTCCAGCCGATCTCTGACTTTTTTTTTTAAAGTGACAATCATTTAATTACCACTTGAAAAATAATGTCCGAATTTGCCTGGCATCCCGCCCTTCTGACGAACTCGGACGCTATTACACATGCCCCTTGGTAGACAATTGTTAAACATCTGTTTAATTATAATATATTAGAAATGTAATCTTATAATCATGTTTAACATTCATGTTCAATAGGTAAGGCACTTCCTATAAATTAATTTACTGGAACAAGGTTTTAGTTCACAGAGTTCTGTAAATGCTGTTGGAAACATGTTCCCAGGATCTGCCCAAGCCGTAAGTCAGATAAACTTGATATATGGGTTGTCTAGTGAAACCAAATTTGTTTTCATATATTCTTCCACTTGTGCCAGATATAAGTAGGTTTTTCCAATTACTTCATGTTTCAAGAGGAAATTCAAATAATTTAATTTATGATGTATCACATGGAACTAATAATTAGCATAAACGTAGGCCCTTATTCAGATCTGATCACAGTACAATTTTGTTCTCAAAATGGGCAAAATCAAGTGCACTGCAGGTGGGGCAGATGTAACATGCGCAGAGAGACAGGGGCGTAACTAGAACGTTGTGGGCCCCATAGCAAAATTTTGGAAGGGGCTCCCCACCATTATCACGAGTGAGAAAGAGTGTGTAAAGGAGAGACGGAGTGAGAGGGTGTAAGGCGAGAGAGAGTTAGAGCGAGTGTCGGGGAAAGATAGTGATGGAGAAGGGGAGAGAGAAAGGGGGAGAGACTGGGAGTGTAATGGAGAGGAAGGGGGAGATACAGGGAGTGATAGGGGGTGTAAGGAAGAGACAGGGAATGAAAGAGATGGAGAGGGGGTTAGAAAGTTGAGAGAGAAAAAGTAGTGGGGAGAAATAAATATTCCCCCCCTCTCAACAGGTCCATCCATCCATCCCTCCCACCCCAACCCCCTCTTTCCCTCTCACCGGACATCAGCGCCGGGTCTCCATGTTCAGCAGCACTTCTTTTGTACATTTTCAGCTCAGTCTCTCTCGTGCGCACTGCGCAGTTTCCTGACAGAGGCACAGGTATCCACTGCTCTCCAATGTGCCTCTCCAGCTTTTCCTAGCAGAGCGTCTCCTGTCAGAGGCACAGACAGCCCTGACTCTACGTTGTGCAGCGTCTCCTGCTACAGGCACATGCAGCTCCGTCTTTTCCGGATGCCACACGGCTCTACTGTGCCCCGGCTCTCCTTTGTGCTGGAGGTCCTGCCAGCAGCTCAGCTTGCTGTTCTCATGCGCACCTGGTCTCCACTGTGGAAGGGAGACACAGGACAGCGGCGCATCCACCGTCCGCACCACAGTATATAAAAAAAGTGTAGGAAAAAAATCAAAAAGGTGCAGGGACAGACTGCTGGAGCCTCGGGCCCCCCAAAGGCCCGGGCCCCATAGCAACTGCACCCCCTGCACCCTCGAGAGTTAGATTTGTGTGAGTTATTTTGTTTCTGTGCAGGTTAAATTCTGGCTGTATTATTTTTACACTGCAATTTAGATTTCAGTTTCAACACACCCCACCCAAATTTAACTCTCTCTTACATCTGCCCCACCTGCAGTGCAAATGATTTTGCCCATTTCGAGAACAAATTTGTACAGCAATCAGATCTGAATAAGGGCCATAATCCCTTGTAGCTGCTGCACAGAATTGAACGCTGACTTGATTGTGGACTAATGATGTGTACACATGGGCCAATTCGGCGGCCGACGATATTGACTTGATATCAGTAGCTGGCAGGGTGCAGGCATTGGCTAACAGGGAGGGAGGGACAGCATAGGGAAAGGGCAATCTTGCATTGTGCAGTATAACCCTTATTCTGAGATAGTAGAAATAGATTGTGCTGTACACTCTTATTTCTACTTTCTACTTTTTAAAATACTTCTGAAAGATAAAATGTTATCTATCGTAAAACATTTTATTATTCAGTCAAAGAAGTATTTAATTGATTATCGGCTGTAGAATATCTGTTTTATTAATTAAATGTTGAATGATATTTGTATTTACATAGATAATATGTGACTTTTTTGATTAAATGTCTAAGTTTAAATTTCAACCATTGCATTCTTTTGAATTAATATATAATTCAATACTTATGTTTGTCAATAATTGAGTATTTCAGTATACTCATTGGGAGCAGCATTACCTATGAGCTATGTAATGAATTTATTTTAATTGTATCTTATAATTGCGCCCAGGTTTGGTACTACAATTCATAATGTCTCCATCGTACCTACGTTTAAGGCTTAGAAAGACAGTGTACTGAAATATATATATATATATATATATATATTTATCGTTGTTATTTATATGCACTGGTTACTGTAGTCTACATAATGGATGGCGGATGATAGATCAACAGTCAAAAAGTTGACAGGTACAAAAGGTTGACAAGGTCCAAAAAGGTCGATGTGACTATGGTTGATACATGGACGGTAAACACATTTTTTTGGCAGTTTTCATGTTTTTTTCAACATTTGCTAAACTTACTATCCATATCACCATCAATTACCCTTATGCTGGGTACACACTAAAACTATTTGGATTGGATGCAAATCGTATGCAAATCGTGCAATCTGATTTGCATACAATTTGCATATGATTTGCATACAATTTGCATACGATCTGATCCCAATCCGATCCCATCTGTATTCAGATAAATGGATCTTATACAGATCCTACCTGCAGCAGGTAGGATCGGAATCGGATCCAGTTCGGATCCAACCAAACGATTTTGACCCAATCTGCAACCAATTTGCATCCAATTGGTCTGAATTGGATCCAGATTGATGGGATTGTGCCCAAATAGTTTTGGTGTGTACCCAGCAAGGCCCATAAGGGTACAGATTACTTTCTACTGATATGGGTCATATATCGTTAATCATTCAAAATGACGGGTGTTGATCATTTTATCGACCATAGTTAGGTCGACAGTCATAAGATCGACACTGTTGGGTTGACAGGTGGGAAGGTCGACAGGGTTCTAGGTCAACATGGGTAAAGGTCGACATGGGACACGGTCGACATGGGTTTAGGTCGACATGTGTTAGGTGGACATGGGTTAGGTCGACAGTTTTTTCACAGTTTTTTTTACCCCAATGTCGACACAGTTGACATGGACACAGTTGGAAATCAACTGCAGCGCCTCGCTTCGCTCACTATGCTTCGCTCACTATGCTTCGCTCACTATGCTTCGCTCACTATGCTTCAGGCACAGTGCCTCGCTGTGCTTGGCACACTATTTTATTCTCCCACCACGTCCTAGTGGATGGTAGGGCATGAAATACCACCTGTCAACACATGTCGGCTCAAAAAACAGTGAAAAAACCCATGTCGACCCATGTCGGTCCTGCTGCTGAACTGGAAGTAACTTTAATTAAGATGGCTGCCTAAGAGCGTTGCAGCTCAGCCAAATATGTTCCCGATATTTTATATATATATCTATTTTTCTGTACAGGTTCCATGTGTGATAACTGTACTGTCTCTGCTTATTGTTACCTACCTGGCAGTTGCAACGACCAGTGGCTGCCTAGGTGTTGTGCAGCTCGGCAGGTATATGTTCTCTGTTTGATAACTGTACTGTCTCTGCTTGTATTGCATCTGCTTGTATTCTTGCCTGCCTGACTGTTACGGCGACCAGTGGCGCAACAGCCAGGCAGGCATGCAGCTTGCCAAGTACATGTTCCTTGTGTGATAACTGTACTGTCTCTGCTTGTATTGTTGCCTGCCTTGCTGTTGCAGCAACCAGTGGCGCTGCTTATGGCTGCCTAGGCGCTGTGCTACCCAGCAAATAATATGTTCCCTATGTCTACAATCCCCAGGGCACATCTAGCGTATACCTGTATGTGTATGTATATCTGTACTGTTACCTAACCGGCTGTTGCACAGCATTCCAAATCTAATTCCTAGTATACGCAAGTATATCTGGCCAATAAAGCTGATTCTTATGCTGATCTTTCTCGAACACTTTGATGAGACCTGTCTCTGCAGTACTGGACGCACTACACAAGTTCTACATTGCTTCAAGTGAAATGTGAACTTTGTTTATAACAAATTATACTTTATAAACTCCAGTCTTGAGCCCCTTTCTGTCTGGGCCCCGGACTGGAGTCCCCACAGTCTTCCTCCTCCCCGGATGGCTGTCCTGTATAAAGTAAATACTTTACAGCAACCCATATGCAAATATTCATTATTGCTAATTTTGTGCCCTCCTATTTCTGTGAATAAAGTATTATAATCTAACTAATTGTATTTGTTTATTAGATAATTTACTTTAGTAATCCGAGTAAATGTGTGATTAAGCACAACAGAGAGCGTCTAGATATGCCAGGGCAAGATTGAGCAATAATCATTTCCAAACCGGAAACCGATGTCTAGCTATTCAAATCCGAAAAGACATGTTCTAAGATATGTATAAACCAAATTAGGATGTGTCCCAAAGAGGTGTGGATAACGTGCATGTGCTTGCCCATACAGTATTGTAAGAATATCTTACTTCCAATGATAGAAGCCACCCAAACCTGTATTTACAGTACTTTATATTGCATTTTGGTTTTCTCCGCTTATATACAATACAGTATTTGCTAGGGAAGTTACTAACTTCTGAAACTTTATTTACATTAACGGCATAGAAACAAAAAAGGTTACTCATGTAAGGTGCATGATTGATTATAAAATATTAATGAACAAATCATTTCTAAAGAGAAAATTTTTAAAAACTTGGTGAAATTAAATTCACACACTAGTATACAGTATACAGTGTAGTATGCATATTAAAACAAAAATCTAACCGGATGCTATCATTATCCTGACGCTCAGAATCCCAATGGATATCCGTATGCATTTTAAACCCAAAACTACCCCTCCAGCAGCCTAATACTTTGTCTGGGGGCTATTCAATTAGCCCCAATAACTGGCACTTATAAGGGATAATACCTCAGGTAACTGAAGCGCAACCTGCGAAAAACCGCCATCAGAGCTGCAATAACACATAGGATCGGGATCTTATCTGGGATTCCAAGTGATATTGCCTGAAAATGGGTAATTTACAGCTGATAAAAATAAGCTATAAAGGGATAGCCCGATAATGTTCATCTAAGATAACAGCCTATTTCTTCAGCCAACTCACATGGGCCAGATGTACTGTACTATACTGTACTAAGCTTAAAAAGTGATAAAATATAGAGTGATAAAAAAGGCAATCAGCTCCTAACTGCCATGTTACATGCTGGGTTGGGAAAAAAGATGGATAGGAGATGATTGAGTGTTGGTTTATCACTCTCCATTCTATCACTTTCCAAGGCTTAGGTACTACATCACGCACATGTACAGTAGTAGTAGCAATCTATGTTTTGAAATAAGTAAAATTCATGCAATAAATATTAAGTATGTACAATTGGTAACAATATATTGCCTATATTCAACCATCTGTAAAAACAATTAAGAAATAAACTTTAAAATTTAACTATGACTCCTTTATTTCTTAATTGTTTTTACAGATGTTTGAATATAGGCAATATATTGTTACCAATTGTACATACTTAATATTGATTGCATGAATTTTACTTATTTCAAAACAAATTTCATTTCAGTAATAAAAATGTCACTGTAAATGTAATTTTGTCCTAATACGACAAAAAGAGTAATGGAATCTCAACAGATTTTTGATTCTCATGTTAGACCATTGGTTCCCAAACTGGGTGCCTCTGGGAATTTGCAGGTGTGCCCTGGGTATATCCAAACTTTCGGTTGATAATTATTAGGTCAACAGTAAATAAGTTAACCACTATTGGTCGGAATGCATTAGGTTAACAGGTTCAATAAATTGGCATGATAATGGTCGAAGGCACATATGGTCAACATGCGTTTTTCACAAAAAAATTTCCCCATACTATGTGAAGTAAGATTGAAAACATTAACGAGCCTGAAGCATTGTGAGCGATAGCTGCACACTAATTGGGGGTCAATTTGCTTCAAGATAAATTTTACATCTCAAATACTAATTTCAATCTTTTCATGTGTTGGCCATTTTCATGACCTTTTACTTACGCCAAGCTTTTGGGCTCAACCTAGACAATGTAAATTCTAAGAAACAAACAGCTCTGGATTGGTGGTCCAGAAACAATACAAATTATTTATGGTCAATGTGTTAGGCAAAACCTTGTGTCACCTAGTCATCAAATATTTAGCAAATCCTGCCCTTACCACAACTAGAACTAGGATTACATGCAAATCTATATAAAAAATTTTTTTTAATCTCTCAATCAATTATAAACTATTGGCCTAGGGTTTCTGTGGATAAAATTCTTATACTGTGATTCAAAAAAGTTTGGTAACCAATTCGGTAGACAGAATATGGATCGGGGGGGAGTTAGGCATTTCAATCATTTCTGTTTTTTTTTTCTTCTTTGAAGAATAACAGCTGATCGCCACTTTTTTCCTCTGCTGACAGAGGGAGTAGGAGAGGGGGTAGTGCCAGCAAGCATCGTCAGCTCAGTGAAGGAAGGGTGATAAGATTAAACATCACCGCTGGAGCAGCTGCATGTCTTTTGCTGACCGTGCTGGGTCATCTCTTTTTCCTTTTTTAAATATCAGTACAACTTCCACAATTCTCCAGTCCTTAGGTACTATACCAAATGAAAAAAGATATTTAAAAAATATATAATGCAGAGGCTTTGCTGCTTCCTCCCTTAATTCCATGAGAACCCTGGGGTGGATCTCATCTAATACTAATGCAACAACTATAAAGTAAAGCTCTGTCTCCTGTGCTTATTCCAAGCTTAACTAAAATCTGTAACCTTTCTCTCTCTACTGGTATCTTTCCTTCTCTGTTCAAGCATGCACTTATTACTCCCATTCTAAAAAAACACAATTCTAATCCAAACTGTCTCTCTAACTACGGTCATATCTCACAGCTCCCATGCCTCTCCAAGCTACTTGAGAGACTTTCCTACACTGCTAAATCTAAAGGCCATTTCTCACTTCTTATTCTTCTAGATCTCTCAGCTGCCTTTGATACTGTCGACCACTCTCTTCTCATACAAACACTACAATCCCTAGGTCTTCAGAACACAGGCCTTTCTTGGTTTTCTTCCTACTTATCTAATCGCTCTTTCAGTGTTCGCTTCTCTGATTCAACCTCCTCCTCACTATCTCTGTCCGTTGAAGTACCACAAGGCTCAGTCTTAGGTCCTCTGCTTTTCTCAATCTATACCTCCTCTCTTGGGAAACTAATCAACTCTTTTGTATTTCAGTATCACCTGTACACTGATGATACTCAAATCTATCTATCCTCCCCGGAATTGACACCATCAGTATTGCTCCGTGTCTCTGAATTTCTTTCTGCCATTTTATCTTGGATGTCATCTCACCACCTCAAACTCAACATTTCCAAAACAGAATTAATTATATTCCCACCAGCTAAGAGTAGTTACCAACCTGATATCTCTATCACTGTTGAGAACACAACAATTAATCCTACGCCACAAGCTCGCTGCCTAGGTGTCATCCTCGACTCTGAACTGTCCTTCATTCCTCACATTCAATCTGTCTCTAAATTGTGTTACATGCAGTGGTGGAACTATGGAGGGTGCAGGGGGTGCAATTGCTATGGGGCCCGGGCCTTTGGGGGGCCCGAGGGCTCTGCAGGCACCCCCTGCACCCTTTCATTCTATTTGTCCCGTACAGGGCAGCAGTGCGGCACTGTGACTGAAGGGAGAACAGAACAAGTGGTGATCAAGTCCCCCTCCCCTCTCCCCACTCTGACGCTGCTGTAGCTGTATGTGCCATCCGGCTGCTCCAGTCCCCCTCCCCTCTCCCCACTCTGACCTCTCTGATGCTGCTGTATATGAGCCATCCGGCTGTTCCAGTCCCCCTCCCTTCTCCTTTCCTCTCCCCACCCTGACCTCTCTGATGCTGTATGCATCGTCCGGCTGTTCCAGCCCCCCTCCCTCCTCTATTGCTGCCGGGGCTCGACGTCACTATCTAGTGACCAGCCCCGGCGTGAATCACGCAGGAGTCAGTACTCAGGAGGACCCATGCTGCTGCCAGCTGGGACTGTCTGCAGTGGCTGAAAGACCCAGCACCCACAAGGAGACCTTTCCTCAATGCTGAAGGTAAACTGCAGAAGTGCAATTATGTTTAAGTGACAGGGGATGGGGATGGGGATTAACCTCTCATATTTCTGTCTCTCCACTCCTACTCACAGCCTTCCATTTCTCTTTTCTCCTCCCCCTATATCTCTGACACCGTCTCTCTCTTTCACTCCTCTTTCTCTCTCTCCCTAACCACCCCTCTCTCTCCCCGACACCCTCTTTGACTGGTCATTGTAGTGATAATGGGGGGGCCCATACCAAGATTTTGCTATGGGGCCCAGAAGGTGGTAGTTACGCCTCTAGTTACATGCATCTAAAAAACATATGCAAATTTGTCCGTACCTTACAAACTCCAATCCATGCACTCATTCTATCAATCATTGACTATTGCAATGGCCTCCTTACCAGTCTTCCTAAGAAAAAACTATCACCACTACAATCCATTTTGAATGCAGCTGCAAGGCTGATCTTCCTGGCTAGATGTTGATTGTCTGCTGATCTTCTCTGCCAGTCCCTCCATTGGTTGCCTGTATATTACCACATTCAATATAAAATACTTCTACTTACATACAAAGCCATCACTCTGACTACACTGACTTATATCTCTTTGCTTATCTCAAAATATATCCCCACCTGACCTCTCCACTCTGCACAATATCTGCGTCTCTCATCCACACTCATTACTCGTTTCCACTTACACTTGCAGGATTTTTGTCGGACAGCTCCCACCTTATGGAATGCCCTTCCACGCACACTTAAGCTGGCCATACATCTACAGATCGACTGTCAGATTGGGCTGGTTGGAACAAAATCCTGTTAATGGATGAGAGCAAATGACAGTTGACCATTTGCTTTGAAATGCTGGAATACTGCCACAAACGGTCTTTCAGATATAACCAGGTTTTTGTTCCAACCAGCCCAATCTGACAATCGATCTGTAGATGTATGGCCACCTTAAGACTCTCCTCTTGCCTTCAAAATTTCAGGCGTTCCCTGAAAACTCACCTTTATCATACTCAGGACCCCCACACAACCTCCAGTAGCATTCTATCTAATTGCATCCCATCAGGACTGTTTTTGAATCTGATGGGGCTGCCATGCTATGAAATTCTATCCTTATGTATCCCTCCTATTATCCCTATAGATTGTAAGCTTACGAGCAGGGCCCTCCTACCTCCATGTCGGTTTGTATCTACCCAGTTTGTTTAATCACTGTTGTTTCCAATTGTAAAGCGAACGGAATATGCTGACCTCATGATTTATTTGTTTTGACTTTGCAGAGCCTCTTGAGGATCTCCCCTGAGGTGAATTTTATGTTTATTTCTAGCAGGATCATCCCTTTTATGGTGCCTGTAGATTCTACTGACTGCTCCTCCCTAGTAAAGACAGATGAGAAAAATGTATTTAACAATTCTGCTTTTTCCTTGTTTTCAGTAATGCTATTTCTGTTAGCGTTCATTAATTTGCCTATGTTCATTAATTTGCTATTTATGTATTTGAAAAACTTTTTTGGGATTTGTTTCGTTTTCCATGGCTATTAGCTGTTTGAAAAATTTGAACAAATTTAATTAAGTTCTTTGTACTTTATGAATGTCCCCCCCGTCCCCTTTAGCCTTGTATACTTTAAATGCTCTCTTCTTATTGTTTATTGCTTCCCTTACATTTTTGTTCAGCCACGAGGGATTTGTCCTGCTGATAATGCCCTTGTTTACCTTTGGGATACATTTATTATCTATTTTAGGTATGTGTCTTACATAAAGGAACACTACTGAGGGATGTGGTCATTAGGTCTACAAACATTAGGTCGGCATGAAAAATGTCAACATGCTAAGGTCAGCAGCTGCTGTCCCAATTATAGGTTCAGATTACCCTGTGTGGGGGCTCCCTGTGAGTGGGGGCCCAGCAATGACCGATCTTGCCGCTCCACCCGTAATCTGGCTCTGGCCCCTATTACTACCCACCTGCTTCTCTTTCCGGGCCTCTGCCAGAGAGGAGAATTGAAATGTTGGCAAGTACAGTATGGCTCAGATGGATTTCCTGTAATTGCTGATGATAGTGATTATGACAGCTCTTGCAAGCTTGGGGCCCTGCAATTGAAGAGATGATTAAAACTCAGAATCGTTGCATTATTATTCTGTTCGCAATCAGCCAGAATTGCATTTGCATTACATTCTGGTAATTGCATTATTCAGGTGTAGTTTATACACTGCCATTTATCCTTTTGTTTATGAATTTTGCTCTGTGTTGTATTTCATGTGTGTCCCTGAATAAACATCTCTGATTTTTATTTTAGGTATTCCAAAGCTGATCACAGCAGACATGATTAAAGAAGGGGCTGCTATAATTGATGTTGGCATTAACCACATAGAAGATCCAGTTACTGGAAAAACAATGCTAGTTGGAGATGTGGATTTTGAAGGTAATCAAGTTCTAGAATATTTTACTTTATTATTCTATGCTCACCAGTCTGTATTCACACTTTAATTGATGGTAGTACCTTATTTTTATTATTTATTAAAAGTTTTTTATATAGTGCATACATATTCCGCAGCGCTGTAAATGTAGTAGTTTAGTTTTATATATTATTCTATTGGGATATATATAGCATGTATACTGTATATACAGGCCCGATGACAGGGGGGGAACAAAATGTTTCGGAGGGGATACATATGGATTACCGGTGGTGGGAATGCCGGTGGTCATAATACCAATGCTGGTATCCAGAGGAAAGGAATCCCATCCTGCCTAATCCTGCCCGCTAGTCAGTGACGTGCGGTGAGGTCATTGCCTGGGGAGGCACTGACCTCACCAGCACCCCCCCCCCGGCGGTGCTACATATGCAGCGGCCGCCGGTATTTGCGACCCCCCCTCCCCTCCCACCACCCGGCAGACTCACCTGTCCTCGGCGGTGGCGGCGGCCAGTCCTCTCGGCGGGTGAGTGACATCTTCTGCTTTCTCCCTGCAGGCGCCGGCCGAACTCCCCGCTGCCTGCGCTGCTGCATGTGTGATTGGACAGCGGATCCAGCACTGGATCTGCTGGCCCAATCACATCTGGGGGCGTGCGTTTATACTGGTGCCGCTGTCATTGCGGCATCAGTATAAGTGCCGCTTCCCCATTCATTTTCAATGGGCTTTTACAGCCCATTGCTGCGCCCTGCCCCTTGCCCACCCCTACCCGCCCCCCGCTGCCCGGTGTTTTAATGTGAACAGCGGGAGGCACCTCTCCCGCTGCCTCCCACTCTCACATGCAGCAGTGGGAGGCAGCCGGAGAGGTAGAAATGATGAAAATAGTAAAAGAAGATATATAAATATCTTCTTTTTATTATTTTCATCATTGTGACAGGGGAGGCTCTGCCTCCCCTGCCTCCCCTGACTGCACGTCCCTGCCGCTAGTGCCTAACACTAACTCCTGGACTATGCCACCTAAACCTAACCCTCCAGCCAGCCCTGCAGCCTAACAATAACCTTCCCTCCCTGCAGCCGAATACAATACTATGCCGTCTAAACCTAACCACCCCCAGTCAGCCTTGCAGTGTAATTATAACCCTCCCATTTAGCAGCCTAACCCTAACCGCTCCCCCCTAACAGCCTAACCCTAGGCCTCATGTTACCACTCCCTGCATACTTATAGGTACATTTGGGATACCGGCATTCCGTATTCTAATGCCAGCATCCTCACCAATATCATCCAAGGACAGCTCTCCTGGTGGTAATCAGAATGCTGGCGTCATCTATTGCAGCTGCCGACATCCTGTCCGCCGCGATGATAAATGCATCCCTTTGTAATGTAAAATACTGAATGTGCTGGCAACCACTCTGGTTATCCACATCATTTGGTTTAGTTGAAGGTTACGGGTGGGCCCTAGGGCTATTAGTATGCCAGGTCCCAACATTTCCAATGCTGGCCCTGTGTATTTATTGTTGAGATATTACAACAGACTGAGACTTGATATACAATAACATGAGGAACAGTATGTGTTTATGTGTTTCAATGTCTGTGATGTATATTGCACTTGTTTGTGTGTGTGTGTGTGTGTGTGTGTGTGTGTGTGTGTGTGTGTGAAGGAGATGTGAATGTGACATGAAGGAGAGATGGAGCATGTACTAATGGCTGCTCTTATACAGTGGTCTTGTTCTGACTATCAGTTTGTATTATGATCGATTCCAGTTTCATTACATAACAAGTTATATCACAAAGAGCTTCCTGGTGTGTGCCTACTGATTGAAGCATAACTCCAGCGCGGATCCTAACTGTGTGGGTAAAGCACACTATGCCAACATATATAATATACAGAAGTGGTATTTCATTGTGATCAGGGGTGATTTAGGGGCAGATGTACTAAGCCTTTGAGAGAGGTAAAGCAGAGAGACATGAGCTCCTAAATATCACTTTTAAAACACAGCCTGCAACATGGCACTTAGGAGCTGATTGGCTGGTACTTTATCTTTCTACTTTATCACTCGCCAAGGCTTAGTTCTTCTCTCCCTGAGTCTTCCTTTTCTTGTTATGTTCCAGTGAAAGGGGCAGCATGGGCAAAATTTTGGATTAATATGCAGTGACCAGGGTAGAGGAGTGGTGATGGTCATTGACCGAACAGATAGGACTGAAGGGTAGATTATATGGGAAAGAGGGTTTACAGAACCAAATAAGATAGTGGACCGACCCCCCTTTGGACAAGAACATCTACCTTTAACTCCTGCCACCTGTAATAGTTCCACCACTGTATGAGTCCTCTTGGTGTGAAGGAACAGGGTTCTATGTGCTGAGGGCTCTTATATAGACCTCCTTGATTTGATTGGACTAAAAATTCTATTTTAGCTGCATAGTCATACTTATTAATGTTTGATAGCCGTTCCATTAAAAATAATATACTGCACAGTGCTTCACAATAACCCAATAACAACATGAAAAAAGTTTTTGGGATATTTCACACAAATGTATTAAAACTTAAAAATAAGAAATTTGCAGCCTTTGCATGAAGCTCAAAATTGAGCTCAGGTGCATCCTGTTTCCACTGATCATCTTTGAGAAGTTCCTACAGCTTAATTGGAGTCCACCTGTGGTAAATTCAGTTATAATTATTATTTTATTTCTAGGGCGCCACAAGTCTCTTGCAGCGCCGTATAAAGGAACAGTACAGGGAGAGAAAACTTAGCATTACATTGAATAAATAAAAAAAATAGAGTACAGGTAAAGAGCGCCACAGTTCAATACACATTACAGCTTTAATAAAAGTAGTAAGCACTTGATCAATGTACTACTAGAGGCTTGTGGCCAACGATGGAGATGGGTATGCGGACAAAGATGGTTACTGAGTGTTTGAGTATGGGAGAGCTGTGATTGAAATGTGATTAAACATGATTTGGAAAGACATACACCTGTCTATGGCCCTTATTCTGATCTCGGCGGTACGGCCCGCGTGCGGCCGTACCGCCGATGTTTTCACTCTGCACATGCGCAGAGGTCACTCTGCGCATGTGCAGGCGAAATCGCAGCACAAAAAATGTATACGCCGCAAAGGGGGCGTATAGGGGCGTGAGGGGCTTAATAGCCTCATTACCCTATGCATACGCCCAGCGTTTCATGGGCGTTCCCATGCAAACGCGGGGCGTATGCATGGTAATGAGGCTATGACGCCAGTGATGGGGGCGGAAAGCTGACATCGCCGGATGTCAGCTCTCCGCCCCCATACAAGCTTTCACACGGACGATTGTCCGTGTGGTCTAAGCTTGCGGGAGCTGGTGGAGCGTGCGGCCCTGCCTTCGATGGTCGCCGACCATCGAATGCAGGGGGCAGCTCCCACCATGGTGGAGGCGTACGCCCCACCATTTTCATGCGGATCGCCAGCCGTCCGCGTACGGACGGCCGTGGCGATCCGTATTGTAGGCGGGGATTGGTTTGTGCGGCCGGAGCAACGTATGCGGCTCCGGCCGCACAGATCAGAATAAGGGCCTCTATGAGGACCCACACTTGACAGTCCATGTCAGAGCACAAACCAAGCATTAGGAATTGTCTGTAGACCTCCGAGACAGGATTGTCTCGAGAGACGAATCTGGGGAAGGGTACAGAAAAATAATCTGCTGCTTAGAAAGTCCCAATCAGCACAGTGGCCTCCATCATCCATAAATGGAAAACGTTCAGAACCAATAGGTGGCCGGCCATTTAAACTGAGAGATTGTGGGAGAAGGGCCCTAGTCAGTAAGGTGACCAAGAACCCGATGGTCACTCTGCCAGAGTTACAGCATTTCTCTGTGGAGAGAGGAGAAACTTCTAGAAGGACAACCATCATTGCAGCAAACCAACAATCAGGCCTGTATGATAGAGTGGCTAGGTGGAAGCCACTCCTTAGTAAAAAGCACATGGCAGCCCCCCTGGAGTTTGCCAAAATGCACCCGAAGGACTCTCAGACCATGAGAAACAAAATGTTCTGATGAGGCAAAGATCGAACTCTTTGGCGTGAATACCAGGCATCATGTTTAGAGGAAGCCAGGCTCATCACCAGGCCAATACTATCCCTACAGTGAAGCATGGTGGTGGTAGCTTCATGCTGTGGGTTTGTTTTTCAGTTTAAGGAATTGGGTGATTACTGTAGTCAGGATAAAGGGAAATATGAATGCAGCAATGTACAGAGACATCCTTGATGAAAACCTGCTCCAGAGCATGCTAGACCTCAGACTTGGATGACGGTTCATCTTCCTGCAGGACAACGACCTAAGCACACAGCCAAGATGTCAAATGAGTGGCTTTAGGACAACTCTGTGAATGACCGTGAGTGACCCTGACAGAACCCTCACTTGAATCTGATTGAACATCTATGGAGAGATCTGAAAATGGCTGTGCTGTGATTCCAGTGTCCTCTGTATGTATCCCAGCACAGCATAGGAAAAACACAGCAGCAACAATCCCATCCATTACAGAGCATGCTATCTACTAGCATGCCAATAGCGCCATCCCTCTAACACAGCACACTGCACTGATGTCCCACCTAGTACACAGCATGCCAAACCCCTACCCATTAACTAGTCAACATTTTCTGCACCCTCCATAGTTACACCACTGAAAAAAGGCCTGGCAAAAGCATCACAGAGGAGGAAACCCAGCATTTGGTGAAATCTATGGGTTTCAAAGGATTCCCAAAAAAGTATTAAAAATTAACATTTTATTTATGATTATTTTAACTTGGCCAATTACCAATGAGCACCGGAAAACAAAGAATTGTGTATAAAAGTGGTTGCAATTCCAAAATGTCTAATGAAAATATTTTGGTACTTGTGTATTATCACGGCACCCATCGCATCGCGGACCATAAGGCATGCGATGGTATGCAATGTCCCGCGATGTTCCCCAATGTCATACAATGTTAAAATTGTATGGCATTGTATATGGCATACAATGCCATACAATGCGATGCGATTATAAATGGTATAAGCACCCCCATTCCACTCCCAGTATGAACGTGAACCCGAAGCGTGGGGTGGCGGGACGCGTCCTCCGACCTTTTCATACCCCCAATATCCACGTCGGTGTGGAGTTGATTTTATATAGTGTGGCGAGCGCAGCGAGCCACCAAGCCCGAAGCGTGGCGAGCGGACGCGCATAACTTCACAGGTATACGCGTCACCTCGCTGGGCGCGCTGCGCTCGCCACGCTACAGGCTCGGTGGCTCGCTGCGCTCGCCACACTATATAAAATCAACTCCACGCCGACGTGGATAGTGGGGGTATGAAAAGGTCGGAGGATGCGTACCGCCGCCCCTCGGGGGCTCGCTGTGCTCGCCAACCTTCGGGTTCATGTTCATACTGGGGGGGGGGGGGGCGTGGGGGTGCATTTAACATTGTAAGCACCCATTAGGTTGCTTAAAAAGCACCCATTAGGGTGCTTATACAATTTAACATCGTATAGGGGGCTTACATCGCATCGCAGTGCATCGGGTGTATGGCATGCAATGATAAATCGTGCAACTTAATATCGGGGGCGCCGTGATAATACACAAGTACCAATATTTTTGTTCATCCCCTTGGATTAAAGCGGAAAATCTGTACTTCCATTGTATCTGTATTCCTTTGTGGGAAAAAATATTTCAGATGAATGTAAAGAAATAACTTACTGTACAATCACTCAAATGTCACTGAAATGTCACTTGTTATTTTTACATATTCTGTCACAGCTAGCATATCTATAATTTATGCTTTCTCACTTCAAACAGTTGTATGATTAATAACTACTGGATCATATATGTTGTTGAAAGCACATTTTTTGTGCTGATCCAACATGCTGTTTCATGATTCTGTTGTAATGTGACAGCACAATACATTTACAACTACAGTCTTTCGTAAATACACAGATGGTAAGATCTCACAAATGTGCTACGTATATTAACTCTACTGCTGCCACACTGACATTATAATGTGAGATTGTCGTATCCGGTATGGGTAGGTGCCAGATTCTGCACAACAAATTAGTGCATGAGTTCTGTGCCGTGAAGAGAGATATACGAAGTGAGATTTAGGGTGAGATTTAATAGGATGAGAGATTCAGAAAGTGAGAGATTTTGTAAGAAATCTCCAGTTTTTTTAAAGCGGCAATCATTTACATGGCAAAATCAAACTGATTTTGCCGTGTAAATGATTGCCGCTTTAAAGGTTAGATTATAGCTGATCCTTCCACACCAAGCACCTCTAGGTCTCGAATGAACCTGCGATAATATCCCACCAGACTGAGAAATATCCAAGGTTGTGACTTACATTTAGGTTTAGACCAGGTGAGGACTGCTTCTACCTTACTAGGCTGAGGTTTAACCTGTCCTCTGCCCACAGTGTAGCCCAAATACTTGGCTTCTTCCATACCAATGGCACATTTCTCGGGGTTGGCGGTAAACTCGTGTGCCCATAGAGACTTTAAAACATCTTCTACACCTAACTCCTAGGTGTAACATATCTTCCACCTCCTGCTTTACTGCTATTTGAGAGAGAGAGAGAGAGAGAGAGAGAGAGAGAGGTGAACTGCTGGCCATCAGGGCTCCCTGCTGCTACTGTGAACCTAGATGCAGTAAAGTGATGCTGTAAAGATTCAGCTCACTTTACAGCACTAGAGGTCACTGCAGCATACCCTCCAACAATTCCAAATAAAAAATCGGTACAGGCCAGGGGGTGTGGCCATAGATAGAGGGTGTTACCATTTTAAAGGGGGGTGGTCTGGACCCTTTCACTTTCCACTACCCCAAACTGAAACCGGGCTGACATGACACACTCACACAGGATCAGGAATGCGCACACACACTGCATGCATGCCACACGCTTCTCCTCACCTCATATACACAGACCATGCTGCACATGTGTTAGTCAGACACACACTTGTATCACTGGCTTCTGTGTCCTCCCACCCCCCAATCCCTGCTCACCTTGGTCCCCCTACTCGGCGCCCAGGCCAGGCAGGTACAGGTCTCAGGTCAGGGTTCCAATCCAGGTGTCCCACACCTGTATCCGCCCATACAGCCTGGAGAGGACGAGCAGGTTCCGCATCTGCTAGGGGAGAGGGCGCCGGGAGGGGGGGAGCACCTCGCACACGCCACCCCCCACAGCTGTGATGCCACCCAACCGGAGTCTCTCCCTGAGCAGAGGGAGGCGGGCCTACCATGTCCCACCACCGTGCACTCTGGGAGATGTAGTCCTGGTTGGCCGCTTCCCCACACACCCTGGGGAACAGTCAGCAATGTTATGAACTACCAGAGACCGAGTCCCTCAGCCAGAGCTCTAAAAAAAATCGTTACAATCGGTACACTTTATTTTAGCCGGTACAGACCGTAAAAAAACTGTACTGTATCAGCTAAAACGGTACAGTTGGAGGGTATGCTGCAGCAGCCTGATTACCGGCAGCCGTGCAGGAGCTCTGATCAGCAATCCCCAGTGTAGGTGAGTATGATCAGGGGTGGTGGGGGCTGCTGCTGGGGGGATGAGTAGGACAGGGAGTAGTATACCAGCGACGGTGTATGTGCAGACATTACTCAAGGTATTTTTTTCAAAAAATACCCCAATATGGCCTGCTGTGCAGCAATGCAGGGACCAAGCTTTCTTGCAAGCTCTGTCCTTGCATACGATAAATGATACATCCATGCAATGTAATCAATTATCACATTGTGGATTGGCCCGATATTATCAGAGCTTATAAGAATCCTCAGATGCTGAGGGTGATAAATCAGCCCCTAAATGCAGTCATCTTACTACTGACTGAATTTATAATACTAAATAAACATGTTGGCCTGATTCAGATGTTGTGTCGATGCCACATGCAGTTTGCCCACACAATCTTTGGCAAAGTTAGCAGGGTTACTACTCCTAGGAATATCCGCCAGCAGATGACACTACTTGGAATTCTCTTTTCATTGGTGAGAATGATAAAGTTCAATAGGGCCCACATCCTAATCAGTGATTTATTGGAGCACTTGATGATGACTGCTCACCTGTATTGTGTCTCAAATGCATGCAAAGCAGGCAAGCTTAACTTTTAATTTCCTGAAGGTGAATGCCTGGAGAGATGTGTCTGAGTCCTAAACAAAAGACAGTTTGACTCATTTTGTAAAAGTAATTCTTCATCTGCAAGAGGGCAAAATTTTACAGCGCTTACCATTGGCCTTGCAAAAGTTAAGGGCTAAAATTAGAGACCTACCTGATCCAAGGTGGGTCACAAGCTGTTCAATCTTTGGCTCCATTTTTTGAGGCCGAACATCATCTTCTTGCTGTTGGATTCTTGCGAGACACAAACTCTACATAAGTCCCGGTGATAAGCGACATCTTCATTCCAGTGGCGGATGTCTATTCTGTCCAGACTGTTAAATCAAAGTTGGAATCAGCAGTCTTTGCTCACTTGAAACCAAACCGTATCCTTGTTGACCCTGCCAACACTGTCATGCTGACACTGTGAACATTTAGATTTCTATTGTCTATTCGATGAAGTTCACCTTGGAGTAAAGCTCACACCAGCTAAATTACCAGCCTATTCTTGTATATTATTCTTCTTATACACTGAGTGGCCAAATTACCACTTGACACTTATACGCAGATCGGCCATAACTTCATGTTGTCTCCGCTGCCTAGAGGGCAAGATAGCTATAAAAAGGAATGCAGGACAAGTGAAGCATCAATTGCCCTGTGTTGCCACACACTGTAAAGCCCCTGACACAATATGCCACACACTGCAATGTCCAATATGCCACATACATACCACCCAACACTGGAGGTAGAGGAGAAGGGACATCTGCGCATTCCGAAGGCACACAGCGAAAATTAGGGGGCATGACCAACTATCATGGTACTCCTGCGAGGCCACATCCCCGATTTTCCCCGCTATTGGGGCATGAACTGCGCTCTGAGAGCTTCTGGCTATGCCCCCAGCCTCTCTGAATTGACGCTGTGCCATATATACACATGCCACCAGCAGTGCCGGTTACACAATGTGCCCAATACCTGCAGTAATGCCATAAACACAATGCCTCTAGCAGTGCCAGATAATCAATGCCCCTCAGATTGTGGTGCCATTCTAAATAAATACTCTTGCGGTACATTGTGCAGGCACACCAAAAAATGGGTGTAGCCACATGCCACATGGGGTGCGGCCAATGAAAATGGGGGGGTGCTACACATATGCACCCAATAGTGCCACATACACATGTGCCCCCAATAGTGCCAGATACAGATATGTCCCCAGTAGTGCTAGATACACATATGCTCCCATGGTGCCAGATATGCCCCCACAGTGCCAGGTATACCCCCACATTGCCATAAACAAGTATCCCAATATGGTGCCCAGTATGCCCCCAGCAGTGCCAGGTTTGCCCCCACAGTGCCAGCTATGCCCCAACTGTACCAGAAACACATATGCCCCCAATGTGAAAGAATTTCCCAGCAGCTAAAGCACAACTCACCGTTGTTGCGCCTGCTGCTGCCGGGGAGAGGAGAGTCCGATGTCCCCCTGCTGTCTGTCTGTCTCCTCCTCTTCAGCCACTTCCCTACTGAGGGGAAGAGAGCACAGCACATCGCGCGTCTCTCCTTCCCCTCACTGTGGGCCGTCTGACTGGGCAGTCAGCCGATCAAAGCTCGCGGGCAAGCTCCTGATTGACTGCAGGCCCACGAACTCTGATTGGCTGACGGCACAGTCACAGGGATACAGGGCCTTAGTCTGGTTCACTCTCAGAGGCAAATTCCTTCTCAAATGGACAAAACCATGTACACTGGGAAAATGTCATTTGTGCAAAGAGAATTATATTTGGGTGGGGTTTTACTTCAAAGTGAGATCTATATCGCAGTGTAAAAATAAAGCAGTCAGTATTTCCCCTGCAAAAATACAAAATAAGTCACCCAAATCTAATTCTCTCTGCACATGTTACATCTGCCCCACATGCAGCGCACCTGGTTCTGCCCATTTGAGAAGGAATTTGCCTCTGAGAGTGAACCAGAATAAAGCCCACAGTGAGGGGAAGAAGAAACGTTCGATGCACTCTTCTCCCCTCAGAAGGGAAGCGGTGGCGGACGATGGAGGGACGAGCGGGCGGGCGGCTGCAGAGTGGTCGAGCCACCCAGATCTCTACTGTGAGCTACCAGTAACTCATGAGTGACAGGTTGGCGACCACTGCTCTATGGTCTCAGATTTTCACAAAGATAACTTTACATCATACTCGATGTGTGAAAATTTAATTATGTTAATATAAACTGAGAAAATGGGTGTAGCTATTGAAGGAATTACAGAGCCTGGTGTTTGAATTGGTGCAGTTAACACTAGACTCGAGAATATGTGGTTCTTCAAACAAATTACGCACAAGTGATTAATGAGTTAGGAATCTTGAGCTGTGCATATTGTGCTTGTACAAATAAAATTTGATAAACAAAAATATTTTCCCCAAGAACACCAAAAAGTGTCAGCAATAAGACTTGAAGACTTCATGATAATAGAAAATTCTGACATCTTAGGTGCAGATATTTGCAAATATATTGTTAAGCTACCAGACCTCAGCAAAGCTTCTCTGATATACACATACCAAAATATATCTAAATTTAGAGTCAACTTACCTGAGTTGGACTTTTTGTGGCATTATCAAGCAATAATGTTACAGTGACACCCTTTCATACTTTGCTGACTGATTTTTTTTTATTCCGCAAAAAAATTTAAATTAAGGCCGACAACTCAGAATAAACACATCATTCACAAAAAAAATCAACAATTGTGCTGTGCTTCTTTGTGTGTACCTACCTGCCTGCCATGTCAACTATATGTGGTTATTTCTTCCCTTGTAGAGTGTAGGAAATGGTCCAGTGATGAAACACAACAGGAAAGGTTGCATACACTGTAGTTCTCTGCATATACATGATTAGAAATGGTTTCAATGAGTCATAGTGTAGGTTTCCTAATGCTAACTACATAAAATCATAGCCTTGAATAATTAAGTGTAATGAAGATACATGTCTATAATTCTTCATTATGATTCAGTAGATTCACCTTGGGAAAGCCCTTCTTTTTTAGAAACAAGTTACAACTAAATCAACAGGATGACCTTTTCAATGTCTCATCCCTGCATTCTTTTAACATTAGTAAGACTTAATAACTAGTACAGTAACACTTAATAACTTGAGGTGCACATGTTTAACATCCCTACATTGGGGTCTTCTGCGACAGGGTTGTATGTGATCTGGGCCTTAATAAAGCTTCCAGATGGCCATAGTGCCACCTGTAATGCTGCCTAACACAGAGCACAGCACCTATACAGTATGCAGGCTCAGGAGATCTCCCATAATATAGTACTGCACATATGTAAGTAATGAATGTTACACAACTAACATGATTTTGGCATCTAATGATCTAATTATGTTTGTCAATTGTAAAAGAAACTGGCTTGCAATTATCGTTAGCAAGGAAGACGCTAATTATAATGGCATGAACATTGGCATAATTAGAATGATCCCCCCCCCCCCAAGCAAAATGATGGCACCACCCTCCCCATACCTGCCTGTTGACAATGGCCACGTCATGTCCAGCTTGTCAGGGGATCTTAGGACCCCCTCCCTTTCTCCAGCAGCCTCTGTACCCAAAGTACTGCCTCCTGATGGCTTAATTTTATTACTTGTCTGCCAACTCGGTGATGGCCAGTAAGTCCTGATTCCCTAGGCTGCAGCCTATTCAGTTCCATTCTGATTACCCACAAGCTACCATCCATTCCGGGGTTTGGTGTGCATCTGGTCCTGCTATCACCAGAGTGCTTCCAGATCCTGGACTACAAGCCTAGTTAATACCCTGTCACATTCTGCCACTCAAACAACTCAGACTACCTACAGCAGCCAAGTAAGAAGTGCGTCATTTATAGCTATATATGCCATACAGTATCAGTCTGGTCTACATGATATTACACACTTCTCTGTTGCATATAGTATCCTATTACCAACATCAAAGTACCTTGTGGTCTAGAGGGTATGACTCCTCACCTCTCTGCCGTGACCCGGGTTCGATTCACGGTCAGGGAAACATCTTTCTTAATCCTAGGATGTCTCCTAATGATTGCAAGCGTTACCTACACACTTCCAGATATACTTACAGACTTTACCCTGACACCAGTTTCACAAACAAAGACATGGATTACATGCAGACATGGAAGGAAAGTAAAGAGAGAGAGAGAGAGAGACAGTAAGATCATGGGGAGGTTCATGGAGTTGACAAGCCCAAGCTGTGCATTGTGTGAGGTAAGTATGTGAATGTAGTATGAAGGAGCTCACCCTTAGCCTTATTTTGTATTCTACCTAGGAGAATTTAGCTGTTAACATTACAATGCAGGTCTTTCTATTGAAATCACTATGTCTACTATGTCCCTTGTGCTGATGTCTGACAGCAGACTGGATTCAGTGTGTGTGTGGGAGGATGATGATGATGAGGAGGAGGAGGAGTGTTGTGCAATGCATATAAGGGTTTCTGGTGTTTGGTGTAATGTGAATAACACACTATTGTGTGGTCAGGTGTAAAGTGTATAAGGGGTTCTACCGTGCTGTGTAATGTGAATATAGAAGACTACTGTGCAGTGTAATGTGAATAAAGAACACTACTGTATGGTGTAATGTGAATAACGGACACTACTGTGCATTGTAATGTGAATAACAGCACTACTGTGTGGCGTAATGTGTCTAATGGGCACTACTGTGTGGTGTATTGTGCATAATGGACAATAGTGTGCTATGTAATTTGAATTGGTACTTTTATGTGTCCACACCTCTTCCCCACACAGTCACATCTATTAATGTTGGCACTTGCTATCCTTTTTTCGATTGGATAGAGGGGCACCATGCTCTCTTTGGCACAGGGCACCAAAAAGTCTAATCTAATCAGAACCCTCCCATTCAATGGACCATACTCCCCTCTGTTCTGTTCCTCCCTGTGTAGAGGGATATGTGTGTCAGGTGCTCTTGTTCTAGTTCGTCTGGAACTCCATAGTACAGAGGAACTGGTAAGTTCATGCACAGGAAGGTACTAGGATGTTCTGATGTTATTGTGGTAGTGTAGTGCAGTGTACAGGGAGATATTGTAATGTAACTAATGATTTGAAATTGAAACATACTGTTTCACAGAATGAAGTTCATTCATTAATTCTGTATAGAGTAAATATAATGTAAATACATCTCTGACTATAGTTTAGTTTTGCAACATGGATGATTTTTCAACGTTAAGTATCTACTTGATGAAGTTCCTCTAACATTAGTTTTTCTTTTGTCTTATAGAAGTCAAAGAAAAAGCAGGCTTTATCACACCTGTTCCAGGGGGAGTGGGACCAATGACAGTGGCAATGCTTCTGAAGAACACACTGATGGCCGCCAAGAATCTTGTTCACTAAAATATTGTCTCATATTATATTATACTTGGGGAGATGTACCAAAAGAGTGATACATTATCAACCAACCTGCTAATTGTACGTTTTCAAACACAGCCTGTAGCATGAAAGTTAGTAGCTGATTGGTTGGTACTTTATGTCTCTTCACTTTATCTCTCTCCCAGCTTTGATACAGCTCACTCTCTGTCACAGAAAATCTGAAGTTCGCTGCACAATGGGCCTGATTGAGATGCAGTTGCAACTATAATGGTAGCGCTACTGAGTGTTTATCAGCAGACTGCACGCACCAAGGTACCTTTATGATGCTGCTTGCAGTAAGGAATCAGTTGCAGACTGGTTGACAGGAAGGCATACTTGCCTACCTGACCCTCTCCATGAGGTTAAAAAATGCTCTATTCCTGGTAATGTATGATTGCCATCACCTGTGGTGAGCTAATTAATTGATAAACAGGTGTTTCCCCACAGGTGATGGCAGTCATACATTACCAGGGAAGTCCAGGAACAGAGCATTTTTTAACCTCATAGAGAGGGTCAGATAGGTAAGTATGCAGGAAGATGTTGATTGGTAGCAGGTAAGGGGGTGTGTCTGCAAAAAAAAGCAGGTGCAGTGTTACCATGTTTGGGGAGTGACATTTTGTACGTTTAAAACATGGCACAAGTGTTGCATCTCTCATCGCTATTCTACGTGGCTATGGAGGCACTTAGGGAGTCGATGTTCCCCGCATCTGTGCTGCGGGGAACACAGTTGCTGAGCATGTTGCAATGGCTTCAGCTCTATTCAGTTTTAGGCAGCTGCTACATTTGTGACACTTCGCAGTTCCATAATTTAAAATTACTACTGAATGCGACCATATTTGAATTAGGCCAAATATGCTTGGAACGTGATAAATAAGTGTCAATATTTTGTAATAAATAACTAGACTTTGACTGCAAAGACTATTCAAATATATACCTCAGTCTCCACCCAGATCCTCATTCTGGATCTTTCTGCTGTTTGCTGCCATGCTGTGGCTCCGCCCTGACCCTCCTGCAGCCCCCTTCCTTCCCCTCCCCCTATCACATTGGAGGAGAAAGCCTCACACGAGTATTATAAATATAGTTACAGCATGGAAAAAAGTTCAAATACAAAAACATTTCCAGAGTACACCTGAAGCTCCACATACAGTACATGACGTAAAAGTACAGTACCTAGGGTTTTACTTGATTTTGATGATCATTCCAACCCATATGAAGATGTATGTCTTCTCATCTGGAAACTGAATATAAGAGCAGTGTGCACAAGTATACATGTCATATCAAAATCAAACATACATTACAAACATGTTGCAAAGAGAGGGGCTTTCGATATCCTTTTAAGGGAACTAATTTTTGCAAAAATACTAAATACTAAAATACTAGCCAATGTGCTGGTAACAAACCACCAACTAGATTTTGCTAAAGGCAGACATTCCGTAAAGGATATATGTACAGCAAATGCGGCAGTTATGGCATCTAGCCTCCAATCCACTGTACCAAATATGATGTTGAGTGTAGTCACTACAAAGGCATTTGATATGGTGTATTGGCCATACCTTTATGAAATATTGGAAAGGAGGGGATTTGGCTCAAAATTCCAAACTACAATTACGACTTTCTATAATCAACCAACTACTTACTTACTGTTGGAGGAAGAAATAAGATTGACCAGAGGAACAAGAAGGGTTGTAAATTTTCAACTGCACTTTTTACTTTAGCTGGATCCTATGCTTAGAGTATAAACTGGAATCATTTTAAGGGCACTGGTTTGGGAGAAGAGGCAATCAAGATATCTGCTTTTGCAGATGATGTCCTTTTATTTATATCAAAACCCAGGAGGTCCCTTGAACTACTGATGGATCAGGGAATACAAATTGGTGTATGGATTCAAAGTTTACATAGAAAAATCCACAGAGCTCTATTTAAAACCAGGTTACAAGCTTCAAGCAGGATATAGGGAGACCACCATCAAATGGGCAACTAAAGCCATTGCTTATCTACAGTAGGATGCAACTCTATAACAACAATGTAACAACTCTATACGCCCTTCATTTGAAAAATATAATATATAGTCTGCTGAATGATACAGAGCCCTGGCGACATTTAACACTTTCCTAATTACGGTGGGCTAATCTAGTTAAAAGGATTTTATTTCCTAGAATTTTATATACACTCCAATCCCTTCCAAATCTACTAACCAAGAGGGACGTTTTAGAAATTAATAGAAATATCTGCACATTCATCTGGAATCGCAAAAGAGCCACAATCAGTCTGATAAAGTTATAACAACAGAGATTTAATGGAGGTATTTACCCGAAATTATGGAATACAGTTACGGTTCCCACTTACGTTATCTACGAGACTGGTTACTCAGGGACAATATGTACTCTAATACAATTATAGAGGCAGGTTTTGTAAAATGCGATAGTATAAGTTCCTTTCTGTATTTACAACAAAGCCTTATTCTGGTTCACTCCTTCTGGCAAATTCCTTCTCAGATGTAACATGTGCAGAGAGAGTTAGATTTGGGCGAGTTATTTTGTTTCTGTGCAGGGAAAATACTGTCTGCTTTATTTTTACACTGCAATCTAGATCTCACTTCAAATCTAACTCTCTCTGCACAAGTAACATCTGCCCCACCTGCAGTGCACATGGTTTTGTCCATCTAAGAAGGATTTTGTCAGAAGGAGTGAACCAGAATAAGGCCCCATGCCACATACTGCAATATAGCAGTATTACTGCTACTAGATTGTAAGCTCCTCTGAGCAGGGCCCTCTTCCCTCCTGTTGTCAAAGCCCTCTTCTCTTCACATGTCACTCACAGCTCTCCTATACTCAGTGACCATCTTTGTCCGCATACTCCTCTCCATCATTGGCATCTAGCCTCTAGTTGTATGTTGATTGAGTCCTCACTACTTATATTTAAGCTGTAATGTGTATTGATCTGTGGCGCTCTTTATTTGTACTGTATTTTTGTTATTTATTCAATGTTATGCCAAGCTTTGTCTCCCTGTATTGTTCCTTTGTACGGCGCTGCGAAACACTTGTGGCGCCTTATAAATAAAATTATAATAATAATAATATAGACTCGATATAAACTTGCATGTATTTCTCCCTTTCCTACATAACCCATCCTTTCTAAATGTAAAAGAAAGTTATCTCTTCACATTATGGAACAAACATGGCCTAAAAAATATATGGCCACTTGTGAATTGTGAAACAGGGAAACCATTGCAATTTGTTTAGGCTGTGGAGCAGTTCTCAATATTAAGACCTTTCCCACTGGCATACCTGCAGGCCCAAAACGACATGGCTGGTCTCTTCAGGAGGCTTTCCTTAAGAAAATGACAATAACTGTTCATGTTATTATAAGACCATTCAAAAAGGATTGGCACAATTGAGGGACCAGTTCCCATCACTCAATCTTAAAAAAAATAAAAACATTTGACTTATCTGTTAAATTGGTTTCAGCAACATCTTATACAGAACTATTTTTAAACAAACTTTATAAAATATAATTAAAATATAGATATCTTATGCGAAAGCGAATAATTCATGTCAAAGAGCAATAATAATAAGATTTTCCATTCATTTTTGGACATTATTTTAAATTTGGTAAATTACATGTCGCTGACCAATGAATAGGCAATGTTTGGTATTACACCGGAAAGAACTCGGATAACACGGAGTTACTTAAAATAATATATAAAAAATGTATTCTCCAAATGTAGATACAACCCACAGCCACCCAGTATAAATTTTTTTTTTTTTTGCAAAATTGTTTTATATCTTTAGAATGGAGTGGCTTAAGGCTTCATTACAAAAAGAGATATTTACTTAAATTTTTTTTCGAGACATGGGAAAGTCTTTTAGACACATAGGGGTTATTCTGGTTGATTCGCAAGGCTGCGAATTCGCAGCCTTGCAAGTCCACCAAACCCTGCCCGGCTAATGATTGCCCACCCGCCTCCTCCTCGAAGTGTGGGTTCGTCCGTACAGGCTGTGAATGGATGTGTTGCATAAACATCCATTCATATGCCTCAGGTAACCGCTCACATCTTTCGATGGTCGGCGACCATCGAAAGATGTGGTGCGTTCACGCATATAAAAGTGGCTTTTAAGTCACTTACATATGCGTGCACGCTGGCACGGATATGGGTGGGCAGCTGACATCCGGTGATGTCAGCTGCCCGCCCCCCACACCAGCGTCACCACCTCATTACCATGATAACGCCCAGCAAGCGTTCTCATGGGTACGCCCATGGAACGCTGGGCGTTCCCATATGGTAATGGAGCACCCCGGCACCCCCGCATGCCATTCTGGGTGCGTGCACCTGGTGAACCGAAATTTTGCTGTGGGTGCATGCACCCTACGTCTGCACATGCGCAGAAATGTTGCTGTGCATGCGCAGACGCGCAACATCGAACGAATGTGAATAACCCCAATATTGTAGTATGAAAAGTGAATATATACACAAGATCCCACAATATGACTGGCTATCACATGATTTACAATTACACCACTTCTGTAACTAGAATACCCCATTGGGGGAATGGTGGTGGAGTTGCACGCATCTAGGCATGCTCAATTTCGTCTTAATATATTGTATTTGAAAAAATGGAGCACCTCTCAGCCAGCTCAGGGAATCACCTGATTCCCTGAGCTGGCGCTGGCTGGCGGAGAGGCAATCCATCTTACCGGGACACACGAGTGTCTCAAACTTTCGCGCGTCCCAGTCATTTTGCAGATTCCCTGCCCTTCTCGACTTCAGGGAGATGGTCAGGGGTAGTGGAGGCTGCGGGGAGCTACGGGTTGTAACCGTGGAGTGGCAGGGAGCCAATGGAGGGCAGCGACGGGCTCCATCAGAACGGGGCAAGCGAGCGTCTTGTGCGCGCGTGCCCCCTTCTGGTGAATGGCGCACAGCGGTGATTGGCCATAGAATCACCAGGAGCAACTCTAATGAGAGCTGCTCCATCTGTATTTGTAATGAAATATACTACTATAAAGTGCACAATGATATAATTCTTTTTATTACATATAAAATTGTAATGATCATATATTGCTCTATGTACTGTACATGGAGGTTATATTATGATTGTAAATGTATGTCATGACTCAATAAAAGAAAGTTTTGAGATAAAAAAAGCAAAAAATATATTTTTACAAAAGCACACCAAATCTCTTCCTACTGTATATCTACAGCAGGAGTGTTCAGGTGTGTACACACGGCAGTTACTGCCTTGAGATGTGAGTCCCGACGCGATCAGATCGCATCAGGACACGCATCTCACGGCATGCCAGAGGGGCACAATTTACACTATATAGTGCAGATCTGCACTATATAGTGTTGCCTGCCCTCTCTATCTGGCTGCCGATATGCACTCACACGGTAGCGCGCATCGGCAGTGCATCGGGCTCGGAAGCCCTAAAAAAGCATGCGATTTGGCTTCCGATGTTCCCTATATCGGGAACAACCGAAGCCAAATCTTACCGTGTGTGCACACTATTAGACAGCTCTGGCTAGTTTTCAATATATACGTAGCAGGGTGATCACAATTTTTGGGTACTGCTCTCCAAGGGAAAACTCTCCCCAGAAGGATGGCACTGAAAATATTAAGCCCCTCTCTGGTAAGACTACCAGACCCATACTGAAAACTCTTTCTGGCTTTGGTTATGGGTAGGAGTGTAATTAATAAGAATGGTACCACTGCAGTGACAATTTTGCAACACCAGGTGTCCAGGATGGACAGGAGCCCTTCAAATTAAACAAAATCAAGATTTGATTCCCATGGTAGATATTACCTAATCCACCACCCACCTCAACTCAGTGTTAGTGAGCTTTACTGTGACTGGAAGTGACTTCCCATTGGAAGTGCTACCTAATATTCAGGCGCAGGACAAGACGTCCCATTGGGAGATGTTTTCTCCCTCTGGACTGTTTTCTCCTTCTGGGACTTCCAGACTGGGCTGTGAATATTCGTCAAATATCCAATTAATAATCTCCTGGTGCATACTAGTTGTATTTTCTGCAAAAAAAGAAGCTTGATGCTAGCATGGTTTTATGGGACTAGACATGCCAAGAGGGGCTGTTTGGAACAACTGCAGTAAAGCTGTATGAGGACACATCTGTCTGGTCATACTCTTTGAGATATATCACTGTGTATGGGTACTAAGGGGGTTGGCTTGGTAAGCTGCCAGGATCGCAGCTTAACGAGCACCAGTGACACCCTGCCCCCCCTCCCCCCCGCCGCAACCACCCATTCACAAAGGAGGCCTGCACATGCGCATAATAGCCCCGTTCCGATAAGATCAGAATCTATATCTGATTATCTGAGTATGTCCAATATCAGTTAATGTTCTCCACATTCAAAATATGCACAATGCAGTGCTATTGTAAGTATTTTTTAGTAATATATAGTAATATAATTTGTAAGCTGTAAAAAAAAAAAAAGAATATTACTGAACAGTATATTATAAGCTAAATGTGTTCACTGAGGGGATGTGTGCTGACTTACTACATTTCTAACATGTCATGTTTACAGTATAACTATCATTTCACATGTAAATACAATAAAATATGTGTAATAAGTTATTAGCACATAACAACTTGCGAAATATGTGTACAGTATTTGGTAATAAGACATATGCCCTATCTATGCAATAAAAAAAAAAAACATTGTAAGAGACAATGGCTTCTGGAAATCTTTTCATTTGAAAGCATCATTTTAATATTGTCTTTAGTAATACCAGGAAAGTAATACCACTAAATGTACTATTATAAATTAATGTGTATTATTTATGTTTATTTAAAGTATAACTGTGAACATGGAGAATTTTTTTTTCAGAACACAACCTACATTTATCATTCACAACTCCTAATAGACAACTGTGAAGTCATTACTGTTTCATTTTTACACTATTATGGAAATAAAATAACTTCTTTACAATAAAAGGCTAACACTGTGTCTCACCTCTACGGGGGGAAATCACGTGTTTTGTGCACTAGCGACCATTCAATGGAGCAATTAAAGCATTACTACATTCGGACACACAATTGTTGTGGCTGACGTTACTGTTATGTTGTCCTGTCATTTTGACAAGGTGGTAACTAGTAGTAGAATTTTCAGACAGTACATTCTATGGTAGTTTATATGCTTCATCATTACCAATCTAAAATAATTGCTATTGTAGCTCAAATGGATGTTATTTTGAATAGACATGTATAATCAATCTGTAATTATGCATTATCTCTGTACAGGTAGTCAACATCAAAAGCCTTTTAATGTCCCCTTTGTCAGACACATTAAGGTTTAAGCACTTTTTTTTGCCTAATTTGTATGAGGCCCAATAGTCATGGCTCCTTCATTTCATCAACTTCCTTTGCAGTTCTCTAGCTGGTGGTCCACCCTCAAACTCACTCAAGGACCCAAATGCCTCCTACTATACTTCATTCTCTCGTCACCACTCTCCGCTCTCAATGCGGCTATGGGGGTTCTGTAATTCACTGTACAAATAGTGATTCCTTGGACATTTCATGCTCACCTGCTTGGTAACGGTTCATTATATTTGGTGGCACATTGAAAGTTCTCAAGCTCACAAGCCAGTGGTATGTTTGATACTAGTTTACCATGAACGAATGCACTAGCAGTGCCCACACTTGAGGTTCCCTTGTCCATTCATTAATGTATTTGCCTTGACTATTTTGTTGACATATTTAAATGGGTTTGGTGAAAGCAAAGGTGTCTATGTGAATTGGGGAGGAGGTGTTTTATTAGTCTAGCTAACTGTACAGCATGCTTGCTTGTCATACATGCTATTTAGACTAACATCCTCCGGGAATATTTTGAGGTGTTAATGTACCGTATTTGCCGGCGTATAAGACGACTGGGCGTATAAGACGACCACCCCAACATTTCCACTCAAAATATAGAGTTTGTTATATAAGTGCACCTGTCGTATAAGATGACCCGCCCACTTGGAGGCATGTTTTTCAGGGAAAAAAAGTAGTCTTATACGCCAGTAAATACAGTACATGGATTGTAAATATATGTTCACCATGTGGATGATTTATAATGAAGAGTTCTGCTATAATCAAGATAGGCCAACATGTCTTTTGGTTTTAAGAAGTGGGGAGTTTGATTTGCATTTTAACTGTTCATAATGACAGTATAGTACACGCTGGACTCATCCAGGTAAAATCCTAATGTAAACTGACCCCTGTTTGTCACTAAGGTTAAAAAATGACAGCCTTCCTATTCATTGTTTTTTTCTGTTAATAATAGGATATAACAACGTAGTTCTGGCAAAATCAGTTTCAAACTGACCATAGAAGTTCAGCATTATATCATTTAGGTCACTTACAGTAAGTAGTTGATGGGAGCACAGCAATGGTTTGATTGCTATATGTATCTGTAAAAGAAAAAAAAGGGGGCAACAGATGAACTTTCCAACCTGCCAAGAAGCACAAAGTTGGTGTCCATGATGCTTAGCTATTCTCCTGTTGCTACAGCAATCCTAAATAATTCTGCAAATAGAGCACTTAATTAATGTTTCCATGCAAATGCAATTGTGATTCTCTAGGCTAAGCTGATTCAGGAATACAGCGAAACAATTATCAGAGCCATCACAAACTTATTTGCAATTGTGTATACATTCGCAGCCTATATGCAAAACAAGAAACATCAGGACTAAGGATTGGTCTATGGCTATGAAGACTGGACACAGCAGTAGTGATGTAGATGCAATGTTTTTGCATGTATGAGCTTGAAGTCGTCATCAGATACACACCCCGAAAAATGACCATGACACGCCTGCATTTTTCTAACTACTCCCCATAAACACACCGTTGACACCTCAATATGGTAATTTACTGTTAAACATGAAATCCGCATTGCAAGACAGTTCATTAATAATATAATTAGCCATTGCATAAAAACATGATTTAGGCCCAGGCAATATAAAATTCATCCAATTCTACTCTATATTGTGTCACTATAATGCAGCCAAACATTATTTGGTGTACATTGATGTTTTGTCTTTAGGGGTCACTCATCCTTGTTGAGATTGCATTTCTAAGTTTTACATTTATGTATATACCCTTATTTAATTTAATTAATTTAGGCAGAAACCTCCTGATCATGGAGATGTAGGAATGAGACCAGACAACCTCCTTCAAATAATTATCTCTATAGTGAAGTGCAGGCATAGCAATCTTGGTCAGATCTGACAAGTATCTAAACATTGCAGCCTTATTGTATTGTCTAACATCAGGAAATCCTGTTTCTCTATTCCATTTTGGTTTTTGCAGTTTGATCATTCCTAGTTTAGACCTACCGCCATTCTATATGAACTGTCTAAAATTTTATTAAGGCATTGCAGATCTTTTGGTATTGTATACAACAGTAAAGCCTGTATGAGATACATTAGCCTTGTGAAAGAAATCATTTCAATTAAGTTAATTCGTCCTAAATAAGATAAAGATGCTTTTTTCCATCCTCAAGCTCATCGTAAATTTGATTAAAGACACAAGTATAGTTTAGTTGATATAAGTCAAGAATTGGATGAGGAATTCTAACTCCTAAATATGTAAAATTATCCCTTTTAAAGGGACCATTTAAAGGGAGTATTTTGATCCCAAAACCCGACACCTCTTCAAATCTCTTTAATAAGGAAAAGATGTGTGTTATAGAATCAAGTGGATTTGAAAGGTATAAAACTATGTAATCTGCGAATACAGTGAGTTTAACCACCTTTGAGCCCACGGATATACCCTTGGAAAGTACATCTCTTTTTAAGACGCATAAATGTGTTCTTACAAGTACCAAGTACATAAGTAATTATGACAAAGGGTATAGCTGGAAACCAAATATTTTCCAAATCTTATCTTCATAAATCTTACTGATATATTATCATGTTATCCTGGCCTCACCTTAATATTGTAAAATAGCTCTACCTGATATCCTGTACATGGTTATATATATAAATATTTAATATAGACATAGCTTAGGGATTTGTTTACTTTGTCTGCCTAGGTTTGATTTATGTATTAGTATCCTAAGGGAGACCTGTCATCACAGTGTAATTAATATGCTATGCAAGTTGTAGGAAGCTATTATCTAGCTATATGTGATGGGGAGTATCATGGGTATCAATCAACAGTCTAAAATAAATACTGATTACATTTTACACAAGTTATGGCTACCACAGAACTAAGGGCCCGATTCAATGATGTGCGAATTTGCAAACCGATCATAGTGTGCATGCGTGAGCTCAAATAAAAATTGAAAAAATATGTAATTGCAATCCCCTCAAACTTTTGCGTACATGAAGTCAGCATTTGAGGGTGGTAGTCTGCCATTTTTTGGGAGATTTTCTCATTTCACACACAGGTTTACACAAGGCGGGTTTTTATGTACGGAAGCTACCCACCCACAGTCATCTGCAAATTTTCAGAGGAGTGATCACATCTGAATCAGGCCCTCAATGCAAATGAAATTAAGCAAATACTATTTTTTTAGTAACATTATGGTGCGTGATAATTACTTATACAAATACTAAATATTAAAGATCGGATTCAATTAGCTGCGGTAATGAACCCCGGGCTAATTGGTCTGCCGTGGCTATTCAACTACAACTTAATAAGCTTGTAGGCTGCACTTAATACATACATGTGTAGGCTTCACTTAATACATACATGTGTAGGCTGCACTTAATACAGCCTACAAGTTCTAGCCTGAGAGACGTTCGAACAGAGATCCATGTCAGATTTGAAAAAAAGGGCTCTGTCAGGAAGGCAAAAACTGGCTGTGTCAGGAAGGGGTTAAACTGTCTTTGAAAAAGGATTGAAAACATAATGGGCAATGGATAGGTAGTGTGCATGTGCCGGAAGGCCGCAAGCATGTGTTGGTTAAACTATGCAATGTTTATGTATGATCAGTGTGTAACAAATCATTTTTTATCCCTTTCACAGTCTATAACGTTCCCAAAAGAAAGCCGAAACCAAACAGAACAGAACAATCGGTGAGAGCAATGACAACGATTATTCTGGAACATCTACGTGAGGCGGAAAGCGATTTGAACGCTCATGAAGATGCAAGAATTGCCAGATTTTTAGCATCTGAAAAAGAAATGCATGATTCTTTTATGTCACAAATAGCGGATATGCATGAGAGGCAGATGACATTGTTTGAGCGTATGTTTAGCCGTATCCCTGCCAATACACAAGCACCACAAAAAGACCACACGCAAGTGCCATATGGCCAGTACAACTATGACCATGCTCAGTATCCTAACACATCAACCCCACAACCCGAACAATATCGGGTTTATAGGCAATTGAGTTAGGCCTGTTGTTGCTACAGCAATGTTTGTATGTATCTTTTCAGGTTGTTAGGTTTCTGCACAATGTAGGTAGAGAAGCCAAAGTTGGCTCAGTTGGTACACATTTTTTATATATAATTTTAAAATACATAACAAGTCCATATTACAGGTACAGGTAGTATAGGGCACATGTATACTTAGATATATATATATATATATACATAGAAGGGCAAGTAAAGGTCGCAGTACTAGGGTGCTCATTTTTTTTTATTTAAAAAAATATATAGTATATATATATATTTTCCTACCTCTAGGATGTACGTTCTTAGGCCTGAAATAATTAGGTCCACGTGATAACTAGAATGGGCATAGCAGAGGGGAAGATGTATGGAGCAGTGATAAGGGAGAACAAGTGACAAAGTGCTTGCTGAAGTGCTTGCAGTGGAGCTGAAAGGGCCCTCCTATCAGCTCCAAACTGTTAAGTGTATGAAGGGTTTCTGAAGGGACAGTTAGGAGCTGATAGGATTGACTTCTCCCCCCCCATCACTGCGTCATACATCTTACTCCCTCTTGTGTTCTCTTTGCACTTATATTTTTGCACTAATAAATGTTTACCAAGCCATTTTGTACCTGTATGTCAAGTTTTACATGTACAGTGGTCGCCTCACATCCCCCCAAAGATCCTTGTGCCCATATTCTTGCGCTGGGGGTGCAGCGCGCAGCGGGTGCAGCGCGCATCACATGACACCCTCACCCAGAAGCATGCTTTATTTTATAACATTGGTGGCACAGTGGTCGCCTCACATCCCCCCAAAGATCCTTGTGCCCATATTCTTGCGCTGGGGGTGCAGCGCGCAGCGGGTGCAGCGCGCATCACATGACACCCTCACCCATAAAGTTGGTGGCACAGTGGACCCCTCTCATTACCACCCCACCCCACCTTGTCTCTACCACATGTACATGCGCACACATTCACTGTTGTTGTTTTTTTAGGGGGTTTGGAAAGACAATTTATTCCATCATAGACATGCAAGTAAACAACACATGACTAGCTTTTGCAATGTGCCATCACCCCAGAGCATGCAAGTAAAAAACATATGACTAGCTTTTGCAATGTGCCATCACCCCAGAGCATGCAAGTAAAAAACACATGACTAGCTTTTGCAATGTGCCATCACCCCAGAGCATGCAAGTAAAAAACACATGACTAGCTTTTGCAATGTGCCATCACCCCAGAGCATGCAAGTAAACAACACATGACTGGCTTTTGCAATGTGCCATCACCCCAGAGCATGCAAGATAACAACACATGACTGGCTTTTGCAATGTGCCATCACCCCTCCCCAAACTTGCGCTGGGGGCAGCGGGCATCACATGACACCCTCACCCAGAAGCATGCTTTATTTTATAACATTGGTGGCACAGGGGTCGCCTCACATCCCCCCAAAGATCCTTGTGCCCATATTCTTGCGCTGTGGGTGCAGCGCTCAGCGGGTGCAGCGCGCATCACATGACACCCTCACCCAGAAGCATGCTTTATTTTATAACATTGGTGGCACAGTGGTCGCCTCACATCCCCCCAAAGATCCTTGTGCCCATATTCTTGCGCTGGGGGTGCAGCACGCAGCGGGTGCAGTGCGCATCACATGACACCCTCACCCATAAAGTTGGTGGCACAGTGGACCCCTCTCATTACCACCCCACCCCACCTGTGATCAGTGCGTTGGTGGTGCATAGTGGTCAGCATAGTACTTACCAGCTCCGGAGGGTTCACAGCGCGTGGTGTCTGACAGCATCAGCATGTGCAGAATGGAGAGGAGGGCTCAGTGAATGGCCAGATGAGGAAAATCGCTGGTCACTTGAGCACAAAAAAAAGACACCACACAAAAGGCGCCCGATATGCAGGGTCTTGCTAAACGATTTTACTAGATTGATGGGACATGCTCATTCTTCTTCTTATTGCGATTTATACGCACGGGGCCGTGCATCTATATCGCTTTAGCCTCCACACACACACCGATGTATGCTTAGTTTCTAAGCGACCTAGCTAAATCGCTTAGAAAATGGCTCAAAATCGGCATGTGTGTAGGCCCCATTAGGATGTTATTCTGATCTATTTGCGATGTTGGGCGTATGCGCATGCGCAGCTGCATTTCTGCGAATGGGTGTATGCACCCAAGACAGCGGGTGTGGAGCGGTGGCAGATAGTCATACCCATGGGAATACCCAGCATTTCATGGGTGTTTCCAAGAAGGCGTTCCCATGGAAATCGGCCCGTGATGTGGATGCCAGGGTCACCGGATGTCAGCTGCCCACCCACTTCCTGCTGAATGGCCACGCATATCTTAGGTTACCTGAGAGTAAGGCATCTGCCTTCCACATCATTCGATGATTGGCAACTATCGAATGTTGTGGGAGTTTCCCCAGAGTTCCCCCAGAGACTGTGAATGGATGTTTATGTTAAACATCCATTCGCAGTCCATGCGAGCATTTGCGGCATGCAAGGGGGGGCGTGCATATCGGCATTTGTCTGGTACACTCGCAAGGCTGCAAATTCGCAACCAGAATAACCCACTAATTCTGTGAGTGCCACTGCCACCTCTGTGTTAATACAGTACATCAAAAAAATAACAATACTGATGCACACTCTAGGTGCTAAGAACACTGATAGTAAAAATAATTTTGATAACTCTTACAATTAACATGGAGTATAATTGAAGTTCTTAGCACACATTTGCGCAAATATGTGGGCCCATCTACCGCGTCCAGGTGAACTTCATTAGATGGGTCCCTAACATTTCTAATACTAACACATTATATAAATGTATCTAGGTCTTACCTTCAAATATAGCCCATATTAACATGCAGTCAGCAATGTAGGAACCTGTGCTGATTAAAACACCTGAGGGTAGATGGGAGGGGTGCCAGTGCCAGAATGAAGGAGCCTTACCTTCAGTGTACAATATATACACAAATATTTGGGAAAGAGGGGGGACTGGACTGCACACCATATTTTTAAACATTATGAGAGGTGCTACCAAGTTAAGGCTTCTAGTACCATACAGGAAAAATAACAATACTGATGCACACTCTAGGTCAGTGATTTTCAACCTTTTTACCTTGTGGCACACTAAATAAGATTTTAAAATTGCCAAGGCACACCATGGGATCCCCACAGGGCAAAACACATTGGCCCCCACAGGAAAAAAACAAACCTATTGCCCCCCATATAAAAAAACTAACACACTGGTCCCCACAGGTAACACAAATAAAATACATTGGCCCTTTAAATGAAAAGAAGAGACCAGTAAATAACACTTGAACTGGTGGTGGCTGTAAACTGGTTTGGGCATCTCTAGATCTGAGGGCACACTTGAGAACAACTCAAGGCACACTAGTGTGCCACGGCACAGTGGTTGAAAAACACTGCTTTAGGTGCTAAGAACACTGATAGTAAAAATAATTTTGATAACTCTTACAATTAACATGGAGTATAATTGAAGTTCTTAGCACACATTTGCGCAAATATGTGGGCCCATCCACCGCGTCCAGGTGAACTTCATTAGATGGGTCCCTAACATTTCTAATACTAATACATTATATAAATTTATCTAGGTCTTACCTTCAAATAGAGCCCATATTAACATGCAGTCAGCAATGTAGGAACCTGTGCTGATTAAAACACCTGAGGGTAGATGGGAGGGGTGCCAGTGCCAGAATGAAGGAGCCTTACCGTCAGTGTACAATATATACACAAATATTTGGGAAAGAGGGGGGGACTGGACTGCACACCATATTTTTAAACATTATGAGAGGTGCTACCAAGTTAAGGCGTCTAGTACCATACAGGGAAAAATAACAATACTGATGCACACTCTAGGTGCTAAGAACACTGATAGTGAAAATAATTTTGATAACTCTTACAATTAACATGGAGTATAATTGAAGTTCTTAGCACACATTTGCGCAAATATGAGGGCCCATCCACGGCGTCCAGGTGAACTTCAATACAGTACATCGTTGGCATTATGTGTAAGCGGCCCTACGCTTGACATTATATGAAAGGGCCCTATTCTGGGCATAATGTGTAAGCAGTACTACTAGCCTGGACATTATGTGTAAGTGTCATTTTTGTGTACATTATGCATAAGCAACATTACATTTTGTGTTGTGAGTAAGCTGCATTACTGTGTGCATTTTGTGAATGGGGGACTGGACATTATATGCAAGCAGCATTATTGTGGGCCTTATTTGTAACTTGCATTACTCTGGGCATTATGTGTAAGCAACTGTACTGTGAGCATTATGTGTACTTCATTGCTCTGGGCATTATGTGTAAGCAGTATTATTGTGGGCATTATATGTACTTCATTACTCTGGGCATTATGTGTAAAAGATATTATTGTGGGCATTCTATGTAAGCAGCATTACTATGGGCATTATGGGGGCCGAATGCCCACCCCCGAATCATGCAAAAGGGAGAAAAATAATTTCATGATCAGTCTGAACTGAGTTTTATTTCCTTCGGTGTCCAACAAAAAGGAGACAGTTGCTGACATCCTGTGATGTCAGCCGCCAGCCCCTGGCAGGCATCGACCTGCGTGCGTTCCCATGGGAACGCCCTGCGTTTTCATGGGGAAGCCCATAAAATGCTGGGTGTTCCTATAGTCCAGCGCCATTTCCTGTCCGCCCATCTCTCCCTGCAATGAACAGCTTGTGAGTGTGCAACTCGGTGAAACCATTCGGTACCAGGGTCTGCACGTGCAAAAACGGCCATGTGCAGACCCTCAACCACCGGAACGTGGACTAATTCGGCACCGTCCGATCATTATAGAATCACCCCCTAGGTGTAGGCAGCACTACTATGAGCATTAGCTGTATAACTCTGGAAATGATGTATACTGTAAGTGGCGTTACTGTGGGCAATATGTGTAAGACCTACTACTTTGGGCATTATGTGTAAGATGTATTACTGTGGGCATTATGTGTAAAAGGCACTACTCTTAGAATTTTGTATAAAAGGGCACTACTGTGTGGCATAATGCAAAGAGGGGGATAAGGAAGGTTTGTCACTTGGTGGTGCACCAGGAGAAAGATGAATAGAGACTTAAAATATACCTTTTATTAGGGTTATATATTTAAAAAAGGCTGCAAAATATAACAAACTACATGAAACATAAAACAAAGACATGGTGAGTATAGTGCATGTTAAAAATGCACGTGCGATGTCTCTTGGATTAGCGGTAATCGTGTGTTTATCCCTTTAACAGTTGGCCCTTGTGGCTCATAAGTATAACGGAAAACACTGTATATATAGAGATTAATGGTCAGCTGATTTACTGTACGCAAATACTAATAAACCTTGAAGATTAATCATTCGTGTCTGTGTGCAATTTTTTGCCGGTCAGGTCGGTTCAAAGTGGTGTTGTATTCTTAGATTTATTAGTGTCTCAATCACAGCTTAGGTGTTTATAAACAATGTTAGTATAAATCCGATGGACTTTTAATAAGTTTGCACTGTGGGTGTTCAAGTACTGGGTAGAGTGTCAGAACATCACATACTCTGCTATATTATAGTACACAATTGCATACCTCCCAACTGTCACGATTTTAGAGGGACAGTCCCGATTTTCGGGTCCTGTCCCGCTGTCCCACCCGCGGCAGGCATTGTCCCGCTGCGGGGGGTGGCAGTTGGGAGACCCCCCAATCTAGTAGAATAGACGCTGTGCGCATGCGCACAGCGTCTATTCTCGTATGAAAATGAGGTTGCGGCTAATTAGCATAAGCCGCGCCCTCATTTGCATACGCCCGCCCCCTTTTCGGGCGCTATTTCTTCAGGTCAAAAGTTGGGAGGTATGCAATTGATACATTTGTTTCAGAGTGTAGACACAATCTACTCTTTATCAGAGTAGTCCTGAGAAATGTCTCAGATAATAGTCACTGCTGCAGGCTGTTACAGTGGGGCCAGATGTGTGGGTTTGTGGGGATATACCTCCCTATGCTGCCAATGCAATAATGGCAGAGGTGTGTCTGATTGATGCCAGACAGATATCGCCCAGTGTGTATGGTGTCGGTGGTGTAGCCCGTTATATCAGGGGTTCACCATGCATCCACATACTGGAGCCTGTAATCAGCAGCTATTTCAATATTGGCAGAATAAGACATAAGAAGGACTGATGAATATACACTGCTGTCAAACAATTTCACCCAATGTGTATGGGGCTGGTTTGATAAATTATCCATACCCCGTACAGGCTTATAAATGTACCCAATGTAATATAACAGTATTGCCAACGGTGTGCTGTGCTAGTGGTGTGAACCGCTTGTATTGCAATTCACCATTTACTAGTACGCTGGGACATGTAGTACAATATGGCTCATAAAAATGTGGCAAATGCAAAGCATGCCCTTTTATGGCTCCTACTACATCATACACTGACAAATTCAAAATCGCGTGTACAACCCCTGGAGATATATACAACCTGAAATATCCCTGCAATAACACCTACATAGTTAAAACCATCAGACCTCTGAAACAGAGAGTGTTGGAGCACCTGTCAAGTATTAAGAATGCCAGCAGAGACAGGTCTAACAGGAATACCCTTACACCAGTTGCCAGGCACTTCCTTAGACATCATGAAGGCAACCCTATGGGATTGAAGGCCTTCGGCATGATGGAAGTAGATCTAGGAATTAGGAAAGGAGACAGAGATCAGGGTGGAGCTGGGTCAGGCTGGAGCTGGAATAGCACAATAGATGGATCAGGCTTAAACTGGAATAAGAAAGGCTGCATCAGGCTGTAACTTCAATAGCACAATAGCTGGATCCAGGCTATACAGTAGTTGGAATAGCACAGTCGCTGGATCAGGCTGGTGCATGAATAGCACATAAAATGGATCAGGCTGGAGCTGGAATACCACAGTAGCTGGTTCCGGCTGGATCTGGAATAGCACAGAAGCTGGATCAGGCTGAAACTGAAATAACACAGCACCGTGTATGTCTTACAGCAACAAAGCTCAGGCAGAGAATGCTGTCAGTGCAGGATATCTATACCCTGGGTATAGTAGCAATTGGCTGGATTCAGTCAGGTAGACTTAGTCTGTATGCCCCTGGGAGATCAGCGGTCAGCTATTCCGGACCAACACCTAGTGTCTGGAGCCAGCAGGAACGACACCAGAACGTTGGATCACAGAGACCATCATCGCACCAACCCCTTTACCACTATGCACACTCCTGAGAGGAAACAGAATTAGACTTCCACCAGAACAGGGTTGCATGTCAGCACCATTTTAGTGTTGTACAATATCTTATGATCAATAATAAATGCAGACATCAATATGTTTGGGGGGTTAACAGTATTAGGAGATTAATAACTGCTTCCACAAAGGTCACGTTCAGGCAGAGACAGTGTATGGTGAACTGGCTAGAACTACCAATGGCACTACTGCGTGCAGCTCACAATAAATGGGCATCTCGAGGCTGGCACATTCCTGGTGCTTGCTGGTACACAAAAGGAAGGCTAAAACTAGCATTTGAGAAAGCCATTACAGCAAACACAGTAGTTCCCACCTCTAAGTCTTGTATTCTGCTAACAAAAAAGTATGAATGTTTTGTTCATATATAGATTAACACATTTAAGCTTGCTGCTCAGTGTCAAGAAGTCCTCAGTCTCTGAAAGTCGCTACAAGAGCATATATGCTTATCACAGAGGGTAACATCTAGGGGCCAGCTTGTGCACCACATCCAATAAGCTGATATACAGTAAACACCTATGCTTGAGTTTACTAGTGTTTGACAGTAAAATGAGCATTTCAGGAATATCATCACATTATATTAAAGAGCTTACGTTGATACAATGTAAAGGATCCACATAAGCAGGTGCAAATGGACTAGATAGAAACGCAGGTTTCCAAAATTAGGAGGTACCCTAGAGCCAAAAGAAGTTATCACACTGTGAAAAGGGTTTTTAATGTGCTGTAAAATTGCTGCTAATAAGCATTAACCCATAGGTTCCAGAAAAGGACCCTGAGCTATGGGTTAACGCCTACAAAAAGAGCACTTAACATGTATCACTTAAGTGGGGATAACTTTTTTTTGCTTTTACTTATCCCAGTGATTTTGAGATTGTTTTCTCGTGACACATTGTACTTCAAATTAGTGGTAAATTTGGGTCGATACAGTCTGTGTTTTTTTGTGAAAAATACCAAAATGTCGTAAAAAAATGGAACATTTAGCAATTTGCAAAATGTTAAATTTTCTGCTTGTGAGACAAATAATCATACCACTCAAAATAGTTAATAACTAACATAGACCATATGTCTACTTTATGTTTCCATCATTATTTCAACCTCCTTTTAATTTTTTTGGACACTAGGAGGCTTAAAATATGAATAGCAAATTCTCAAATTTTCAAGAAAATTTCAAACACTGATTTTTTTAGGGACCAGTTCAGTTCTGATGTGACTTTGAGGGACTTGTATGTGAGACACCCCCATAAATGATGCCATTTCAAAAACTGCACCCCTCACAGTATTCAAAACAGCATTTTGGAAGTTTGTTAACCCTTTAGGTGTTTCACAGGAATTAAAACAAAGTGTAGGTGAAATTTCAAAATTTCATTTTTTTTGCAGATTTTCAATTTTAATACATTTTTCTAAGGAACACAGTAGATTTTACTAGAGAAATGTGACTAAAAATTGATTCCCCTAATTCTTTTGTTTTCATAAATATCCTATATGTGGCCCTAGTGTGCACGTTGACCAAACCACAGGCTTCATAATAGAAGGAGCACCTACTTGATTTTGGAGCCTCCTTTTTATGAGATTATTTTTTAGGCACCATGTAGGTTTCTAGGCACCATAAGATGCTAAAAGTTAGGAACCCCCCCACAAGTGACCCCATTTTGCAAACTACACCCCCCAGGGAATTCATCTAGGGGTATAGTGTACATTTCAAACCCCCAGGGGTTTCACCAATTGTGGTACAACTGGGCTGTGAAAATGAAAAATTAAATTTTTTACACAAAAATGCAGTTCTGGCTCAAAATTTTTCATTTTCACAAGGAATGAAGGAGACAAAGCACCCCAAAATCTGTGCCCCAATTTCTCCCGAGTACGGCAATGCCTCACATGTGACCAAAAAATACCATTTGGGTGCATGGCAGGACTCAGAAGGGAAGGAGTGATATTTGGATTTTGCAGCACAGATTCTGGTGGAATGTTGGTGGGTGCTATGTCGCATTAGCAAGACCCCCGAAGCACCAATACAGTGGAACCCCCCACAAGTGACCCCATTTTGCAAACTACACCCCCCAGGGAATTCATCTAGGGCTATAGTGTACATTTCAAACCCCCAGGGGTTTCACCACTTGTGGTACAACTGGGCAGTGAAAATGAAAAATTAAATTTTTTACACAAAAATGCAGTTCTGGCTCAAAATTTTTCATTTTCACAAGGAATGAAGGAGACAAAGCACCCCAAAATCTGTGCCCCAATTTCTCCAGAGTACGGCAATGCCTCACATGTGACCAAAAAATACCATTTGGGTGCATGGCAGGACTCAGAAGGGAAGGAGTGATATTTGGATTTTGCAGCTCAGATTCTGGTGGAATGTTGGTGGGTGCTATGTCGCATTAGCAAGACCCCCGAAGCACCAATACAGTGGAACCCCCCACAAGTGACCCCATTTTGCAAACTACACCCCTCAGGGAATTCATCTAGTGCTATAGTGTACATTTCAAACCCCCAGGGGTTTCACCAATTTTGATACAACTGGGCTGTGGAAATGAAAAATTACATTTTTTTACACAAAAATGCAGTTCTGGCTCAAAAATTTTCATTTTCATAAGGTATGAAGGAGAAAAAGCACCCCAAAATCTGTGCCCCAATTTCTCCCGAGTATGGCAATGCCTCATATGTGACCAAAAAATACCAGTTGGGTGCATGGCAGGACTCAGAAGGGAAGGAGTGATTTTGGGATTTTGCAGCTCAGATTCTGGTGGAATGAATGGTGGGTGCTATGTGGCATTAGCAAGACCCCCGAAGCACGGTGAAATGATGAACCTAATAATCCATAGATGTGTGGTATATTTTAAAACACTCCTTTATACATAGGCCGGGTTTGTCGGGGCAAGTTTCACAGTGGAAAATAGTATCCTTTCTTATTCCCTTTTTATAGCAAACTTTGCACCTTTTTTGTGTCCTGCCCTTTTTTGCAGTGGAGGGGATTTCGTTAGGAAAATGCTGCCCTGGTACAATACGGGGGCCAGTACTAGAAGTACTGGGGCCCTCTGCCTGCTGGTTCCCAAATATTAGGCCCTTTATGACTTCCTCTTGAAAGTGCATAAATGTCCCCCTCTGGCTGGTAGAACGGAATAGCACGTAAGCGTTATACAGTGCCATCTGGATGATATACACGGCCAGCTTCTTGTACCAGATTTTTGTTTTCCGCAGGGCACTGTACGGCTTCAGTACCTGATCTGAAAGATCCACTCCGCCCATGTACTTATTGTAATCTAGGATACAATTAGGTTTTGAGGTGTGGGTACTGGTACCTCGTACAAGGACGGAGGTGGTACTGTCTCCGTGAATTGTTGTCAGTATAAGGACATCCCTCTTGTCCTTATATTTGACCAACAACATATTTTCGGTGCATATTCCCCTGCTTTCACCCCTTCTCAGTACTTGGGCAATGTGCGTTTTTGGGAGGCCTCTTTCAGGGGCGGATTGGCCAACCGGGAAACCGGGACATTTCCCGGTGGGCCGGCCAATAACACATTAGAAGGGGCCGGTTTCTCCCCTGGCTGGTCGGCAGCCAGGGTGTTTTGCCCTAATCCACAATGGCCACGGGAGGGCTGCTGCGCATGAGCGGCCGCGCACAGCTCCTCCCATGGTCCTTTGCGGAGCTCGTTAGTGAAGGCTCACGGCTCCGCCCTCTTCCCTCTGACCTCCGGCTGCCCAGCCCGGCAGTTTAGCGCAGCAGCGGCAGCACTGAGTTTTTGCGCGCTGCACCTGCTGGCAGAGAGGTGCCAGTGGGCAGCGGCTAGGAGAGCGAGAACAGTGGGAGCGGCGAGGCAAGCGCAGCGGCGGCCGGGGACCAAGCAGAGCAGCAGCACCCGTGAAGCAGGGAGCCGGAGAGCAGTGGAAAGCGGCGGGCATGAAAGCCAGGAGGCCGGCGCTGGGGAACGGGAGGCTCATTGATCATGGTAAGATGAGACCTGCCTCACTCTCCACTCCCTCTACTCTTCCACCTGTCACCTTGCCATCTGTCAACTCATCCCCTCACAGCTTGCCCTGCATTACCTTGAACCCTGCCATCTCACCCTCTGTCACTCCAGTCCCCCTCACCCCCTGTCAGCTTGCCCCCATCACCTCACCCCTCTCGCTCCCATCACCTTCAGCCCTCTTGTACCCCCCCATCCCCTCACCCCATCTGCAGCTCTGCTTGCTTCCCCGTCAACACACCCACCCTGGCCCCCCACCCCACTTCACCCCACCTCACCTCACTCCCCCTGACTGGCAACTTTTAGCCTGGGGGCAAGTCCAGAGCACTGGCCCATGGGGGGGCGGTTGTTACCCCCTACTACCCCCTGCTCCCACTGTATAATACTAATAACAGCAGGACACCACAGGCAGCTCCCCCTGTATAATACTAATAATAGCAGGACACCACAGGCAGCTCCCCCTGTATAAAAAGAACGGGACGCCGCAGGCAGCTCCCCCGTATAAAAGAACAGGGCACCACAGGCTGCTCCCCTTGCATAAAGATAATGTGACACCACAGGCTGCTCCCCCTGCATAAAAATAATGTGACACCACAGGCTGCTCCCCCCCGCATAAAAAGAACAGGACACCACAGGCTGCTCCCCCTGGCTGCTACCACAGGCTGCTTCCCCTGTGTAATAATACCAGGACACCACAGGCTGCTCCCCCCCCCCCTGCATAATAACAGGAGGACACCACAGGCTGCTCCCCCTGCATAAAAACAGGACACCACAGGCTGCTCCCCCTGTGTAATAATACAGGACACCACAGGCTGCTTCCCCCCCCCCTTGCATAATAACAGGAGGACACCACAGGCTGCTCCCCCTGCATAAAAACAGTACACCACAGGCTGCTCCCCCTGTATTCAATTAACACCATGACACCACAGGCTGCGAAAAGTAGAAATATATTTGTGTTTTGTTATTTAGTAGTCTCTGCTACTGCCTTTCAAGTTTTGCCGATCTCTGGGTTCTTGCTGAAGTGCTGCAGCTCCTGCCTCTTAGTTTCTGCCCAGGCGCTGCTTTCCCATGCTGCGGCCACAGGCTCAACCTCCGTCCTCCCCGTCCGCCATCCTCCGCATGCCGGCTCTTCCCCCCACCATTAGAGTCGACACACGGTGGGAGATGTCGGCGTCATGACATCACACACGCTCCATCCATCACTGCAAGAGGAACTTCATTTAAGACAGCCAGCCATCACCTATTGATCCCTGGGATCCCTGGACATGTCCTCATCCAGGAGGCCGGCGGCCATTTTCTGGTAGCCGCAGCCATGTTTTAAAAGCCGGCGCCACCTACAGGAGGACTAGAGATCTGGGTGAGGAGGTAAAAAACCAGGCAGCCCGCAGCAGTACCTGGGGGGGCACATGGCATCCTGCCCCCCCCCGGCCCAGTCCGCCACTGCCCTGGACCCCCATCACCTCACCCCCTGTCAGCTCACCTGGTCACCCCACCGCCTCTCTCCTTACCCTGTCACCTCACACCCTGTCACCTCACCCCATCACCTCACCCCGTCAGCTCACCTTCCCCTGTAACCTCACCACCTCTCTCTTCATTCTCTTACCCAGGGTCGTCTTTACATATGGGCTTGATGAGCAGTTGCCCAAGTGCCCCAAAAATCTAGGGGCCCAAAGCCTTTTATGTCACCCCTATTGTAAAGCCCTTCTTTCCTCACCTGACCTGCTGCACTGCACTGTATGCACAGTGCCCTTATAGCCACCAGATGCTGTAGTACCACCCGGCCCAAAACATAGTCGGCGGGCCGCACTGCATTACTGGGATTCCTGGGACAGCTGCTATATAGCATGGCAGTCTGCCACTAACCAATCAGTAGCCTGTCCTACAGTGGGAGGCGGGAATCAGGATTCATGTTCCATGCTCGCTGGCTGCTGTGGCAGCGTGTCTTCTGGCTCCTGGGGCCTAGCTTCACTGACTTAGAGCTAGATGTACTAAGCTTAAAAAGTGATAAAATGGAGAGTGATAACGCACCAGCCAATCAGCTCCTGCATGTCATATTTCAAACCCAGCCTGTGACATGACAAACAGGAGCAGATTGGCTGGTGGTTTATCACTCTCCATTTTACCATCTATCTATCTATGAAGTCAGGCTCTCCCTGTTAATAACTCTCATGTGTCGGGTGCACCCATAGATAACACACACACATACCCCTTAGATGCGGCACTCCTGGCATCATGAAATAATAAATCCACAGAGGCATAGATATACTGGGCAACATTTCCAGGGCCTAATTTATAATACATTACCCCCTGAAATGTTTCCCATTTTACATTCCTGTGAGTGGTTTTGTAGGTAGGGGCCCCACTGCACTGATTTGCCCAGGGCCCACAATGCTGTTAAGATGACCCTTCTCCCACCTTGCCCTCTGTCACCCCACTCTTCACCCACACCCATTTTTCCTCTTTTTAGCTCCCCCCATGTCTGCAATCTACCTCTGGCAATTAGCATTCATGTTATTTTTCCCTTTAAATGAAGAAACATATTGGAGTTCCGCTGCCAGAGAGCTTTTCCTCCTGTATGATGATGATGATGAGCGCATCATGAAACCATGCAACACTGCATAGGAATAAGGTAAGTAATATTTTTTTTCACATTAATACAGCATTTCAGCTGCCACCAAACCCACTCTGTCCACCTGAGTCTAAACCGGCCCAAGGCCTCACCACTACCACTGTTTCCTGTATTGCGAATCCTATGACAGCTGTCTTGCCCAACATTGCTAGATACCACTTACACTGTCTCTCCCCGTCCTATTTGCTCTCCCCTCTCTAGTTCTCTCTACCATGGTCTCTCTCCCACCCTGTCTCTGCCACCCTCTGTCTCCCCTGCTGTCTTTTCTTGTTCTCTCTCACCTTGTACCCTCGCTCCTCTCTCTTTACCTGCTTTCTTCACCCATCTCTCTTTCTGTCAACCCTCTCTCACTCCCCTCCATATCACCTCTCTTTATCTCTCTATCTCCCCCTAGTTCCTCTTTATCCTTTCTAATCTCCTCTTCTTTCCCCATGCACCCTCTCTCTCTCTTTTCTCCCTCTCTGACAGTCTCTCTCTCTCGCTGTCTCTCTCGCTCTTTCCCTGACTCCCTCTCTCATTCTGTCCCCTGACTCCCTCTCTCATTCTGTCCCCTTTCTCTCCCTGACACTCTCACTGTCTCTTGCTTCCATCTCTCTCTCTGACATTCTCTCTTATTTCCTGCTCACAACCTTCCCTCACAGGTTGGCTACACATAAACACACACATGTAGCCTAACCCTATCCACACCCACATACACACAGACCTGTAGCCTAACCCTATCCATACACAAACACACACACACCTGTAGCCTAACCCTATCCACACACACCCGTAGCCTAACCCTATCCAGACACACACACACACACCTGTAGCCTAACCCTATCCACACACACCCGTAGCCTAACCCTATCCATACACAGACACACACACACACCTGTAGCCTAACCCTATCCACACACACCCGTAGCCTAACCCTATCCATACACAGACACACACACACACACACCTGTAGCCTAACCCTATCCACACACACCCGTAGCCTAACCCTATCCATACACAAACACACACACCTGTAGCCTAACCCTATACACACACACCTGTAGCCTAACCCTATCCATACACAAACACACACACCTGTAGCCTAACCCTATCCACACACACCCGTTTGCCTAACCCTATCCATACACAGACACCCATAGCCTAACCATGTCCACACACACACAGCCTAACTCTGTCCATACACCCTCCCTCCCGCAGCCTAACCCTAATCTTTCATACATCCTGGTCTGCACCATAACGGTGGTGGGAAAATCTCGTAAGATGGGAGGGGGGGGGGAAGAGATATATGAGGCGGGAGTATATCCTTTCACTTGGATGACCACGCCCCCTCATGAGATCCCGCCCCCATTAGGGCTGCTTTGAGAAATTTCCCGGGCTGGTTTAAAATCCCAATCCGCCCCTGGCCTCTTTGGTTCTTGCGCACAGTACCGCAAGCTGCTGTACCTCTTGAACCAAGGGCCTTAAACAGGGGGATGCTAGTGTAAAAGTTATCCACATAGAGGTGATAACCTTTATCCAGGAAGGGGTGCACTAAATCCCAGACAATTTTTCCACTAACACCTACGAGGGAGGGGGGGCATTCTGGCGGTTCAATTCTTGAATCCTTCCCTTCATATACCCTAAACCTGTGGGTGTACCCTGAGGTGCTTTCACACAGTTTATACATTTTTATGCCATACCTTGCCCTCTTACTGGGAAGGTACTGGCGGAATTTAACCCTTCCTTTAAAATGTATAAGGGACTCGTCGATACAAATAAATTTTTCAGGGATGTACAACTCTGCAAATTTGGCACTGAAATGATCAATGACCGGCCTGACTTTGAATAGCCGGTTAAAGGTGGGATCATCTCTGGGTGGGCACTGTGCATTATCGGTGTAATGTAAAAATTTAAGGATTGACTCAAAACGAGTCCGAGTCATGGCCATACGGTAAAGTGGGGTGCTGTACAGAACATCTGTACTCCAATATTGCCTAATTTCTGGCTTTTTTACTATGCCCATATGTAACACCAGACCCCAAAATGTCATCATCTCTACAGCATCTACAGGGGTCCACCTAGCAAATGATGATGTGGGGTTTTGAGCAATAAACTGCTGGGCATATAAATTACTTTGGTCCACCATTAAATTTATAAAATCATCAGAGAAAAATAATTTGAAAAAGTCAATTTCTCTGAGACCTGTTGAATCAAATTGGATTCCTGGGATGGCCAAAAACTCAGGAACCTGGGGCTCTAAATTGTCTGGTGGTGGGGTCCATACGGGATCAATCATTTGGGGGGGGTCTCAGCTGCTCTACGGGGGTGTCTTTGAGGGGGTCCCTCATCACTAGAGGAGGAAGATGAGGTTAAGACGAATCCTTCAAATTCCCCGCTTGCATCACTGGCTGTGTCAGAGTCAGAGGCAAGCATGGCATATGCCTCCTCCGCTGAATACATTCTTCTGGATGACTGGGATGACATTTGGGATGACATTTGGGATGCCATTTTTATTTTTGTGTTTCTGTAAGTGTAATGTTTCAACACGTGTATAGTGTAGGGGGGGGTACAAACTTTATTTCAACACGGGGGTATGTAGTGTGTAGTGTGTATGTAGTGCAGAAAAAAAAATACTTTATACAGGAATTTGATCCCAATTAAAAAAAAAAAATTAGATCAACCCTGTGCCGAAAATGCTGATCAGTGATGTACGTCACTGGTCAGCGCTCAGCGGCCACAGGACACCCACAAAAGCAACGTGGGTGTAAAAACAATTTAAAAAAAATAAACCACAGCACTCTCCAAAAAAAAAAACTATTTAAAAAAACTGCAGAAAAAAAATTATATCAACCCTGTGCCAAAAATGCTGTTCAGTGATGTATGTCACTGATCAGCGCTCAGCGGCCACAGGAAACCCACAAAAGCAACGTGGGTGTAAAAACAAAACCCCACTGCACTCTCCAAAAAAAAAACAATTTAAAAAAACTGCAGAAAAAAAATTATATCAACCCTGTGCCAAAAATGCTGTTCAGTGATGTATGTCACTGATCAGCGCTCAGCGGCCACAGGACACCCACAAAAGCAACGTGGGTGTAAAAACAAAACCCCACTGCACTCTCCAAAAAAAAAAACAATTTAAAAAAACTGCAGAAAAAAAATTATATCAACCCTGTGCCAAAAATGCTGTTCAGTGATGTATGTCACTGATCAGCGCTCAGCGGCCACAGGACACCCACAAAAGCAACGTGGGTGTAAAAACAAAACCCCACTGCACTCTCCAAAAAAAAAAAACTGCAGATCAGTGATGCAGTGATGCAACACTGATTAGCAGTGAGGGGCAGCAGGCACACAACTGTGGGTGCAACCTGACAGGGTATATATAAAAAAAAAAAAACATGGACCCCAAAAAAGATGCTGATCACTTAGTTTATACTGATCAGCACAAAAGGGGGGGCAGCAGGGGGGGCAGCAGTCAGTTGCACAGGCAGCACAACCTTTGGTGCAACTGACAGGTATATATATATATATAAAAAAAAAACCTGCACCCCCAAAAAGTTGCTGATCAGCACAGATATACTGATCAGCACAAAAGGGGGGGGGGGCAGCAGACACAAAATATAGCACTCTCTATCACTCTCTGTCACTATCTCTCACTATCTCTCACTATCTCTCACTATCTCTCACTATCTGTGACAGTGTTGCAAGTAAGGGGGTACGGCGTGGTACGGAGTACCTGTAAGAAATATGTTGCAGGTACGCAGTACCACTTACCCCTGATCCACTGTCATTTCTATTTTCATTTTAAGTCTAAATATAGTGCATCCGCAGCCCGCCCACCCAGCGTTATGATTGGTGCTGTATGCAGCTACCGGCTACTGCTGATTTAGCCTGTCACACTGACTGGCATCAGCAGCGCCGACAGCATGAAGAGCAGGCTCCACTATTGTAAGCACAAGCTGCCTGGATCTCCCCCAAGCAAGAGCCAACCCACCCCCAGTCATTCCCAGTTTCTCATTCTCTGTCTCCTGTGTCTACACCTCTATTGTCATTTAGTCACTCCTCTAGCTTTGTGTGACCACGCCCCCTGATGACACATGACCATGCCCATTTTTGGTGGAGGCTATCAGTACCACCAAGAAAAAAATTCTACTTGCACCACTGATCTGTGACTCTATGACACTGCAGCAGCAGCACACAGGAAGTCACAAGATCCAGGAAGCATCCAGCTGCTGGCAGCACGCTACCAGCGGTGATCAGGTAAGTATCAGGCAAGGATCAGGTCAGTATATCATGACAGATTGGCACGGTGACCGCTCTGCACGCAATTCCAGACCGGAATGGCGTCTGCAGCGCAGTCACCGTTAGTTTAAATCACGCGCCATGGCTGTGATTGGTCCGTCGGTCCGATGGACCAATCACAGCCTTGGGGGCAGGTGGGGTGAGGTGTGGTCATCACCGGTGACCACCTCACGCCCCCTCCCACCCGGCGGTGATTGATCCCTGTGTTACCGAGCGTCTGATTCGCCGGTAACACAGGAAAACGCTGCGACTGGCTGTTCACATTCAACAGCCAATCACAGCGATCGCCGACGGGGGGAGGCATCGCCGCCCCCCCTGGGCATGCAGGGACATGTCTGCTGTCAGGGACAGCAGACATGTTTAAACTGTCACCGCGTCTATAGACGCGGTGACAGTTTAAAGTCATGACGTATATATACGTCATGTGTCGGGAAGTACATCCCGGCCATGACGTATATATACGTCAAATGTCGGGAAGGGGTTAAATGAGTTTTTTTTGTTTTTTTTCCATGCTTGAGAAGAATCTGGCATGCTTAAATCACTTAGCAGAATCGCTGAGGCATATCGCTGACACATTTTGCACGTTCTAAGCAATATAGATGATTTTGTGCTCAAAGGAAATCTGCTATGCTAAATCTGGCATGCTATATCACTGGCCAAAATCGGTATGTGTGTAGGCCCTATAAGAGTATGAATAGACACTTCTCTAGCCTAACTAATTTTTCTGTGAGTGCCACTGCCAAGTCTGTATTAATACAGGTGGTGCATCGCACATCATGTGGGAGGCCGCAGTGTCTATAATAGTGGCCCACCGTGTTAGCTTTGGGTAATTTCCATTTATTATTATAATTATTATTATCACCTTTGCACTAATGAATAGGTACATAGGGGGTTATTTTGGTTCACTCTTTCTGACAAATTCCTTCTTAGATGGACAAAACCATGTGCACTGCAGGTGGGGCAGATGTTACTTGTGCAGAGAGAATTAGATTTGGGTGAGGTTTTACTTCAAAGTGAGATATATATTGCAGTGTAAAAATAAAGCAGCCAGTATTTACCCTGCACAGAAACAAAATAACTCACCCAAATCTAATTCTCTCTGCACATTTTACATCTGCCCCTCTGCAGTGCACATGGTTTTGTCCATCTAAGAAGGATTTTGTCAGAAAGAGTGAACTAGAATAAGGCCCATAGTTTGCTTACTTTTGGTAACAGTATTGCAATTTTTTATTACGATCTTGAACTGCAGACATTCTTAGGTGGCAGTACGCTGAGTTTATACAATGGAATAATTAGGACTAGGCACAGCTATTCTAATCACTTATATCTTTATTTTATTCATATATTTTCACATTTAGGGGGTAATTCAATGCTGGCCCATTATTTCCAATATTGTTTTTCTTTACATTGGCTTATTAGAGCACCTGATTGATTGGAGCGCAATTCACAGAAGTATTGTTCCTTTATAGGGGTGTCTAACTACAACACTTTTCTGCTCATTATGATAGATAGATTTTTTAGTGGGAATACTCACTGGAACTGGTATGTTAGCTTAGGAATGTAATAATATATTAAATAAACTTTTTTTTTTCATCAGGCTATGTTTATAAGTTGTTAATGAAACATAAATGCATTTTGTATTAAGACTTGGGTCCCATCTCCAAAATTATGGTATGCAAATATTCCAAAATACAGAAAACAATCTGAAATCCAAAATACTTCTGGTCCCACGCATTTTGGATATGGGAGACTCAACCTGTATATTGCCTTTTTTTTCATCAGTATGTTCCTTCTTGCTACAGTACCTTTTTAATGTTATTTTAAGTATGGGAATATTTATATTGATACTTGTAAATGTCAGTTACATAATGTCATCACGTAGTCCCTGTGAGAAAGTTTTTCTTTTTTACTCTATGTGATGAAACTGCTTAAACAGAAACCACACCAAAACTGAGTGGGCCAAGTTCCCATATGACACTCTTTAATGCCTGACATACAAAAAATACTTTAACATTGTAAAAAAAAGTGAAAGTACTATACACATTCCTGGCAGGTTTCAGTCCACCCACTTGTTTGAAAATTGAGGTTTTCTGTGTTTCTTGAAAGACAAAGTTATTTAAGTAGTTAATTGTATGACCGTAGGGAGTTTTGTAGCAGATGCCAAGTATAGACAGTTGTGACTGGTTGAGAAGTCAGGTGACTCCTTGTTCTATATAAATGGCTGGGACAGGGAAGATACTTCACCGGAACATTTTTATTAATTCTTCAGAAGGAGACTGAAGAAACCTTCACAATGGTTATATGCTTTCTGTTCTCATTACTGACATGGGGTAGGTTTCCAATATTACCCTTTCAATGATGCTTTAATTTAGAATATATGTTTTGTGCTATTGCACAAGTACTAATTTCCTTTAGTATTGTATTAGTAAATAAGAACTTAAAGATTTTTTTTATATTTCTGTTAAAAATATTCAGATTCTACTGTTTCTTCTTGTTCCTCTATTGATGCCAATGGCTGTGTTAAGAAGAATGTTGTCTGGACCTAAAACCTCAAAGATGTGACAGCGCTTTGTTTATAACACTAGTGTGTTTTTTTCCTCACTATGGGGCAAATGCATGAAGTGATGTTAGCCACTTTTTTGTTAAAAAAAAAGTATTTGTGCGCCTCATAAATGTGTTCAAAAGCAGACATTTCTCAACTGGTGCGTTTTGCTTCTGGATATAACTTCGCTGCCATAGTTATTATAGTTGGCTATTGCATTGGGGCACTATATGCACTTAGTAAGCAACAAAAAGACTAACGTGCTGATCACTGAATACAAAGTGGGTCCTGAGGATGGTGCTATGCATACTTACACGTGGCTACTGCAGGCACTTGTGTCAGTGCAGTTCTGCCTCAGTAATATTTCTCAGTTAGTCAAGTTCTCAAGCATGCCATTGGAGTCACCATAGACCAATGACGTTGCTCATCAGCACTAGTGTGATGTGATCGCCACAGGGGGGAGTTTTTGTTGTGATCATGTCTGTAGCATGACCACATCCCGCACATCAGCACCCTGAGGGCAGAAAAGCAGTAGGCAATTATGGAGATAAGAACAATACACTTTCACTGCCTTTTTTATTTTTGCTGCACATTTTGGTGCAAAAGTACAGTAGAGTATGTGCACTCACATGCATTTCATCTGTTCCAGAGCTAGCCATAACCAATTTGATGCCCTAGACCAGATTTTGGATGGTGCTATCAGGGCCGAAACTAGGGTTTCCGGTGCCCGGGGCAAGGCATTCATTTGGTGCCCCCCCCCCTTCTGAAAGCATACCTCCCAACTTTTGAAGCTTCGTAGTTGGGACGCTGCTGCTGCGCGCCTGAGGTGCGCCGAAATTTTCGGGGTCGTGGCCTAATTTGGGGGGTGGCCTATACTCGCGGCTCTCTCGCGAGGCCACGCCCCCATTTTGCCGCTATGGGGGCATGACCCAGAGGCTCTGTGAGCCTCTAGCCATGCCCCCAGCCCCCTGGCTGCGGGAATAGACGCTGTGCGCATGCGCACAGCGTTTATTCCCCACTGCTTAGCAGCTGACAGGGGGGACCGGACCAAATGACGCTATGTCCCTGGCGCCGGAGAACCCCCCCCCTCCCTGCACCGTCCTCTCACCGCCACGGCTGCTGCCCTTCTCATCCTCATCCCATGCTGCTGCTGTCACCAGTGACACGCTGTCCGACTCAGCCATGTGCGTCCTGCTGTGAATGGCCGGGCTGGGTCACGTGGGGCGGCGGCGGACAGCTGGGTGTGGCTGACCGCGGTCTCTGCAGCTGCCTGCTCTCCGGGCTTCCTCGCTCAGCCTCCTCTCCTCCTTTCACGCCACAGCATGTGAGGCAAGAATGGTGTAGCCGCTGTAGCGGCATCTTACTTTGACTCCGTCCGTCTCCTACTAGCGCTGCGGCGGGAAGCGCTGATGACTTCAAAAAGACTTGCCGGACGCTGATTGGCTGAATTCAGCCAATCAGCGTCCGGCAAGTCTTTTCAAAGTCATCAGCGCTTCCTGCAGCCGAGCTAGTAGGAGACGGACGGAGTCAAAGTAAGATGCCGCTACAGCGTCTACACCTGTCACCGGACCTCCGCTGGCTGTCCCCGGACCTCACAGCGCCCCCCACCTCCAGCGCCCGGTGCGCGTGACCCCCCAGCCCCCCCCCTAGTTACGGCCCTGGGTGCCACTGCCCATTAGCACTGCTACCAGTTTCACCTCTGACTCAGCATTCATTTCCCAGCTACACAGATTACAGCAGCAACTAGCAGCATCTATCACTCTTCACCCATAGAAATCCTGATCCACAGAGCTGTTACAAGATATTTTAGTGGTCTGTGCCAGCAGGCCCCCAATATTTTAAATTGGCACCAAATGCAGTGTGGTCTTGCGGGTTAGGAGTGTGACCACACCAAATGACGTCACAGTTGTGTCCATTAATCATATTGTAATGTACCTTATTCCTGTTACACCCACACAGTATTATCTCTTTACCTTATACACGATATGTCCATTCCTGTCCCACCACTGTCAAGGTGAGTCGGTCCTAGGATTGGAATGCATGACCCTAGGAATTCCAAATTCCCTAGGCATTTGCCTAGTTTGCCTATGCCTTGAGCCGACTCTTATCTGTCCAACGCCTTCCATTGGCCAGGGAACAAATTTGCCACACCAAAGATGCTTCAATTATAAATATACCATTATTATTATTATTATGATTATTATTATGATTATTATTAATTGGTATAACTCTAATGTAGCTTTCACATCACACTTTTAAAACGGTATATTGCCGTTTTTTTGCCTTTTAAAACGTTTAAGGCTGCAGTGTGAAAGTGTCATAGTTTAAATACCATTTAAAGTTAACTGGTATTTCAACACGTTTAAAAAGCAGAGTCCTACCCGTTTTAAAGCCAATTCAGAGCCGTTTTTTGTGCTGTCTGAATGGCACTGAAATGGTATTTAGTAAAAAAATAAAGGTTAGAGCACTGTGATAGGCTGTCCCTTGTCTTGTGTCCCTTCCCTGAACCAGGAAATAAGCTGTGTGTAGAAACGTGTTCAGAGGTTAAACGGCTTGACTGGTGATGTGAATGGTACTTAAACGGTATTTTTAAATGGTAATCTGCTGCAATATGAACACTAGACCCGTTTAAAATACAATTTAAAATTACAGTTTTTCAAAACGTTTCAAAATGTTTTATGTGATGTGAAAGCTACATAAATGTGATAAATGCATGTTTTTCTTTTTAAATTCCTAAAAAAAAAAATAGTGATGACCGTCTTAAGCAAAGAACCTTCAGTCAACATGTCTCCTTCACCAGAAATAAATGAAAGAAGTTTGAAAAAAGGTATTTCTAAATATAGTCTCTTTTTGTGTCTAAAACAAGGAAGTTCCAATTAATAAGAAAGCAAACAAGCAAATCTTGTCTAGAAACATTAAAGGGAGAATGTAATAGGGTGTGAGAATCGGAATGTGAGAGATTTTGTAAGAGTTCTCTGGGTTTCTTTTAAAAATGTAATTTCGTATAGTAGCACTTGAGTTACAATTGTTTATGTGTAAATTAAAATACATAATATAGAAAATGCTAAAACAAGTGCATATATATATATATATATATACATATAAAAAAACAAAGTTTGCAAATATATAGAAGCGTTTACAGGTCTATTTTGAGTATTTTGCGGGTGCTGGGAGTTTTTTACAGTGGGGCTGCCGTGATAATGGCAGTGTAGAGTTCTAGAAACACTTTGCCTTTCCCTATTATACCTTAACCCTTTCAGTGCCATCATCTCTCTGAGAGATGTGCAAAATATTTGCTGAAAATGCCGGCGTCACTCACATTTGTTAAATAAATTTTAAAAAAAATTGTTGTGTAAGAAAATATTATATTTCCTATATAAAGTAAACATTATAGGTCATTATGATGAATAAAAATGTTTGCTTTGCAATACTCACACCTATTTTGACTAATACACTTGACACTCAAAGGGTTAAAGATCTTTTCTGTTACTTTCCCGTAGATGCATGTGGCCGGCGTATCCATCTATGTCCGTCTCCGTGTGCTGGAAGTTTGGGGAAGTTCACATATCCAATTGTATTCTTTTTAAAATGGCAACCATTACCAGGGTTAAACTAGGTTGATTTTGTAAATGATTGCCGCTTTAAAAACCCCTAGAGAAATCTCACAAAATCTATCACTTTCTGATTCCCACACCCTATTACATCCCCCCATTGACTCAGTAACATAATCGTGGGAACAAACTAACAGACCTTGGACCTTTTTCTGGTCCACACGCAAAGCTGCGAATTTCATAGCTTTGTGTGTGGACCACCCCCTCGCACGCCGAATATCCCTGCATGCATGCGAATGGATGTTTTGCATATACGTCCATTCACAGGCTTGCGCGCGAGGACAAAATCAGTTGATGGATGCCGACCATCGAATGATTTTGCAAGCGCTCGCAGACCTAAGACACCTCTGTGGCGCCCTGTACGAGGAAGCAGGCCAGCAGAATTTAACCCCTTCCCGACATTTGACGTATATATACGTCATGGCCGGGATGTACTTCCCGACACATGACGTATATATACGTCATGACTTTAAACTGTCCCCGCGTCTATAGACGCGGTGACAGTTTAAACATGTCTGCTGTCCCTGACAGCAGACATGTCCCTGCATGCCCAGGGGGGGCTGCGATGCCGCCCCCCCGTCGGCGATCGCTGTGATTGGCTGTTCAGTGTGAACAGCCATTCACAGGGTTTTCCTGTGTTACCGGCGAATCAGACGCTCGGTAACACAGGTGTCAATCACCGCCGGGCGTCAGGGGGCATGAGGGGGTCATCGGTGAAGACGACACCTCACCCCACCTGCCCCCAAGGCTGTGATTGGCTCGTCGGACCGACGAGCCAATCACAGCCAAGGCGCGCCATTTAAACTAACGGTGTCTGCGCTGCAGACGCCATTCCGGTCTGGAATTGCGTGCAGAGCGGTCCGGTCACTCTGTCCTGCTATACATACCTGAACCTTGCCTTATACTTACCTGATCACCGCTGATCACCGCTGGTAGCGTGCTGCCAGCAGCTGGATGCTTCCTGGATCTTGTGACTTCCTGTGTGCTGCTGCTGCAGTGTCAAAGAGTCACAGATAGTGATAGATAGTCAGAGATAGTCAGAGATAGTGAGAGATAGTGACAGAGAGTGATAGAGAGTGATAGAGAGTGCTATATTTTGTGTCTGCTGCACCCCCTTTTGTGCTGATCACTATATCTGAGATGATCAGCAACTTTTTGGGGGTGCAGAGGTTTTTTTTTATATATATACACCTGTCAGTTGCACCAAAGGTTGTGCTGCCTGTGCAACTGACTGCTGCCCCCCCTGCTGCCTCCCCTTTTGTGCTGATTACTTTAAATTAATTAATCAGCAACTTTTTGGGGGTCCAGGGTTTTTTTTTTTTATATATACCCTGTCAGGTTGCACCCACAGTTGTGTGCCTGCTGCCCCTCACTGCTAATCAGTGTTGCATCACTGATCTGCAGGTTTTTTTTTTTGGAGAGTGCAGTGGGGTTTTGTTTTTACACCCACGTGGGTGTCCTGTGGCCGCTGAGCGCTGATCAGTGACGTACAGTCACTGAACAGCATTTTTGGCACAGGGATATAATTTTTTTTCTGCAGTTTTTTTAAATTGTTTTTTTTTTTTGGAGAGTCCTGTGGTATATTTTTTTAAATTGTTTTTACACCCACGTTGCTTTTGTGGGTGTCCTGTGGCCGCTGATCAGTGACGTACATCACTGAACAACATTTTTGGCACAGGGTTGATATAATTTTTTTTCTGCAGTTTTTAAAAAAAAAATTTTTTTGTTTTTACACCCACGTTGCTTTTGTGGGTGTCCTGTTGCCTTTGAGCGCTGTTCAGTGACGGTCGTTACTGACCAACATCTGTGCTCAATTTTTGGCGCAGGACCTTTTTTTTTTTTTTAACCTCTTCAATTTTTTTTTTTAACCCCTTCAATTTTTTTTTTTTATTGGGATCAAATTCCTGTATAAAGTATTTTTTTTGGAGAGTGCAGTGGGGTTTTGTTTTTACACCCACGTGGGTGTCCTGTGGCCGCTGAGCGCTGATCAGTGACGTACAGTCACTGAACAGCATTTTTGGCACAGGGATATAATTTTTTTTCTGCAGTTTTTTTAAATTGTTTTTTTTTTTTGGAGAGTCCTGTGGTATATTTTTTTAAATTGTTTTTACACCCACGTTGCTTTTGTGGGTGTCCTGTGGCCGCTGATCAGTGACGTACATCACTGAACAACATTTTTGGCACAGGGTTGATATAATTTTTTTTCTGCAGTTTTTAAAAAAAAATTTTTGTTGTTTTTACACCCACGTTGCTTTTGTGGGTGTCCTGTTGCCTTTGAGCGCTGTTCAGTGACGGTCGTTACTGACCAACATCTGTGCTCAATTTTTGGCGCAGGACCTTTTTTTTTTTTTAACCCCTTCAATTTTTTTTTTTTAACCCCTTCAATTTTTTTTTTTATTGGGATCAAATTCCTGTATAAAGTATTTTTTTTTCTGCACTACATACACACTACACACTACATTCCACCCGTGTTGAAATAAAGTTTGTACCCCCCCTACACTATACACGTGTTGGAACATTACACTTACAGAAACACAAAAATAAAAATGGCATCCCAAATGTCATCCCAAATGTCATCCCAGTCCTCCAGAAGAATGTATTCAGCGGAGGAGGCATATGCCATGCTTGCCTCTGACTCTGACACAGCCAGTGAGGCAAGCGGGGAATTTGAAGGATTCGTCTTAAGCTCCTCTTCCTCCTCTGGTGATGAGGGACCCCCTCAAAGACGCCCCCGTAGAGCAGCTGAGACCCCCCCCAAATGATTGATCCCGTATGGACCCCACCACCAGACAATTTTGAGCCCCAGGTTCCTGAGTTTTTGGCCATCCCAGGAATCCAATTTGATAGTACAGGTCTCAGAGAAATTGACTTTTTAAAAAAAAAATTCTCTGATGATTTTATAAATTTAATGGTGGACCAAAGTAATTTATATGCCCAGCAGTTTATTGCTCAAAACCCCACGTCATCATTTGCTAGGTGGACCCCTGTAGATGCAGTAGAGATGATGACGTTTTGGGGTCTGGTGTTACATATGGGCATAGTAAAAAAGCCAGAAATTAGGCAATATTGGAGTACAGATGTTCTGTACAGCACCCCATTTTACCGTATGGCCATGACTCGGACTCGTTTTGAAGCAATCCTTAAATTTATACATTACACCGATAATGCACAGTGCCCACCCAGAGATGATCCCACCTTTGACCGGCTATTCAAAGTCAGGCCGGTCATTGATCATTTCAGTGCCAAATTTGCAGAGATGTACATCCCTGACAGATTTATTTGTATCGACGAGTCCCTTATACATTTTAAAGGAAGGGTTAAATTCCGCCAGTACCTTCCCAGTAAGAGGGCAAGGTATGGCATAAAAATGTATAAACTGTGTGAAAGCACCTCAGGGTACACCCACAGGTTTAGGGTTTATGAAGGGAAGGATTCAAGAATTGAACCGCCAGAATGCCCCCCCTTCCATTATAGGTGTTAGTGGAAAAATTGTCTGGGATTTAGTGCACCCCTTCCTGGATAAAGGTTATCACCTCTATGTGGATAACTTTTACACTAGCATCCCCCTGCTTAAGGCCCTTGGTTCAAGAGGTACAGCAGCTTGCGGTACTGTGCGCAAGAACCAAAGAGGCCTCCCAAAAACGCACATTGCCCAAGTACTGAGAAGGGGTGAAAGCAGGGGAATATGCACCGAAAATATGTTGTTGGTCAAATATAAGGACAAGAGGGATGTCCTTATACTGACAACAATTCATGGAGACAGTACCACCTCCATCCCTGTACGAGGTACCAGTACCCACACCTCAAAACCTAATTGTATCCTAGATTACAATAAGTACATGGGCGGAGTGGATCTTTCAGATCAGGTACTGAAGCCATACAGTGCCCTGCGGAAAACAAAAATATGGTACAAGAAGCTGGCCGTGTATATCATCCAGATGGCACTGTATAACGCTTACGTGCTATTCCGTTCTACCAGCCAGAGGGGGACATTTATGCACTTTCAAGAGGAAGTCATAAAGGGCCTAATATTTGGGAACCAGCAGGCAGAGGGCCCCAGTACTTCTAGTACTGGCCCCCGTATTGTACCAGGGCAGCATTTTCCGAACGAAATCCCCTCCACTGCAAGAAAGGGCAGGACACAAAAAAGGTGCAAAGTTTGCTATAAAAAGGGAATAAGAAAGGAAACTATTTTCCACTGTGAAACTTGCCCCGACAAACCCGGCCTATGTATAAAGGAGTGTTTTAAAATATACCACACATCTATGGATTATTAGGTTCATCATTTCACCGTGCTTCGGGGGTCTTGCTAATGCCACATAGCACCCACCATTCATTCCACCAGAATCTGAGCTGCAAAATCCAAAAATCACTCCTTCCCTTCTGAGTCCTGCCATGCACCCAACTGGTATTTTTTGGTCACATATGAGGCATTGCCATACTCGGGAGAAATTGGGGCACAGATTTTGGGGTGCTTTTTCTCCTTCATACCTTCTGAAAATGAAAAATTTTGAGCCAGAACTGTATTTTTTGTGTAAAAAAATGTAATTTTTCATTTGCACAGCCCAGTTGTATCAAAATTGGTGAAACCCCTGGGGGTTTGAAATGTACACTATACCCCTAGATGAATTCCCTGAGGGGTGTAGTTTGCAAAATGGGGTCACTTGTGGGGGGGTTCCACTGTATTGGTGCTTTGGGGGTCTTGCTAATGCGACATAGCACCCACCAACATTCCACCAGAATCTGTGCTGCAAAATCCAAATATCACTCCTTCCCTTCTGAGTCCTGCCATTTTTTGGTCACACATGAGGCATTGCCGTACTCGGGAGAAATTGGGGCACAGATTTTGGGGTGCTTTGTCTCCTTCATTCCTTGTGAAAATGAAAAATTTTGAGCCAGAACTGCATTTTTGTGTAAAAAAATGTAATTTTTCATTTGCACAGCCCAGTTGTATCAAAATTGGTGAAACCCCTGGGGGTTTGAAATGTACACTATACCCCTAGATGAATTCCCTGAGGGGTGTAGTTTGCAAAATGGGGTCACTTGTGTGGGGGGGTTCCACTGTATTGGTGCTTTGGGGGTCTTGCTAATGCGACATAGCACCCACCAACATTCCACCAGAATCTGAGCTGCAAAATCCCAAAATCACTCCTTCCCTTCTGAGTCCTGCCATGCACCCAACTGGTATTTTTTGGTCACATATGAGGCATTGCCGTACTCGGGAGAAATTGGGGCACAGATTTTGTGGTGCTTTGTCTCCTTCATTCCTTGTAAAAATGAAAAATTTTGAGCCAGAACTGCATTTTTGTGTAAAAAATGTAATTTTTCATTTGCACAGCCCAGTTGTATAAAAATTGGTGAAACCCCTGGGGGTTTGAAATGTACACTATACCCCTAGATGAATTCCCTAAGGGGTGTAGTTTGCAAAATGGGGTCACTTGTGGGGGGGTTCCACTGTATTGGTGCTTCGGGGGTCTTGCTAATGCGACATAGCACCCACCAACATTCCACCAGAATCTGAGCTGCAAAATCCAAAAATCACTCCTTCCCTTCTGAGTCCTGCCATGCACCCAAATGGTATTTTTTGGTCACATATGAGGCATTGCCGTACTCGGGAGAAATTGGGGCACAGATTTTGGGGTGCTTTGTCTCTTTCATTCCTTGTGAAAATGAAAAATTTTGAGCCAGAACTGCATTTTTGTGTAAAAAATGTAATTTTTCATTTTCACTGCCCAGTTGTATCAAAATTGGTGAAACCCCTGGGGGTTTGAAATGTACACTATACCCCTAGATGAATTCCCTGAGGGGTGTAGTTTGCAAAATGGGGTCACTTGTGGGGGGGTTCCACTGTATTGGTGCTTCGGGGGTCTTGCTAATGCGACATAGCACCCACCAACATTCCACCAGAATCTGAGCTGCAAAATCCCAAAATCACTCCTTCCCTTCTGAGTCCTGCCATGCACCCAAATGGTATTTTTTGGTCACATGTGAGGCATTGCCGTACTCGGGAGAAATTGGGGCACAGATTTTGGGGTGCTTTGTCTCCTTCATTCCTTGTGAAAATGAAAAATTTTGAGCCAGAACTGCATTTTTGTGTAAATAATGTAATTTTTCATTTGCACAGCCCAGTTGTATCAAAATTGGTGAAACCCCTGGGGGTTTGAAATGTACACTATACCCCTAGATGAATTCCCTGAGGGGTGTAGTTTGCAAAATGGGGTCACTTGTGGGGGGGTTCCTAACTTTTAGCATCTTATGGTGCCTAGAAACCTACATGGTGCCTAAAAAATAATCTCATAAAAAGGAGGCTCCAAAATCAAGTAGGTGCTCCTTCTATTATGAAGCCTGTGGTTTGGTCAACGTGCACACTACGGCCACATATAGGATATTTATGAAAACAAAAGAATTGGGGGAATCAATTTTTAGTCACATTTCTCTAGTAAAATCTACTGTGTTCCTTAGAAAAATGTATTAAAATTGCAAATCTGCAAAAAAAATGAAATTTTGAAATTTCACCTACACTTTGTTTTAATTCCTGTGAAACACCTAAAGGGTTAACAAACTTCCAAAATGCTGTTTTGAATACTGTGAGGGGTGCAGTTTTTGAAATGGCATCATTTATGGGGGTGTCTCACATACAAGTCCCTCAAAGTCACATCAGAACTGACCTGGTCCCTAAAAAAATCAGTGTTTGAAATTTTCTTGAAAATTTGAGAATTTGCTATTCATATTGTAAGCCTCCTAGTGTCCAAAAAAATTAAAAGGAAGTTGAAATAATGATGGAAACATAAAGTAGACATATGGTCTATGTTAGTTATTAACTATTTTGAGTGGTATGATTATTTGTCTCACAAGCAGAAAATTTAACATTTTGCAAATTGCTAAATTTTCCATTTTTTTACGACATTTTGGTATTTTTCACAAAAAAACACAGACTGTATCGACCCAAATTTACCACTAATTTGAAGTACAATGTGTCACGAGAAAACAATCTCAAAATCACTGGGATAAGTAAAAGCAAAAAAAAGTTATACCCACTTAAGTGATACATGTCAGATTTGAAAAAAATGGCTCTGTCAGGAAGGCAAAAACTGGCTGCGTCAGGAAGGCAAAAACTGGCTGCGTCAGGAATGGGTTAATGGTAGATGAGAACCACTTGCCCTCACACTACCCATATACACATACACAGTAGGGTTATCTTTTAGACAGGAGACAATTAACCAGGGCGGACGGCTGACGTCATGCGTAGATACTAAACATCGCTCCACCATGCGAACATGGAGGGACGAAACCAGAATAGCCAACCTAGGCCCTGATACTAATTGACTCTGTAAGCTGGGAAGCTCGCAGCTCACTATTCATCGTAACGCCACTATGCCGCCCCAGCGACTGCACACCCCCTGCTTCTATTTCCTCTCGCAAATCCTCGCATGTTCCCACAGAAAATAATTTGATGGTCGACGACCATTAAATGATTTCATTAGGGCTCGCAAATATAAGTCAGTGATGATGACAGAGTGGGCAGCTGGCATCATGTGACATCAGCCCCCGGCACACCTCATCCCATCCGCAACCCCATGGGAACACCCAGCATTTTCATGGGGACGCTCATGAAATGTTGGGCTTTCCCATGTGCGAAATCTGACTCCGCCGCCCCACATTCCCAGCCCGCTTCGCTCCATGCAAACGGCTCGTCAAATATGCAAGTCGCCAAGTCCGTTTGACCAAGGACCCTGCACATGTGCAGTAAAAACACACAGGGACCAAATGAATCGGTATGACCTCCTTAACTTCTTAAGTGGTAATCTCGAGAATTTTCCAGGCTGTGCCATTCTGGCAAGGATTCTGGCAGGATTGCCACTGTTTAGAGCTGGGCAGCGCTGCTGAGTTAATCGCTGAACTCAGGCAGCTTCAGCTTTTGCCAGGTGCAGGGCCGTGGCCCAGGTTCTGGGCCCAGTGGGGAGAGCTACGTTAAAAAGAAAACACCACTGAAGGGGTTAAACTCTAAAGACGTGGGGTATATTTCCCATTAAGGAAAAGCAAATGTACAATACACTATAAAGAAAAAACAAAACAAAACCACAAACAAACATTTTATTAAGCAAACAAATTTTAAATTCTGGTGGCACAGGTTTTGGGAATACTTTGCATTGAATACAGGTCGGATGAGGCAGGTAAATGTTATACTGGGGCAGATTTATTAATCTGCCTATAACGTTTGGCGAATAACGATTACCGCTTCACCAGCATAACGTGGAGAAGCGGGCAAACGTTATAGGCAGATGTATTAACCTCCCCAAAGCCGATAAGGAGAGCCGTTATCCCCAGTGTTAACGGCTCTCCTTATCGGCTCCCTCGCCGCCCCGCACATGCGCACTCGCCGTCGCCCCCCCCCCTGCCCGGCTTTCTGGGCATGCGCGAGATCTCGCTAAAACCGCGAGATCTCCAGCGCAGCCCAAGCCAGACGCAGGGCTAGCGTTGTCCCCATAGTGGGGGATAGGACAACGCTAGCCCTGAGCTGGCGAAGCGGCCGGGGTGAATTAACGCCTTGAAGGCTGTTAATACATCGCCCCGGCCGTTAATCCCTGGGGGGGATTGCAGGGACAGCCCCGCCGAGCGTAACTCGGCGGGCTGTCACTAGCGTACGTTAGGTGCGCTAGTAATACATTAGCAAAATCGTAATCCCCCCCCCAGTTAACCAGCGTTAAGTGCATTTTTGCACTTAACGCTGGTTGATACATCTGCCCCATTGAACTCTATGACATTACAAGACCACACCCACATTAGACAAACCACACCTTCTTGAACTATATCGTGCCCAGTTTTCCTTTGTTGTACACTGGTAGGTTTACTACCACCGTCCAGAAAACATATTGTAGTGTTAACTGTCTCTTCACAAGATATTTTATTGTGTGCTAAAAAATGTCCTACGTTGTTTTTTAGCATTTACTGAAGCAATCTTTTAAGTCAAACTTTAGGGCTATATTATAGTGGAAATTTCCTCTCAGCTGGTTCAAGCTAAAAATCGGAATAATTTTCTCCATGCTTAGAAAGCTCAGCTTCAAACAAACTGGTTTATAGAATGAGGGAACTAAGAAGTCTAAATTCAGAATACAACAATGTAAGGAATTTTCAGTGTTTACATCTGTGCAGTATTTGCAGTATGTCAGAAATACATATTTTGTCTTCCATTAGCACATTTAGTTTTGAACTAGTGGCTCTTGATATACAGTACCTTTACTGGTAAAGATGGTATCTGGATGATGCAGTATGTCAACTGTGCCTAGATCGACACCAAAAGGTCAATATGCAATACAGTAGGTCGACATGCACTAGGTCAACATTGACAAAAGGTCACACGGTTGACATGTCAATGGTCGACACATGGATCACCCCATTTTTTACGATTTCTTTTTTCCTTCTTTATACTTTTTCATGATTTCATGGTTTATGATCTGCTTTTTTAAATTAAATAATTAAGCCAGGGGCTTGTTTTTCCATTAATTAAGCCAGACCAGGGTCATTTTTTTTGAGAAATGAAGTCAAGCCAGGGGCTTTATTCTAGAAGAATAACTTTTTTAATTACACTAGGCCCCTAGCTTACTTATTTAATAACCCCCAGTGTGTATGTAGGTATTAGCATGTGTATGTCGGTGTATGTATAAGTGTCAACTTTCATATGTATGTTGGTAACTGTATACATGTCAGTGTGTATACAGATGTCACCGTGTGAATGTAGATGTGTGATTGTATCATTATGTATATGTCAGTGTATTAATAGTTGTCAGTGTGTTTGCCTGTGTACATATAGGTGACAGAGTCTTGCCTGGTACACACCAGAATGATTGGGATTGGGAGCAGATCGTAAGATGATCATACGATTGTCTCGCAGTCTATTGAAACATACGATCAGCGCACGATCTGCATATGATCTGTTACTGATCCGATCCCGATCGGTACACATTTGAAGGGGTCATTTTCAAATACTACCTGCTGCAGGTAGGATCTGAAAAAACTACCAAATGACCCACAGAACCGCGCATCGGATTGGAATCGGCTTGGAAATTAACCAAAACATGCCCAATTTACATACAATCATTCGAAACTGTATCTAAATCGGGTATTTTGAGGCCATAGTGTTCTGGTTTGTACCCTACATACAGTATGTGTGAAATGCTAAGTTACTGTGGTTATGGGGGTGTATATATATATATATATATATATATATATATATATATATAAGGATAAGATAAATGGAAATAATAATAATCCCTTTGAAGATAAAACAAAAAACAAATGAAGCATGTAACGTTAATACAAACAATGTTTTACATATTTTCTTTTTTCATTAGATGGAGAATTGGAACACGTGATTCAAAGTTATTTTCCATGCCCTGAACGATATGCCAGCTTTTGCATTAATGGGGACTGTGTTTTTCATAAAACTGTTGATACCCCAATATGCAGGTACTGTACTGTATGTCAAATACATACTACTTTGCAAAAAAACAGTAATATCCTACAACATGCTATTCATTAATGTTGTCCCATAATAATAAAGTGCAGAAATGGTGATACATTATCTTTAAACTGTATGGACAGGGAATGATTATGGTTTTATGCTAGTATAATATATATTCCCCACACTCAGTCATATGGAGTACAGATGCTATGGGGCATATTCTATTGCAGGCTTTATTCTTTTCAATTGCTACAGTAATTTCTATAGAAATTACATAGGGCTGGATGTACTAAGGGGAAAATGCGGTAAAACCCCCGTTTTACCGCATTTTCCTATGTATTAAAATGCCACCGCCACAATACCGCATTGTAGGGTATTGCCACCTTTGGGTGGCGATACCCTATAGAAGCCTATGGGCTTCTTTTCCCCGCCCGACGCCTCCGCTGCAAACCCACCGACCCCCCTCTCCCCCTCCCTCTGGCTTACCTTAGTCCAGGTCCAGGACTGTATGTTGGTAAGCCCTTCCTCCCTCTAGTAAAGCAGCCGGACATCCTTCCGGCTGCAGGGCGAGGGAGGAGGCGCCGGGGACAGCCTGCTTAGATGTCCCCGGTGTAAGGGGAGAAGCAGGCGGCATGGAGATGACGGTCACCGCACCGCGATGCCAGCCGCATATGTTAGTACATAAGCACTGGCATTGCGGCAGGCGGGCGGCGAAGGGCGGCGATGTATTTTAATACATCCCGCCCATAGTCTTTTATCTTGCAGCTTCAGAGTCCAATTTTTTCATTCTTTTTAGGAAAAAGTTGTGGGATTTCCTTCTGAACCCCTTAGGTATCCCAATATGACTAATTAAGCATTTGTTTAATTAGTCCAGTTATTACAGTACATGACTGTACCTTCTGGCAGCCATGTCCTCTACCACTAAAAGTCTCTTCTCCTCCCAAACCATGCAGTTTCTCTAGGCTCTTATTTCTCCTTGCTGAAGATTTTTTGCTGTGCTGAATCCCCCAGAATTCTTGCTAGTATGGATAGGGACAGCAGCTTTGCTATCTCCACATCACCCACAATCTCCTTTTTCAGCAAGTCATGTGTAGCAGAAACCAGGTGATGGGCAGCAGGGAGCAGCAGGGAGCAGCGCCATCCCTCGCGGCTTTTGGCTGCAAGAAATTTAGCAATACATTTTTAAAATTGAACACCGCAGATACTGTATAGAAGCACACACACACATACCCACAGTCAGAGCCGGCCCTAGGCATAGGCAAACTAGGCAAATGCCTAGAGAATTTCATACAACTCAGCCAGCAGCAGTGGGAGTACCAGTACAGTAAGTAGAGACAGTGGGGACAGTGGGAGGCAGTAACACAAATGGCCACCTTCTCTGAAGGAGGGCTGTTGTTTATGTCCAGCCACAGCAGCTCCTCCTTCTATGGGCCTTTGTGGAGTCTAGACGAATGGGCTTGTAATGACTCCCTGAAATCAACCCAGGTTTCAATATCTGCAGAGTCCAGGCAGGTTAAGTTTGAAGGAGGGTGGATTTGTGGGTAAAAGGTCACTATTACCGTGGCATTATGTGTATAAGGTGCATATGGGTGTGGTGTTAAGTGTATAAAGGGCACTAAAATGTGGCATATTGTGTATAAAGATCACGACTGTGTGATGCAGTATGGAAAAAAAGCAATACAGTGTGGTGTATTGTGAATAAGGAGCAATGGTCAGGGGCAGAACTATTATAGCAACAGTGCTACGGGGCTCCAATCAAAATAGTGCCTAGGGCATCAAATTAGCTAGGGCCGACTCTGCCCAATTCAAAATTGCTTGGGAGGTCTACGTACTGCAAATATTTGCTGCAGAAGTCCAGCATCCAAGTGAATATACCCATAGGTGTATGAGGACACATCTGTATGTTGTTTAGCAATGTCCCTCACAGTGACTGCAGGTGGAGGTATTGCATTTTTATATAGCCTTGTACTGTAGCATTATTTCGTTTATTTTTAGTTTGACTTTGCTCGATTTTTTAAAAAAAATACTAGATCCTAGGATTTTTTTCACCCTGTGCAAGGCAGTAATTTGGCAGCCTCACTCACTTGCTGCTGTTTTAGATTGCCATTACTATGCCAATTTTTGGGACACCCTCAAATCCGGTGTCCAGGGCATGTACCCTCTTAGCCCTCCCCTAGTCGCAGCACTGTGTAGACTAATACACACCACACTATAAAAGGATATTGGAAGTGAATTTGGAGTTCTACTGTGGTTTGTGCTTCTCACAGAAAATTTTGGAAAATATTTAAATTTATAGAACAAGATAAAATATCCCCATATACAATGACAGTGATCCTAAACATAGCTACATTCCGTCCCAGTGATTGTTTACTGCATTTCTGTGTCAATTATGATGTCATGTATTGTATTGTGTCAGTACAGGTCAGAAGAGTGTGTCTGCATAGTTAACATTTCTCTCTTCTCTAATGTGCGTGGCTGTTATGTAATAGAATTCATATACTGTAGCTACCACGTGACCAATATAAGTAAACTGGATTATCACCCAGAGCAAACAGTTCACCCATTTTTATGAAATATTCCTTACAGGATGTTTTTATATAAATGTGAGCTAGTTTAAAAGAAAAGTTAGATTTCAGAAGATTTTGTTCCAGATGGATCAAGCTTCAAAAAGTGATAGAGAGGAGAGTGATAAACAACTAGCCAGTCAGCATCTACTGTATCTGCCTTATTTCAAACTCAGTCTGTCAGTTAGGAGCTGATTTGCTGACTGTTTATCACTCTCCACTTTATCACGTTTTAGAGATAGAAACATCTGGCCTTCTGCAGTGGCGTCTAGAAGAGATTATCCATGTTGGGAGCCAGTTGATTTGTCAACAGTAATTAAGTAAAGATTTATTGACCACTATTGGTTGACAGTGAATAGGTCGGTACATAAAAATGGCTAACTGGCTTTAGGTCGACATTCACAAAGGGTCAACAAAAGCAAAGTGCCGACATGCAAATAGTCAACAAAGGAGAAGGTCAACATGAGTTTTTCATATGTTTCTTTTTTTAAAAGGTGGCTTGATCTTAGTTCATGATCAAAGTGGGCCTACAGATGGGGCCGCTCTCATCTGAGTGACTCTCATTGTGACTACCGCCGTCTGCCACCCTGCGCTATCCACCAGCATAGGGCGTGCGCATGTCGAGATGCTCACGCACTCCATTTTTGGCAATAGATACGCGAGTGAGTGAGATGCTTGGGAACGCGATGCACCGATACAGTGTCTATGTTGACTGTTTTGACATTTGGGACAAAAAGTGAAAAACCGATGTCGACTTTTTGACTGTCGACCTTCCCAATGTTGACCTAATGCTTGTGTTGACCTAATGACCCTATCGACTTAAAGAAATGTCGACCTTTAGTGGTCAACCTAATGCATGTTGACCTTCCTGTGGTCAACACTCAAGGATCCATACTCATGGGCGCTACCTTTTTTCCATGCCATCCCTGTTTGCCACCTTCACATTCTTTATGTTAAGAATAGAAAATACACATGCTTTATATCACAAAATAATTGGATCAGATAATGTCTTATAAACGGTCATTTTTAGAGTTAAATTATAAAATTATAATATATAATAAATCAAATTAATAATATGAAGCCAGATGAGCGCATAATTACATCATATAGAGATAAAACAGGACAGATAAATCAGTTCAATAACGCAGTTGACTTAAATTCTCAATGATGACATCAGCATTACCTTTTGGCATGCTGACATTTAAGTTTCTTGGATGAGGTAGGGGTAAATTCATTTTAAGTCAACTGATGGTGAGTAAGTGAATAGATAAGCGGTTTGTTTAAATGTAACAATGTCTGGTGAGGAGACAAACCACAGCATATAAAATAGCTAGAAGCATACCTCAGGATAGCAAGAGTAGGATAGTAAGATTAGATTAATGCCCCCCATACACGGTCCGTTAATCGGATCCGTTGTGTGCTTAAACAGCACACATCGGATCGGATCGCATCCCTAGTGCATGCAGTGTGCATGCACTGCGATCCGATCCGATGTATAGCTAGTACAAAAAGTATGTGCAGCACATACTTTTTGTACCGTACTATGTGATGCGCCGGAGCGCACATCGCATAGTACAAAACGGAGCCATACACAACGGACCGTGTATGGGCTCCTTAACTCCCATCATTTATAAGAAAGGCTATCACTGCTCCTCACCTAAAGTGTTGCGCTCCTGTGCAATTCCAGTGTTGCTCGATTATGGCACACAGAGGACCTTATTCTGGTCCACACACAACGCTGTGAAATTCACAGTATTGCGTGTGGACTGAACGCCCCCAGCAGTGCCGCGCCTCCCCCCAGGCACACTGCAATCACCCGCATGGCTGCAAATGGATGATTTACATAATCATCCATTTGCAGCCTTGGGTGCGGGGGAGAAATCATTCGATGGTCGTCGACCATCGGGAGATTTCTGCAACGCTCGCAGATCAGAGACACCTCTATGGTGTCTCTGATCTGCGAGCACCCTGTGCAGGAAACAGGTGGGCAGCTGACATCTGCAGACGTCAGCTAACCATCCCCCACACCTACGTCACCGGGCGATTACCATGGGATCCCCCAGAATTTTTATGGGATGCCCATGAAATGCTGCGCATTCCCATGGACCTTGCCCCCTGCCGCCACCCGACGCCTCCCTCCCACACTGCATGTAGTTCGCGTGCCCGCTCGCACCCTGCATCTGCACATGCTCAGTAATGCACCTGTTCAAACGAAAAACATCAGTCCCCCATACGAACGGGTGGGGGACCGATCAAATTAGAATAACCCCCAGAACGTAAGCCTCCCAACTGTCACAATTTTCACGGGACCATCTTGATTTTTTGGGGTTGGTCCTGCGTCCCTCCCAGAGCCGACAGTGTCCGGGTGGGTTGTGTGTGTGTGTGAGTGTGGACTGTTATACAGGTTGAGTATCCTGTATCCAAAATGCTCGGGACCAGGAGAATTTTGGATAACGGATTATTCCGTATTTCGGAATATTTTAATATTTCAATGATGTATTTTGAAGTATCTTGCATGTATGCTGTATAAACACATAAAATACACACAAATATATTTTATTACCACATAAAATACACACAAATATATTTTATTTGTTCAAAAAACAAGGTTTCAAAACATGAAACAAAATTTGTGTACTATCTCAGATATTGAATTTGAATGCCAAGCAATCATTTTCTTGCACATATATAGTGCCAGTTACATATCATGTCACCAGTAGTGTTGTTACAAATGTCCCCAGTGAGTTTTTAGCAAAAAAAAATTTTTTTTTTCACTTTCTGGAATGTATGGTTTTCGGAATAATCCGGATAATGGATACTCGGATACGGGATACTCAACCTGTAGTAGATTAGCTTATCTTCATTAAAGTGATAAACTGTTTTTGGAATGATGCCGAATGATACTAAACTGCCAAACAAAAGCATCATTTGTATTGTGTATCTTATACAATATTGTCTATACAGAGCTTTAAGAAAGGTCCTTCAATTACAATATCTCACTACTTGAAAATTTTTATATATTATTGTTGATTTATAGACAGTAATCTTTTTTTTCCCCTTTAATAACACTACTGAGAAGTTCTATAATATGCATTGTTATTATTGAATGTATTCCTCCTTGGTAACCCTATTCTCCTTATTATATCTGCAGAGCACTATGTATATAATAATGTTTATAATAGAGCATATTAAACTACAGAATGCAACCAATGTATTTAGACCTTTGTTCTGTGCTTTTTAGATGTTCATATGGCTTCACAGGGGAAAGATGTGAACATGTCATCTTAGCAGCAACATACAGAGATGAAATGGAAGCAACATATATTGCTATTGGAATAGCAATAGGATTGTTGATATGTGGATTGATTGCCTTTATCGTGTGCTACAGACAAAAACGGTACGAAAGAAAATTACTTAAAATGATCATATAATGTCTAGTTGTTACATAGTGTTTTTCATTGGGCATAATGTGCAATGGTTCTATGCACAGGGCCGGTGCAAGGGACCAGAGCTCCCCAGGCGGGGGTCCTGGGGCACCCCGGCGCTCACACGCTCCACGGGGGGGGGGGGGGTGGTGATGCCGCCACCACTGCGCAGGGTGGCGGGAGATGCGGGGGGGGTTAGAGATGCGGCTCTGGGTGGGCTCCAGGAGGGTTGGTGCGGGCGCTACCCCTGCCACAGATTGACGGTGACTATGACCAGCAGGGGGGCGGGATCCGGGGGGGCAGGGGTTCGTCTCACTCACTTGCTTCTAGCTCCTTTCTTCTTGCTCTCCTCGGCGGGAGCTTTGCCGCTGCTGCTGCTTCTTCTTCTTCTGCTGCTCATTACCGCCCTCTAGTGGCCGGCGCCCTAGGCAAATGCCTAATGCTGCCTAGTGGTGGCAACGGCCCTGTCTATGCACCAGTTACTAGATATTTGTAGTGCGTTCTTCCTCACATCCTCTGTTTTTCTAAACGAATTCACTCACAGAAGCCAAGCATAATGTATCTAGTACTACTGTATGTATACCATTACTACATTACTCATTTTAGTTCCAGTTCAAATGCATGTGGGCAGTACGGACATTACAGTGTAATGGTTAGCATTACTGCCTCACTGTGCTGGGGTCATGTGTTCAATTCCCACCATGGCTCTAACTGTGCAGAGTTTGTATATTCTCCCCATATTTGCGTGGGTTTCCTCCAGGTACTCCAGTTTCCTCCCACAATTCAAAAATATACTGGTAGGTTTCTGCCAACACAATTAACCTTAGAATGTCTGTGTGTGTGCGTGTACATGTGGTAGGGAATGTAGATTGTAAGGGCCACTGGGGAAGGGACTGATGTGAATGGGAAGGAAGGTCCGGCTCGCAAACTGTTGACATGGATAGTGACAGTGCTAGCCCACTGTCGTTGCTCCTTCACCTGCTGTCACATGGTTATGATGTCAAAGGTTCTTTAGCCCACTAGGATATAGCAAGTACCATTTCTGCTGTATTTTATCAACACTCCCTGTACATTACCTTGTCATTTGTTTTTTGTTTGCTATGTACGGCGCTGCGGACACTTTGTGGTGCCTTATAAATAAACTAAATACTATTTGGATACAACAACAAAAAAGCATCAAAATATCTGTTACAAGTGTTACAGTATTTGGAGACAACATTAAATTTCCTTGAGAATTTTTACTGGCAGCCTGTGATATCTACCTCACATCAATTGGTGGGGAGACAGGGAATATAATTTATCCCAATCAAAGCCACCAATACTTTGTACATATCTATATATATTCTGGCCCTTATTCAGATCTGATTGCAGTACAAATTTGTTCTCAAAATGGGAAAAACCGTGTGCACCGCAGGTGGGGCAGACGTAGAATGATAAGAACAGTGTTGATACTTTACTCTTCATATGTTGGATCAAATGAAGAGAAGGTACCAGAGAATTCAGGAAGGATATTGAGCAGGTCACTGGCTGAGGAAGATCATACCATTTCATCTGAGATCGTATCAAACTTGTTCCTGAAGTTGGAAGCAAGACCGTGCACATTGAGAGTGGCTGGTGGGTTGGGTAAGGAAGGATTTAGAAGTGATTTAAATGTATTAAAAGGTAATTAAGGATTAGAAGCCTGAGCAGAGATGACAGTTTGGAAATATTTTTTTTGTTTAGTTTCACGGCGCCCGTATATCGGATGCGATACTGTCCAATCCGATGCGATCCAATGCAATTTTTGGTACTTCTTTACTTTCACGGCGCCAGCATGGCGCCGCGCGTCAGAGTCCCCTTGCGGGGCTCGCTTCGCTCGCCCACGCTGCGGGCTCGGTGGCTCGCTACGCTCGCCACGCTAATTAAAATCAACTCCATGCCAACATGGATAGTGGGGGTATGAACTATCCATGTTGGCATGGCGTTAACCCCGTTTATTTAACTTAATTAGTGGCGAGCGTTACCCGGAAGTACGCGCGGCGCCATGCTGGCGCCGTGAAAGTAAAGAAGTACCCAATTTTTTCACCTGTTCATAACCTCACTATCCACTACGCATGGAGTTGATTTTATATAGTGTGGTAAGCGCAGTAATCCGCGTCCCCTCGCCACGCTACGCTCGCCACATTTTGAGCCACCAAGCCCGAAATCAAATTTTGACTCTACGTGCAGTTTACATTGTTCAGCAGAAATCATGAATGATAGTACATGCTTATGTTCCATTGGATAACTTTTAACACATTTTTCTGAAGTCAGTAAAATGCTCTATTTATTGTGGAATGTGTTTGTGGAATTCAAAGGTTAATACAATGTTTTACAATGTGGTAATAAACCATATGCTAAGGGTTATAAAAGACATTACATGATTAGTAGAGTATAGCCTAAAAACATACCAATCATTCTCAATTGAAATAGTAGAGCAAAACAGTTCCAAAGAATTTCCAATTTGGACAAGTCTAAGCCTATCTTTAAGTTTATTTTTACTTAAGTCAAAGCCATGGGTTGAGTTTTAAAGGTAATGCGGAAAAGTATCTTACAGCACAAAATATACATTTTGGAAACTTTTTATTATATGCTTAATGAAAAACAATAAAATCATGATGAAAAAAGTTTCCATCGGGAGGAGTGTATGTGTATACAGTATCTATCTATCTATCTATCTATCTATCTATCTATCTATCTATCTATCTATATATATGGATTTCTTGTTTGGGATATTATGCACGTCACTTTGTGCATCATGTCACCATGTTAATCACTTGTGCGCTCCTGGACACTTCCGGGGACATAGGAACCTTGTTTTGGTCCCACCGCCGGCGCGCCCAGCATATTGGTTCCACAACGCCGCCGTTACTACCGGTATCGGGCGGCGCTGTGTTCTGAATGCATGGCGGCAATGACGGGCTGGGACTACAGGGTGACGTGTCCTCCGGTAATCACGATTGCATACAGGTGAGTAAGGCATGTACAACCTTTATATTCGGGCTCTCGCCAGCATATTGTGTATGACCCCTCTTGAGAAAGGTGCCGCTTTGCACCGAAACGGCCGTCGAGGAGACTTGTAATGTATCTCACATGTATTTGCCTGTTGGGTGTCTAAAAATGCTCTTTACATAGCTCTGGTTGATGCGAGCTTGAGCTGAATAAATATGCCATTTTAAAAGCATTTACCTTGGATTCTATCTTGACTGGTGCGGGTGTTTCCTGAAGTCCTGCTGGATTGCTATAGGAAAGATACCTCTGCATAATCATCTCCCAGCACAGTCCACAATATATTTTTGTCAGTGGGTGCGATTGCTCTTTGGATTATTCAAAGTTCTGTTGGACATTTCAATTGCACCACCGTTTTCAATAGTGGGGTGTTTCTTCCCCCATGTTGATTTTGTATATAGTATCTGTTATATGTTGTGCGTCTTGTGTTGTTTATTGCTTATCTATCATGGATTTTGATGCCATTGACCTGACTGGCACCAAAAGATTTTTAGACAAGGATGTCAACAAAATCTTGTTTACCGACACCAAGGAGTTGGCATTTGATGTCGACAGTCCCCTGGAAGTGCACACAGATTTGCTTAAACTGCGCAAAAGGTTAGTGGAATTAGAACTCCACGGATTAACCTTATCGCAGTATCATAGGGAAGGCTTTATTCCCAGGGGCTTTCGCATCAGAAACCAACCCCCAATTGGTCGCACCAATAAAGATTTCAGCAAAAATTGGTGTGCGATATTAAATCAATGTAGCTTTGACTTAATTGTATTGGTTGTGCAGCAGGTCAACTGTGATATTGATATTGTCAAGAGAGAGATTGCTATATGTGAAAAAGAGGGCACTTCTGTACTAAAATCTGACACCTCTGTAGATTGGTTGGCCAAATTGGAAGAATCTGTAGCGTCCTTTAAATCTGATCTACTGGCCTTCAAAAAAGGCAAATATAAAAAAGTCAAGGATGACTACAGGGAGTTACGTGTATATCCATGGCTGACTGGTCAGAACAGTAGACGCCCTTGGAAAGAACAATATTCCACTAATAGGAAGCGGAGAGATGCCCATTTCACTGATTTAGATTCCCAAACGTCCCATAGTGATTCAGATCATTCCACTAAAAATGTTTTTTTAGGAAACAGGGTGAGCAACAGAAATTGCCTGAAAAAAGACACAAAAGATGCAGGAGAGGGGGTGTCAAACACAGTCACTCAAAAGGGAAGGGGAAAGAGGGGAAACCAGAATTAATAATTTTCAATCTCTCCACCTATAACCCCACTGAAGCCGAGGTTTCTGTTTTAAACAGGGGCCTCTCTTTTGTACAGACGCATAGACAAAAAACATTTGAATGTGAGACCGAACTTTACCGGTTTCACAGACAGCTACGTCTGAAAGATCATTTTTTGAGGCTGAAGAGTGACTTTGATCCCCCCTCACCTAATGCGTCAATTGATACCTTCATGCGATTGGTTAAACATGACATCTTGCCTACACTTAAGAAACCTGCTAAGTATTTTTCCAATCTGACATTGGATGAAAGAAGGGCCATTAAGTCACTACGTGATAATCCCGACATCATCATCCGCCCCGCCGACAAAGGCGGGGGCATGGTGATGCTTGATAGGGATTATTACGTTAATGAAATTAAGGGGCAACTTGCGGATCCTGGATGTTACAAGAAGTTAACATATGATCCCACTCAAAAATTCAAGAAATAATTTGATGCTATCATCATGATGGGTGTCAGTAACACCTGGATTGATGAGCAGACTAGCAATTTTTTGACCCAGGAATTCCCCATCATCCCCCTTATGTACTGCTTGCCTAAAGTGCATAAATCCCTGGTCTCCCCTCCTGGGAGACCAATTATTAGCTCCATTGGTTCTATCAGTCAGCCGGTTTCACAGTACATTGATTACTATTTGCAGCCGGTGGTCCAAGAGAGCCCTTACTTTCTTCGCGATACCACCCATTTTTTGAACAAACTGCATAATTTTGGCCAACCAATTGAAGGGTGTCTGCTGGTAACCCTAGATGTTGCCAGCCTTTACACCAACATTATGCATGATGAAGGCATCAGAGCGGTGCGTGAGTGCATCAGTGCCAGTCCATTATATATTGGTCCCCCCATTGAGTTTTTATTGTTGCTTTTGGAAATGGTTTTAAACAAGAATTATTTTTTGTTTGATAATGCGTTTTTTTACAGCAGCGCGGTACTGCGATGGGGTCAAACATGGCCCCATCGTATGCCAATTTATTTATGTTTCAGTACGAAAAGCAACATATTCTTGCAAACTCAATTTTTTCCAAATTTATTAAATGCTATGTTAGATACATAGATGATTTATTTTTTGTTTGGACTGGCACTGAGGCCTCACTCATTGAGTTTATTGCTGTATTAAATTCTATCCCGGGCAAAATTAGATTTACATCTACCATTAGTCATGACAGGCTCCATTTTTTGGACGTGCTTATTACTATTTCCAATGGCAAGTTTGAAACTTTGTTGTATAAAAAACCCACCGACAAAAATACGCTTTTGTTGGCAAGCAGCTTTCACCCACAGCCACTCAAGCGCGGGTTGCCATACTCGCAACTCCTGAGAGCAGTGCGCATAACATCGAATCCTGCAAAACTTGGTGATATTCTTGACGACATGTGTCAACAATTTCTTGCACGTCAGTATGACCACAAGGAAGTCCAGGAGGCTAGAGCTAAATGTATGAGCCTACAGAGGAGTGAACTGTTGTCCCCTAAGCTTAGGGAGGAGAAGGAGCAGAGGCTCCACTTTGTAACTACATATTCAGTGGCCTCTAAAGTGATTAAAGACTCCATCCTGAAACATTGGCACATTTTGCGGACTGACCCCGTAATGGGGAATGTGTGTCAAAGCCCTCCTCTGTTCTGTTTTAAACGCAGCCAAAACTTGAAGCAGCAACTTACCTACTCGGACATCAGTCCAAAAGTAGACCAGACAAAAAACTGGCTGTCTAGGGCTGCTGGCTCACATAAATGCTCTGGCTGTGTGAACTGTCGACATATCATCCACACAGACTCCTTTACACACCCAGGCACAGGCAAGAGATACATGTTAAAGCACTCCATGGACTGTGAGACAAAATATGTTGTCTATCTCATCAGGTGCCCATGCAACAAGCTTTACGTGGGCAAGACTATGCGTATGTTAAAGGAGAGGATTGGTGTCCACAGGTCCTCCATTAACAAGGCTTACCAGAATATTGAGGCCAGTACGCCCCCGGTGGCGAGACATTTTGTCAACCATGGACATTCCATCAAAGATTTTGCATTTATGAAATTGGAACATGTACCCCCATTGAGGAGAGGTGGTGATAGGCACGGACTGCTCATGAAAAAAGAATGCTATTGGATTCATGAGCTTAACTGTATGCGCCCGTTAGGTTTAAATGAAGAATTTTCATTCTCACCATTCATTTGGTGAATTTGTTGCCTGGTTGTTTATTGATATATGCACCGCTTCTGATGCCTATTTAATTGTGTCAGCGGGATGGCTATGTCTACATGGCGATCGTGTTGACACATAACATTGATTTGTATATTCATGATTTTTTCTATCTTTATGTATAAGGATGCTCTTTTCTATCATATGAGCTTTGATCTCTGTAATGTTGTTTATGTATACACTGTTTGTCTTGGTTTCTTGTTCGGGATATTATGCACGTCACTTTGTGCATCATGTCACCATGGTAATCACTTGTGCGCTCTCGGACACTTCCGGGGACATAGGAACCTTGTTTTGGTCCCACCGCCGGCGCGCCCAGCATATTGGTTCCACAACGCCGCCGTTACTTCCGGTATCGGGCGGCGCTGTGTTCTGAATGCATGGCGGCAATGACGGGCTGGGACTACAGGGTGACGTGTCCTCCGGTAATCACGATTGCATACAGGTGAGTAAGGCATGTACAACCTTTATATTCGGGCTCTGGCCAGCATATTGTGTATGACCCCTCTTGAGAAAGGTGCCACTTTGCACCGAAACGGCCGTCGAGGAGACTTGTAATGTATCTCACATGTATTTGCCTGTTGGGTGTCTAAAAATGCTCTTTACTAAGCTCTGGTTGATGCGAGCTTGAGCTGAATAAATATGCCATTTTAAAAGCATTTACCTTGGATTCTATCTTGACTGGTGCGGGTGTTTCCTGAAGTCCTGCTGGATTGCTATAGGAAAGATACCTCTCTCTATATATAGATATATATATATAGAAAGGAAACACAGGTGTAGCAATCAGCGCTAGTTTGCAGTCCAAAATCCAACAAGTCCAGGGGTATATCCACCCCTGTTAAAAAACACAGTAAGTCCCAATCCAGACTGCAGCTCACTCCAAACGATCCCAGGACTCACAGGATCAATAACCAATCTGTGAAAATGCAATGAAAGAGGAGCGCTCCATAGTGTAAAACTGTTGTTTTAATAAGCATAAAAACAATGCTCCTGTATAGTCAAAATGGACTCGTACGGGTATAAAACAGATGTGGGCTGGATACCACAAGGTGCAATATATACAAGCCAGGCAAAGCTCCTACCACCATCCGGGCACTGCAGGCACACGTGGCAACCCGCCGGACTCACAGACTGCGAGACACGGCGTTCCGAGAATCCTAGTAGGAACAGAGGAGGCAGGGGATGCCCGGCACACAACGAGCTGTCGTCTCCTTATTAAAACAACAGTTTTACACTATGGAGCGCTCCTCTTTCATTGTATTTTCATATATACATATATATATATATATATATATATTTATCTCCAGAAGAGCCGCACACTTTATAGGTGAATTTCTGGGTGCTGCGTCCCATCAAAATTATACAGCACTAATCCCATCAACAAAAAGCATCCAGGAATGAGAGACCAGCACACCACCAGTTAAACATCCATTTGTATTGAAAGGACAGTCAATCCAAAAACCAAGGCATTTCAATGCAGTAACAGAAAAAGCAATTCAATGCTTGTACTTATCATTTTCTGCAATCACGGGACAGCCCTATGATAATAAGCCCCATTTGGCCCGACAGCTGTTTCGGTGTAGGTACACCTTCCTCATGGGCACAAAGGTAACAGATATGCATTGGATATATATAGGGGCAGAGTTCCCGCCACACTTACCAAATTGGTTACACCTGCGGTCTTCATCACCTGCAATCTAACGTGTGTGTCAGCTCCGTCTGTTTTCTTTGACTTCCGGCATTGAACACAGGTCCCGGCACCGGATGTGCCAGGTGGAACGCACCCGTCACTTCCGGGCAGCGTCCCTATGATCATCAAGGTCTCACTGTATGCGCACTAGTGGTGCTATGCGCCCTGGACTTCCGCCCACAGTAGCCGGCGCTTAACGCGGAAATGACCAGTGGAACGCACCCGTCATTTCCTGTCAGCGTCTTCGGCCAATCGGGCACAGCAACTCGAGAGCGTCACCCGCTGGCGTCAGGCTCCCCTGTCACGCCCACCGGGACTGCTCGATCGTAGTGCAGCCCTTAGTGTCTACAGTTGCCTTGGAAACCAGAATAGATCATTAAGTCTCAAAAACGGGCATCTGTATGCGTACACAGTCTTATATCAACTAATAAGTGACACCGCAGCAATTATAGTAACCATTTGGATAGAATAGCGGTCCCCCCACTCCTATCTGTGTATAAGATATATAATACAAATGACAATGAATAACAAGACACCCAGACTAGCCATCTGGATGAAACAAAACAGCAGAAAATAAGTGAACCAATATCATAAAAAAAAATTTTGAACAATAATTACCACAAGTGTTAATCAAGAAGACATATATCAATAACAGTTACCACACAAACCATCTATTGATAAAAGATAATCTCCATAAATACCCATATTATAAGAATACATTCATATTGAGCTCTTCATTTAAACCCTTTGGGGTCATTGACTCAAAGTTATATATTAATTGACTCTCCTTTTGAAGCAACTTGAGATGTCTGTCTCCACCCCTCTTTAGGGGTTTTATGCAGTCCACGGGCATAAATTTAAAGTTTAAATTTATGCCCGTGGACTGCATAAAACCCCTAAAGAGGGGTGGAGACAGACATCTCAAGTTGCTTCAAAAGGAGAGTCAATTAATATATAACTTTGAAATTTATGCCCGTGGACTGCATAAAACCCCTAAAGAGGGGTGGAGACAGACATCTCAAGTTGCTTCAAAAGGAGAGTCAATTAATATATAACTTTGAAATTTATGCCCGTGGACTGCATAAAACCCCTAAAGAGGGGTGGAGACAGACATCTCAAGTTGCTTCAAAAGGAGAGTCAATTAATATATAACTTTGAGTCAATGACCCCAAAGGGTTTAAATGAAGAGCTCAATATGAATGTATTCTTATAATATGGGTATTTATGGAGATTATCTTTTATCAATAGATGGTTTGTGTGGTAACTGTTATTGATATATGTCTTCTTGATTAACACTTGTGGTAATTATTGTTCAAAATTTTTTTTTATGATATTGGTTCACTTATTTTCTGCTGTTTTGTTTCATCCAGATGGCTAGTCTGGGTGTCTTGTTATTCATTGTCATTTGTATTATATATCTTATACACAGATAGGAGTGGGGGGACCGCTATTCTATCCAAATGGTTACTATAATTGCTGCGGTGTCACTTATTAGTTGATATAAGACTGTGTACGCATACAGATGCCCGTTTTTGAGACTTAATGATCTATTCTGGTTTCCAAGGCAACTGTAGACACTAAGGGCTGCACTACGATCGAGCAGTCCCGGTGGGCGTGACAGGGGAGCCTGACACCAGCGGGTGACGCTCTCGAGTTGCTGTGCCCGATTGGCCGAAGACGCTGACAGGAAATGACGGGTGCGTTCCACTGGTTATTTCCGCGTTAAGCGCCGGCTACTGTGGGCGGAAGTCCAGGGCGCATAGCACCACTAGTGCGCATACAGTGAGACCTTGATGATCATAGGGACGCTGCCCGGAAGTGACGGGTGCGTTCCACCTAGCACATCCGGTGCCGGGACCTGTGTTCAATGCCGGAAGTCAAAGAAAACAGACGGAGCTGACACACACGTTAGATTGCAGGTGATGAAGACCGCAGGTGTAACCAATTTGGTAAGTGTGGCGGGAACTCTGCCCCTATATATATCCAATGCATATCTGTTACCTTTGTGCCCATGAGGAAGGTGTACCTACACCGAAACAGCTGTCGGGCCAAATGGGGCTTATTATCATAGGGCTGTCCCGTGATTTGCAGAAAATGATAAGTACAAGCATTGAATTGCTTTTTCTGTTACTGCATTGAAATGCCTTGGTTTTTGGATTGACTGTCCTTTCAATACAAATGGATGTTTAACTGGTGGTGTGCTGGTCTCTCATTCCTGGATGCTTTTTGTTGATGGGATTAGTGATATATATATATATATATATATATATATATATATATATATATATATATATAGTATCTATAACGGAACAATGGTGGTAATAGTGCTAATCCCTTAAATGGGTAAGAGTACTCTATATTAACAGTGTCCAGGTAGTGCACATCCCCCTTCCTCTCTGGAGTGGCTGCCTTTTCTTCAAACGAGAAGACATCTCAAGGTCCCTCAAATAATGGATCTGCAACAATACATCCCCCATCCTCTCTGGTGCATCCTAGTGCATTAACCTCAAAAGGGTTGAAACCCATCACCAAAGGATAGCACCCTAACAGGTATAGGAGTACCATAAAAGGTGGTTCTCTGACCACTTTTTATGCATTTCTTTTTATGCATTTTAATCAAAGTCATTTGGCAATATCCCAGCACAAAAGCTTCACAGGGGATGTCCACCTTAGAATCAAGCCTACTTATACAGGCCGTGGTGGAGCTATAGGGGGAAACTTACTAAGAATACAAATACAAAAAATTGTATTCGTGTTCTTGATACGAATGACTACGACTGCATACGTCATATGCAAAGTCATGTTCCGGAGGGGAATTTACAAAGCAGTCAAATACGACTGCTTTGTAACCCTCCGATGTCATATTATGTCGTATTAACGGCCGTATATATGGCCGCTAATACGAATTCGTACAGGCAGTCTGCATGGATCAGTCAGATCCGTGCAGGCTGCAATGTGTAAAAAAAATTCGAAAAATAAATAAATAATAATAAAAAAAAATGGCGTGGGGTGGGGGGACCCCACGCCATTTTTTTTGTAACCAGCATCAGGCTGAAAGAGCCGGGGCCGGTAATAAAAAAATCAGGAAACCCGGCAAATAGGGGTTCCTTGATTTTTTAAAACCAGCCCCAGGTTCCAGGTCCGGGGTTGATTCCCAAAATACAGGGTAAAAAATGACTAGGGGTCCCCCGTATTTTAAGAACCAGCCCCAGGCCAAACCAGCCAGCAGGGTAATGTCACAGCCGGGGGACACTGATTAAATAAGGTCCCGCGGCCAAAACATTTATCCCTACTGACCAGTCTGGCCAGGGGCCCTGGGGGAGTGGGGACCCCCCCAATTAAGGGGTACCCCCCTCCAGGACTTACCTGACCAGGCTGAAGCCTGGTGCTGTCCCCGGTGACCCTGTGCGGTGGTCACCAGGCTGATTCAGTGTCAATCAGGAGCCGACTTTCTCGGCTTCTGATTGGCCGCTAGGCGGCCAATAGAATCATTCAGTTGAGAGGCGCGGAAGATGAAAGATCTCTGCGCCTCTCCACAGTCCGAAGTTGAGAGCTGCCGGAATCGCCGGCATGTGACAGAAGACCAGGACTATGCCGAATCAAGAGGACAGATCTTCGCAGGAGGACCTGGATGAGTTGGATTTCCTTCCACAGGTCCCCCATGGATTTCTTCGGACCCGGACCGGACGCCGACACAGACGCCGCCGACATGGACCTGGACGTCGACATGGAGCCAAACGCCTACATGGACCAGGAGCAGGACACCGGACCAAGACCCAGGGACCTACCGACGGGCTCAAGATCAGTAAGAATCAGTATGTATGGGCTTTGGATGTATTAAAGTTTTATTTTTGTTTGTGTGTCACAGTGTTTATTTGACAATTTTTATTACTGTGGAAATACATGTGCCAGCGGGCCCTTTAATGCCCCACATGCTGGAACTTGTGGTTCTCCAAGTCCCAGCTTGCGGGGAGGCTTGCTGGGACTCATAGTTCAACAGTATTAAACAATAGTTTTATCTTTCTTTTACACTGAAATCAGCCCTGTGACCACCGCACATGTTCACTGGGGACAGCACCAGGCTTCAGCCTGGTCAGGTAAGTCCTGGAGGGGGGACACCCCTGTATTGGGGGGGTCCCCACCATAGGTGCCGATTTATGTTTTTGCTGGTGGGTGCTCAAGCCAAAAAATATAGGGGAGTGACTTCATAGGAAAGGGGCGTGGCCACAAAATAATACTGATTTATATTACGCAGCACAGTTGTCTCCAATATTCAAATGATGGCCACAGTGCCAAATATATAAATGCCCCCACAGTGCCAAATACATAAATGCCCCCACAGTCAGTGACGTAACTATAGCACCGCAGCCCCCACGACCGCGCGGGGGGGGGGGGGGGGGGGCGGTGCATGTGCGGGTGCCGGGGGCTGCAGTGCTATAGTTACACCCCACTGCCCCGCCGCCATCCCCCGCAGTCTTTACCTGTATTCAGTACGCGCTGGTCCCGGCTCCCTTCTTCTGCTATGAGGACCACCACAAAATGTCCGCCCAATTTAGCGGTGGGGGGGGGCGCCCAAAACCTAGTTACACCACTGCTCACAGTACAGGTACATAAATGCCCACACAGTACCTGTGCCAGCGACGAGGGAGGGGGTGTGCAGTGGGAAACGGGCGAGTGGGCCGCTGCTGAGCGAGATTCCACGCATGCGCCATCGAGCCGGCCGGGGGACAGAAGACAGCGCATCAGTGTAAACTGATGCGCTATCTACAGGAGGGAACATCGCCGGAGGGGGAGTTTGCGCTTCCCCGCTTCGGCAGACAAGATGTTAATACATCTTGTTGATGTCCCTTCCTGCTTCGCCTCGCTAATGAGGTGAAGCAGGAAGTATTATAGCGCCGCGAAAAGCACCGCTATAATACATCGGTACTCTTTACTTAGCACGGCACCCACGATTCTGATCGCGGTCATCGGGGGTAAAAAATCGCGGGCATCGCGGCCATCGCATGCACTAAAATAATCGGGTGCGACGCGACCGACGCGATGCCCGCGATTTCCCATAGGGAACAATGTTAAAAGTCTCAATGGACGCGATTTTACTGTTTAATGCCTCAATGGAGCCGATTTTTCCATAGGAAACAATGTTAAATGGGCCACAGAGCCCAGAACAAATAGTCCCCCTGAAGTGTGAAATGGCCCCCACAATTGTTAACGCCACCCCACGATCAACGTGAACCCGAAGCGTGGCGAGCGCAGCGAGCCCGCGAGGGGCGGCGGTACGCGTCCTCCGACCTTTTCATACCCCCACTATCCACGTCGGCCTGGAGTTGAGAATAGAATAGTGTGGCGAGCACAGCGAGCCACCGAGCCCGAAGCGTGGTGAGAGCAGCGAGCCCCGCGAGGGGACGCGGATAACTGTGAAGCCCGCAAAGGGACGCGTTTACCTGTGAAGGTATACGCGTCCCCTCGCGGGGCTCGCTGTGCTCGCCACGCTTCGGGCTCGGTGGCTCGCTGCGCTCGCCACACTATTGTATTCTCAACTCCACGCCGACGTGGATAGTGGGGGTATGAAAAGGTCGGAGGACGCGTACCGCCGCCCCTCGTGGGCTCGCTGCGCTCGCCACGCTTCGGGTTCACGTAGATCTTGGGGTGGCGTTAACAATTGTGGGGGCCATTTCACACTTCAGGGGGCCTATTTGGGCTCTGTGGCCCATTTAACATTGTTTCCTATGGAAAAATCGGGTCCATTGAGGCATTGAACAGTAAAATCGCGTCCATTGAGACTTTTAACATTGTTCCCTATGGGAAATCACGGCCATCGCGTCGGTCGCGTCACACCCGATTTTTTAGTGTATTCAATGACCTCGATGGTCGCGATGGGCGCCGTGCTAGGTAAAGAGTTCCAATACATCTGCCCCACATTATGTATCCTTATGTATCAATGCCTATTTCACTATAGATTGTAAACTTGCGAGCAGGCCCTCCTACCTTTTGACTGTCTGTAAATACCCTGTTTGTTGTATCACTGTCTCCTTTGTAAAGCGCAATGGAATATGCTGCGCTATATAAGAAACTGTTAATAAATAAATAAATAATAAATAAATAAGATACCTCATTCCAATATAAAAATATTCCAAAATCCGTAATAATCTGTTATCCTAAATGTTTCTGGTCCCGAGCATTTTGGATAAGGGATACTCAACCTGTACATACATACATACAGTGGGTTCAGTCTGTACTCACATCTTCTTTTACATAATTTTGGGGTGCACCAAACTGAAGGTAAATCCAGAATAATATAATCCAAGGAAGGAGGGTCACTCACCAGAGCCAGTAACAATATAGGTGTTTAATGGTTAAAAAAATCTCAATAGATTCCATCAACGTTTTGGTCAGAACTTTGCCACCATTAATCCATATGCGAACGCAGAGTGGTTGCGAAGCAACTAGAATAAGGCCCTATGTGTATAAGGGGCACTATTACTGAAGGCATTATGTGTGTAGACAGTGAACTATGTTTATAACCTACTAACTAGATTATGTATGTAAGCAGCGTTACTACTGCAGGCATTAATATGTGTAAAAGGGACTCTACCACTGTGACCAGTATGTGTGCAAGTGGTGCTACTACTGTGGCACTGGCATACGTATAATGGATACAACATTTGCGGTGATCCCGTGCCACTGGTTCCAGAGGGGCCCACATACTGCACACCCTGCACCCATGTAAGTACTGTATACTCACCTTTCCGGGGTACCCGCGCTATCAGCAAAAATCACTTGGAAAAATGGCTGCAGAGTCACAACTATTCTATACAAAAATTCCTCCCCTCATACTCTTACACCTCTCTTGTTCCCCTCTTTTCCATTCTTCCTACCCAACACCCTTACCTTCCTACCCTACCTGTTTCAATACCATGACGAAGCCATGCAGTGGAAATATGGGTGTGGAATTATAGGTTGGACGTGGATTCACTGAGTAAGGGTGTGGCCTTGCTGGCCAAACTCCCATTCTCAACACTTGGGGGGGGGGGGGGTATGGTCTGCAACTGCTGGGCTGCTCCAGTGACTGTTGTCTACAGTACCGGCTCCTACACTGTGACATGAAGCCAATGTGGCAGAATACAACTGGGAGTGACCCAAGTAATTATTGTGCCTACAAATGTATAGAATGGCTAATTTTCCTTCAGTGGTTGCTCTGATATAATATTTTGCCTTGACACCAACCTTAATAATGCTAGAAATGTGTTAGCAAGGTCACAGAAATGTATACATACAGATTTTTTTATTGATATTTTTAATTATTTTATCCACCCAGTATAATGCATGCACTTCATTTGTATTGTTTTACCTTTGCATTATTCCATATTACTGCTACATAAAATATTTTTCTTTCTTTCAGATGCAAAAAGTCAACCCAAAATTTTAGAATGTGCAGTGGAGAGGAAACATTATAATTATTGGATGTGTAATCTGGCAGTGCTGAAAAACGGACTCTGGCATTTTCATTCCACAGTGAAAAGAACACTGTGTAGTGACTTTATAGCAGCCACCTATTGCCGCTTACATTCATTCTTTCATTAGCCTCTACTTACAGAATGCTGCTGCTGAGCATGTTGTAGATAATTGCTCCTTAAGAGACTGGAAAAGTGCTCAGATGCAATTCTCAAACATCTTAATGTGATAAGGATCTAAACCGAGAAAACTCCTTTTATAAAATGTTTTTTTTCTTTCTTAATGTTTTCATAATAATGCCAACTTCTTGCTGAAAAGGCAAGCAAAGGACAATATATTGTTGGCATGTTTTTGTATTGAATGAAATGTACTGTACCGCCTTTCCTTGTTTCCCTAGTTTACTACAAGTCATTTAAAGGTGTCGTGCTCAGGTCCCAAATGTTAGTGTATTATGGTTCTAAGCTAATTTCCCAAATGTTAGTGTATCATGGTTCTAAGCTCAGTTCCCAAATGTTAGTATATCATGGTTCTAAGCTCAGTTCCCAAATGTTACTGTATCAAGGTTCTAAACTCAGGTCCCAATGCTAGTGTATCATAGTTCTAAGCTCAGTTCCCAGATGTTACTGTGTCATGGTTCTAAGCTCAAGTCCCAAATGTTAGTGTATCATGGTTCTAAGCTCAGGGCCCCAAATTCACTGTATCATGGTTCTAAGCTCAGGTCCCAAATGTTTCTGTATCAGGGTTCTAAACTCAGGTCCCAAATGTTAGTGTATCATGGTTCTAAGCTCAGGTCCCAAATGTTACTTTATCATGGTTCTAAACTTGGGTCCCAAATGTTACTGTATCATGGGTCTAAGCTCAGATCTTAGATGTTAGTATATCATGGTTCTAAGCCAGATCTCAGATGTTAGTATATAATTGGTTCTAAGCTCACAGCTCAAATATTAATAAATCATGGTTAATGTTACATCATGGTAAATGTTCGGGTATCATGGTTCTAAGCTCAGATCACAAATGTTAGTGTATCATGGTTCTAAGCTCAGGTCTCAAATGTTAGTGTATCCTGATGCTGGTATATAAATTACATAACATTTATTCTAATACAATATATGGTACTGTATATCTAACAATCAAGAAATACTGAAGGGTCCAATAATGTTTTAACTATTGGTAGATGATTGTTTTTTTTTTAATTTTGGAATACTTGTCTTGTAAATATTGTTAACTGTCCATGGATTGGTTACCAGAAGTGGCAGTTGCAGACAGTGAGGCTGTAGCACAGTCCAAAATTTAAATAAGGGAGTCACATAAAGTTCCAGTGAGTCCCATCCAGTAATGTTTTGGATGACAGTTGGTGTGGCTCCATATATAATTTTGGAAAGTTCTGTAGCCTCACCTCTGTTGCTGCCACTGGTTACCAGTATTACTATTATGCAAATAAATGGTGCCAAAAGTAGTCAGTAGAGGCCCTTAGTTATCCTGAAATACATTGATCAACATGTGTTTAAGCAAATGTAACATTCCTTATCTTATGAATATAATGTCATACTAACAAATTGGTCAGTCTATGGATTTCTGTATTCCAGTACATCTTTTAAATCAGTATTTTGGCAATAAGCCTTGTTATTAAAACAGTTTTAATGGGCAGCATCTTGCTGCCACCCCTCTCTGTCCAGAAATTGGTTGCTTTCCCATTTCTCTGCCCAGAATCTTGCTGTCCCGCCTCTCTCTGCCCACCCTATCTCCCTAGCATGTCTATCCACTCTCTCTCTGCCCAGAACCTGGCTGTCTACCTCCTCTCTTTTTCCCCTTGTACCCATGTATCATATCTATACTCCCTCCTTATTCCATCAACTCACAACACACTGTTCATCTTACCCCTTCTCAACATCCCTTCTGTTATACCTCTTCTGCACTCTTTACACCATGTAACCATCTTGCATCACTACTA